>NC_136425.1:47402500-47915000 GCF_052625555.1 Lactuca saligna
AAGTCAAGAGGCTCGTAAGGGATGCAGAGATGGAGTCTTGGATTCCCAGCTCGATTTTGGTTAAGAAATTGTGTATGTAGTGGTAATTCACCCTGGGGGATGTTTGGAGGAATTGTGTATCGGGTTTTCCCAACCCGAGGATGCTAGATCCAGTTCAGCATGGGTATGAGATTGCAGAGGGGAACTCATGAGAGTTGCTATGAGATTGAGGGATGCATCATCCTGTCAGCATTGAGTGGGTAAAGTGAATTCACACCGGGATTCTGGTGGTTCAGGGATTAATTCTAGCTCACATGAGTCAAATGATTGTTGTGAATTGGAGCGAGCGAAGTATCATGGAGTGGTACTCGGTGGTTAGGTGTGGTTATCAAAGGATGAGGCCGGTGGCCGGCTTGAAGCGGTGGTCAGGACACTGTAAGAGGGAAAGTTGGGTTTTGGGTTTCGATGGCTGTGTTTTGAAGAATATGGTCTGGTTAATGCCAGCAGGTGCATTGCAAGAGTAGTTCTGAAGTTGTGTTGCCGTAGGCTCCGAGGACGAAGCCTAATTTAAGTGGGGGAGAATTGTAACATCCCGAGTCTAAGAGTGCAAGTTCGGGGTTCAAAGTGTAAATTTGAAGGGCAACTCGGCGAGTCCATGGATGGACTCGGCGAGTAGGGTCGCGACTCAGGTCGCGTGTTAAGTGGCCAACTCGGCGAGTCCAAAGCTGGACTCGGCGAGTAGGCGTTATGCGAAGAAAACCCTAATTTCGGGGAATGAGCCCTATATAAAGGACATTATACCCTCTCCCCAGCCTCCTTACCTTCCCTTGAAGTCTAGAAAACCCTAGAAGCGTGATTGTTAAGGATTTGAGTGCTTTTGAGCCTTGGAGAAGTGATTTGGAGGAAGATGTTGGAGAGTTAGGAGGCTTGGAGCAAAGGGCTTTGCTTAGATTCAGATTTCCTTGCTGTTGGGGCTCCCTTTTAAGGTATTATCTCATTTTGTGGGCTGCTATTCATCTAGATTCATCATTTTTGGGTTGTATGGAAAGTTTGGCTTGTGGTATTTAGAGTTTGAAGGGTAGATCTGAGGTTGCCACCTCAGATCTAGAATGGAGAAGGTCTAGGGTGCATTAAAGTCCATGTTATTAAATGATTGGTGAAGCCATCTTGTCCCAAACCCTAGCCCTAGAGTGTAAAATGCCTAGATCTCTTTGGATTCACGTAAAGTTTGCCACTTTACGTGATGGAAGGGTTGTAGAAGGGTAGATCTGCGTTTTGGATCAATTGCATGGCCTGAAAGGCTTCTGTATGGGTTAAGAACATGTGGTACTTGGCGAGTCACAAGGGTGTACTCGGCGAGTTGCTTGAAGGCGGGTAGGAACTCGACGAGTTTGAAGAACAACTCGACGAGTTGGTTGAAGATAGCCTTGGACTCGGCGAGTCTGTTCTTGAGGTCATAGCCTTTCCTGGTTAAGCTAAGAATCGGTGAGTCAAGGGATGACTCAGTGAGTTGGAAGGGGGTCCTTTTCAGTGTTGGGGGACTCGGCGAGTCAGCAAGCTGACTCGGCGAGTAGGGTCAGCCAGAAGGTTGACTTTGACCAAGAGCTGACCAGTTGACTTCTAAGGGCATTTTGGTAATTGTTGGCTTTTGTTTTGAGTTCAGTGTTAGTGCTAGCCAGTGGTGGAGATCATGTCAGTGGTCGGAGCATCTCGATCTTATCTTTCCAGTCAGCAGTTGCGAGGTGAGTTATCCTCACTATATCAACAGGGTCTAAGGCCGGCCATTTATCGGATTGTAATCCGGGTATTGTTGTTATGTTGCTGTTTTACTATGTTTGCATCCTGGTAGTTAGGACGGTATTCGTTAGAGACCTGGTTAAGGTCGGTATCCTGGTATATAGGATGATGCTATGCTAGTGACCGGTTAGGTCGGTATCCTGCTTAGAGTATGTTGTGTTATATGATCTGCTAGATCGGTTTGATTGAATATGAATTGTTATATGATTGTATGTTTATGTGCACGTGGTTGTTTGACCGGGGTTGGGTTGAGGCGGGACCTGCTTTGTGCTGTAGGGCAACATACCCAGGGCGGACCGGTTATTCCGAAGGCCCAGTGAATGGTCCGAATAGGTTGTATGCCCCACGAGGGCGGACCAGACGTGCCGAGGCTCAGAGAGTGGACTAGGCCGAATGAAGGCCCGGTGCGGGCGGACCAGTCATACTGTAGACTTAGAGAGTGGACCAGGTGGATTGAAGGCCCGGTGCGGGCGGACCAACCACCCTGCAAACTCGATGTATATGGCTAGATGCAGAGGGTGGACCAGGTGGACTGTTGGCCGGTGCGGTGGACCAGTCACATAGTAGACCCGATATGCATGGCTGTTCTATGATTCGATATGATATAGTATGTTATGTGTGTAGTATATGTGGTTGGTATTTTGGGGGTATCTCACTAAGCTTTCGGGCTTACAGTTGTGGTTTAATGTTTTTTCAGGTTCTTCAGGAGACTGTGGCAAGGCAAAGGCGTGATCGTACCGCTCCTCGTATTTGTGTTTTATGATGTGGATATGGGAATACTTTGATAACAAATGCATTGAAAACCTTTTTGTAATAACATTCTTAAAATGGGTTATTTTTGAAAAGATAAAAATTTGTTGAAATTTTCGGTCGTTACAAAAAGTCAACCGTCCAGCGCGTATGTTAGGCGTACACTCCCTACATGTAGTGTACTCGAAGAACAAGATGAGTTAAGGTCAGGCATGGCTATGCTAGGCGTAGCTAGAAGTACATTTGGAGGTATGTTGTTTGATCCCAAAAATCACTCCACAACGTATTAATCAGTAAGACACGCAATCTAAATGTAGATCTAACCTCCATAAAATGTCTTAATCCATAAAGTCCATAACTTTAAGCCTTTGCATGGCTAAAATAAGCTTAAACCTCAAAACCCTAACTTAAACCATACTCAAAACCACCACACTCTTGCATGGAAAGAAAGGGACCTTTATGATTCTAGATGACCTAAAACACATGAAAGGACAACTAATAAGCTCTGGAGTGCACCATACTCACAAAGATCCAAGCTTAGGACAAAAAGATCATAATAATCCATTTAAGAGATCTAGAAAGAAACACACCAAGGTATAAACTTTATACCTCCAAATGATGCACAAGGTGTGGTAGTTTGTAGATCCATAAGTTTGCAAACAACACTAACTTCTTCAATAGCCTTATTCTTCAACAAGAGAGCACCAAAAACTCTAAAAAGCTTCAAAATCTTCACACACAAGGATGAGACTCGATATTATGGCTTGGAAGGAGTAGAGGCTATCTCTAGAAGGTCCAAGGGAGGTATAATGTTGATTAAATAGGGAGAAAACTCCTAAATTTAGGATTTAGGGTATGAGCTAGTACGCCTTGCATACCATATGTACGCCTAATGTACTACCATGAGTCCTGTGTTTCTAACGATTGATTGTGTACGCTGTGCGTACCTCATGTACGCCCAACGTACGAGCTGAAATGCAAAGATTTTGACACAAAGGGACCAATAATGAAAAATACCTAAAAATCGGATGTTATAATTCTCCCCCAATAGAATATGACTTCTCCCTCAAAGTCAGCCTCAGAAAACATATCAGGGTAATGCTCGCGCATCCCAGACTTGGGCTTCGTAGTCCAGTTCGATCCTTTCCAGTTTTTCCACTGAACTTTGACCAAGTTCACTACTTTGTTCCTCAAGGTCTTCACTCTCCTATCCAGAATCGTTACTGACCTCTAGATGTAATTCATGTGATCATTGAACTGAATGTCCTCCAAAGGAACCACAACTGTCTTATCAGCCATACACTTCCTCAACTAGGAAACATGGAAGGTATCATGAATCTGAATCAGTTCCCTAGGTAGCTCCAACAGGTAAGCCACCTTGCCCATACAAACCAACAATCTGAAAGGGCAATAAATGTGGGGCCTAGCTTGCCCCACTTCCTGAAGCAAATAACAACCTTCCAGGGTGATACCTTTAGAAGTACCAAATCTACGACCTGAAACTCTGGCTTAGAGCATTATCGGTCGACATAACTCTTCTGGTGGCTCTGGGCTGTCAACAATCTTTGTTTGACTTGTTGAATAAGCTCAGTCATCTTGAGCACTATCGCAGTGCTTCCCATGACTCTCTGTACGACCACGCCCCAACATATAGGAGTCCGACACATCCTACCATACAGAAACTCAAAGGTAAACATGCGAATGTTGGCATGATGGTTGTCGTTATAAGAAAACTTAGCCAAAGGAAGGTAGGAGTCCCAGTTCCCACCGAAATCAATGATGCAGGCACCCAACATATCCTCGATCGTGTCAATAGTCCGCTCGCTCTACCCATCCGTCTATGGATGATAGGCAATATTGAAATGTAACCGGGTATCCAGTTCCTAGGGAAACCTCTTCCAAAACCTGGAAGTGAAACAAACATCCCAATCTGACACAATAGAAGTCGACACCCCATTCCGAGCAATCACCTCTTCGACATAAATCTCAGGTAGCTTCTCCGCAGAAGAGCCCTCACTTATGGCTAGGAAGTAAGCAATCTTCATCAAACGATCCACTATCACCATGATAGCATCAAAATCCCTTGCAGTCTTTGGAAATTTTGTAATGAAATCCATTGTGATCTGCTCCCACTTCCACAGTGGAACCTCCAAAGGCTACAATTTGTCATGAGGGAACTGATGCTTGGCCTTGACCTTCCGAAAGGTCAAGCATCGCTCTACAAACTAGGCCATATCCCTTTTCATACATGATGACTAGTAGCTATGCTTCAAGTCGAGATAGATCTCGGTAGCCCCTGGATTAACGTAAAATCTCGACTTGTGGGACTTCTCCATCAATATACATCGAGCCCCACCAGCATAAGGCATCCAAACCCACCCGTGAAGAGTCAAAATTCCCCTGCTGTTAACATCAAATGCTGAAATTTGACTGATCGCCGGCTCACTTTTCCGATTTTCATCCTTTATGGCCTCCGAATATGCTTTTTTGATCGTTTCCAAAACTGGGGTCATCATAGTCATCCTTGTACACACATCCTGAATCGGGGTACTGACCGCCCTCCGACTCAAGGCGTCGGCCTCCACATTGGCCTTACCTGGATGATACAAAATTTCACAGTCATAATCTATCACCACATCCAACCACCTCCTCTACCATATGTATTTAGGTTAGGCTGATCCATAAGATATCCCTGGATCTTATGGTCTATATAGATGCTACATCAAACTCAATAAAGATAGTGGTGCCAAATATTGATATTGAAAACCGCCTCCATTCCAAATCATGGGCGGGATACTTCGCTTCATGCGACTTCAACTTCCTCGAAGCATATGCAATCACATGCCCCCTATGCATCAACACAACACCCAACCCAGAAATGGATGCATCACAGTAGAACACAAAATCCTCACCTCCCTTGGGGAGGGAAATTACTTGTGCCTCACACAATCTCTGGTGAAAAGTCTCGAATGATGTGTGTTGCTCAAGCCCCCAACTGAACCCAACATCCTTCCTCGCTGACTTAGTGAGAGGAACATCAATCTTGGATATGTATTGGATGAATCTCCGATAATATCCCGCTAACCTGAGGATGATTCGAATCTTAAAAGGAGACTTAGGTACTTCCCACCGCATCACCGCCTCTATCTTCGCTGGGTCAACAAAGATACCGTTCCATCCTCAACACTCCGAGAGTCTCACGCAAATGTTCCTCATGCTGCTCTCAGGTTTTTGAATAGAACATACTATCATCCATGAAGATAATCACCGATCCAACATGGGCCTGCACACCCGGTTCTTGAGATCCATGAATGGCGCCAATGAGTTGGTGAGTCCATAAGGAATCACCATAAACTCGTAATGCTCGTAACGAGTTCAAAAGGCCGTCTTTTGAATATCCTCCTTTCGCACCCTCATCTGATGGTAACCAAATCTCAAATCGATCTTGGAAAAGCATGATGCCACCTGCAACTGATCGAATTGATCATCAATCCTTGATAATGGATAATGGTTCTTCTCCATTTACTTGTTCAACTCTCAGTAATCAATACACATTAGGTGTGAATCATCCATCTTCTTGACAAAAAGGATCAGTGCTCCCCATGGAGAACTGTCTAGGCGAATAAAATCCTTTCCTAACAACTCTTGAAGCTGAGAGGATAACTCCTGCATCTCACAAGGCACAAGAGAAGATGGTGCCTTTGCAATTGGCGCCGCACCAGGGATCATATCGATCCAAAACTCCACTTACCGCTTAGGAGGCACACTGTTGGAAATATTTTGATGTGATTGTCACTTGAAATGAGTTGAGTATTAATTTATATTTTATAACAAACATTATCATAATGTTTCAGGTTGGAAAGATCCTAAATATTCAACAAGTGTTTCGAGAATCAGATGTTGGAGCACTTGATGTTTACATGGAACACTTGTTGTTGACATGGAGCACTTGATGTACACATGGATCACTTGCTGAATATGGAGCACTAGAAGAAGCAATTTAGATTATCATGATCTCAGATGGCACATCTAGATCATATTTGGAGAATCAAGATGTTGATGGCTCAACATGAATACTTGGTGGATCAACTCAATTCAATGGATCAACATGATCACATTGATTACTCAATAAGACTACACATGGCACATCGCGTACAATGAAGGCACATTCAAATGCTCAAAGGCACATGAATTTCATCCATGATCCATCATGAACAAGTAATTGTACATCTTCAAGTCCAAGAAACATTTAAGCATTCAAGAAACATCTCAACTTGATCAACGACACTTCTAGAAGTTGATGACATCTAAGAAGACAACT
Organism: Lactuca saligna; assembly: GCF_052625555.1. NCBI lineage: Eukaryota > Viridiplantae > Streptophyta > Magnoliopsida > Asterales > Asteraceae > Lactuca > Lactuca saligna. The sequence continues at coordinate 47,409,348 of NC_136425.1, forward strand.
AAGCAACATGATGCTCATGTTGCTCATCATATTTTCAATGTTGATCAAGAAGGCTCAAGAATTTTAATGAATCATAACTTGGAAGGAACCCTAATGGAATACTAACAAAATTGGAATATACAATCCATTCTCCGTTAACTAGGGCAAATGTGTCAACTGATGACTAAGTCATGATGATGTTTCAGCACCTGATTGGTCAAGCCATGTCATGGGCTTTTCCAAAGCCTATATATAGGCCCCTTAGGATACATTATAAAGTTTCTATTTTCTAATCATTCTACTCTTCCTAGCAAATTCCTTCTCATTCTACATAATTGCTGCTTAGACTTGTTTTCAGAGAGTCACTTGAGAGTTTTAATGTGTTTACTATTCAAACACTTGTAACTAAATCTTTATGATTATGAGATACATCTGAATCATTGATCTTAAGTGTAAAAATGTTTTTCTATTAATTTGAGTTATTCATAACTCTTTATTTTCCAAATTACATGCCACTTGATGATTCTGAAACTCTGTTTTTGTATTTTCAACACTTGGACTTTTCTAGTCCAGGTTTACTGAAAAATTTCTCATCTCTTCAGCTGGTATCAAAGCTCAAGTAATCGAATTTGAGACTTAGAAAACTTCTCACAAAAGCATTTTTCAAGTTTCAAACTCGTATCACTTGTTCTCAATGGAAAGTATGAATCAAAATAAAAATGTTCTTTATTCAGTTTCAGTTGCAAACAATCTTGGAGCAGGAAATCGTGCACCTATCCTTGTTCCTAGTGAATACATTTCATGGGAAGATCGCATCATGTTTTACCTACAAGGTCACGACTCTGACATCTGGACCTTCATCTCTACCGGGAAACATACTCTAGAATTTCTGAAGGACATCAAAGTTCCCGAAACCGATGTCTCTCCTAAAACCTCGAAAGTTATATCGGGATTTGTTTCCTTTGTTGATCAACTTCGTGTAAGGAAAATCAAGAAGTTTGAGGCTAAGGCAGTGCAAGAGCTCTTATCTGGAATTCCTCATGACATCTATGAGCAACTTCCTTATGAAGATAAGAGTTCACCATTTAATGTATGGAATGCACTCAAGAAACAATTCGAGGGAACTAACAAGATCCTTGCAAACAGAAAGAAAGTCGCATTCAGAGAAATGGACAACTTCAAGATGTTATGCCATGAAACTCTCTTTGATGCATATTTTAGGTACAACATTGTTGTTAACAAGGTGAATAATCTAAAAAGCTGAAATATCTCAAGAGGATTTAAATATGAAATTCTTGAACAGTCTATCTCCAAAATGGGATACAGTGCACATGATCGTACTGCAAACATCAACCAATCTAGACACCATGTCTTTCTTTGATGTGTATGTTGAACTTCAACAACATTATCCAAAAGTAAACAAGCTAGCTTAAGCAACTCCCTTTTATAATCAAGGATTTACCCTAGGAAATTCAACACCCATGGAAAATCATTCTCAAAACTTGATTGCACATCATAATCCAATCCCAAACCAATTTCCCGAAAGATATGGAGCGTATCCTTATCAAAGTTCGAGTATGGCTCAACAATACAACCATAATCCTTACATGACAATTCAACAGCCTCTTCAGATAATAAATGGGTACATGGATATCATCAAGCTTTCATTGGAAGCACAATGGAATCTCCTCAAATCAGTGAGGAAAAGGAGTATGAAGAATTTTTGGCACTCCTGATCAAGTTCAATCCAAACTTCAAGAAGTTTATGAACAAGCCAACTGGGAACTTCAAAGCAAAAAGTTATCAATAACCCCAACACTATCATCGGAACTCTGGAAAATTCCAAGGAGGAAGCAACAGTCAACAAAGCTTCAACTCTTAGAATTCGAATTCTGAAATTTACAACTCTCAGAGGACGAACGGAAGGGTTCAAGATAACAAGTCAATGTTCTATGATGATAATGAAGTAATCAGGCTCCACAAATATCAAGGTGAAAATCATTTTGGCAAGGATTTCCAAATGAAAACCAAGAAGGTCAAAGACAAAGCATACTACCTTCAAAAGGCGGAGCAGATCAAGAAGTAGTAAAAAAATAAAGCTTTTATGGTCATGGAAACTCCAAATATGGAAGTCTGGGATGACCTTCTGCTTCATGGAAACTCAAAAAATAAAACTTTTATGATCAATTAGAGGAAACATAAGCCTACAAGAGCTACTTCTGCTTCATGGCTGATGATGACAAAGAGCCTTCTCCTCTCCATCAACAAATTAATGAGAATGTACATTTCATGCTTTTTGATAATCATTTAACTATTGAGCATTTTATTGATTACATTGACCATACTTTTGAAATAATTAAAGAATATGTCACCAATGCTGAATATCGTGTCAGTGACTACAAAGATGAATTGACCGACACTCAGTTCAGACTTGAAGAATTGAGATGTAATATAGCTAAGTTAGAGAATGACCTTGAATTTGAAACTGAGGCCCATCTTACATCAGTTGAACATTATGAAATTGTATTGAATCAACGTGACATTATTGCAAAATACAATCGTGAGATGTACACCCAAATCAATAAAAAGATCAATAGTTATAAGGCATCCAAAACCCTTCTTGAACAGAACCCACATGCCATTCTTAAGGGACCAAAACCATGGATCAAATATGGTCTTGGTTATGATGAAATGAACAAGGAAATCATGGGACTTAATACTCAACCAGAGTTGTTAGCATGCGATCCAAGTCTTATCACTGGAGACAATAAGGATCATGAAGACGTGTAACTTGCATTGCCGATGTAATTTCCACTTCATTCTCAAGCATACCATTAGAAGACACATCATCCCATGATCTTCCAGACAATAAGTATAAGTCTCTAGTGGAATTTTCTCTTAAATTCCCACCATGGAAAGTTTCAATTCAAAAGATGTCACTTCTGAATACTACCTTCAAAAGGCGGAGCAGATCAAAAAGCAGTAAAAAAATAAAGCTTTTATGGTCATGGAAACTCCAAATATGGAAGTCTGGGATGACCTTCTGATTCATGGAAACTCAAAAAGTAAAACTTTTATGATCAATTAGAGAAAACATAAGCCTACAAGAGCTACTTCTGCTTCATGGCTGATGATGACAAAGAGCCTTCTCCTCTCCATCAACAAATTATTGAGAATGTACATTTCATGCTTTTTGATAATCATTTAACTATTGAGCATTTTATTGATTACATTGACCATTCTTTTGAAATAATTAAAGAATATGTCACCAATGCTGAATATCGTGTCAGTAACTACAAAGATGAATTGACCGACACTCAGTTCAGACTTGAAGAATTGAGATGTAATATAGCTAAGTTAGAGAATGACCTTAAATTTGAAACTGAGGCCCATCTTACATCAGTTGAACATTATGAAATTGTATTGAATCAACGTGACATTATTGCAAAATACAATCGTGAGATGTACACCCAAATCAATAAAAAGATCAATAGTTATAAGGCATCCAAAACCCTTCTTGAACAGAACTCACATGCCATTCTTAAGGGACCAAAACCATGGATCAAATATGGTCTTGGTTATGATGAAATGAACAAGGAAATCATGGGACTTAATACTCAACCAGAGTTGTTAGCATGCGATCCAAGTCTTATCACTGGAGACAATAAGGATCATGAAGACGTGTAACTTGCATTGCCGATGTAATTTCCACTTCATTCTCAAGCATACCATTAGAAGACACATCATCCCATGATCTTCCAGACAATAAGTCTAAGTCTCTAGTGGAATTTTCTCTTAAATTTCCCACCATGGAAAGTTTCAATTCAAAAGATGTCACTTCTGAATAATTAAATATTTCTAACTCAAAATCTAGTGATAAATAGCCTAAATCATATGAGCTAATAGGATATTCCAAGACTGAACCCATTAAATTCCTCATTCAAGAAACATTTCCATCTCTTAATGCTTCTGTCTCTGGAACAAAGGACTTAGGATGTAAATATTCTAAGAAACAACAAACTGGGAAGTCTCTAATTCAAGTCAGCAAGGATGAAACCTTTAAGATTGTGAGTGATGAGAAAACTAATGTTGAAATACTTAAGAGACCTTTTGTTCCAATAAAAATCACTTAACCCAGTTCTAAACAACAATAGACAATTGTAAACCCAACTAATGTCTCTAAAGATAAGCGAAAAGAGAAAATTAATGATTCTAAAGAACAAGGTCCAACTGTAGTCCATCCTTCAAAACATAAAGAGGTTAAAACTACAAAAAATGACAAGGATATGAAGACAAATAGAGTACCAAAGGCTAAGAAAATCCAAGGGAAGAACATACATACTAGTTCTCCCAAAACTTCAAAGACACAAAGAACCTCTCCTTCCAATCATGGTTTCTCAAATTCTGGATTTCCAACCCAAACTGGAATTCACTATCAGAATAGTTTCAGACCTAACAATCTTCCTGATTTGTCTAAAATGATGAGACGAAGACCTGTTCAAACCAACCCTTTCATGTATCAGAATAGTAATTACCCTATGAATTCTATTCTTCGTTCATATTGTGGTTTTTTCTTTGTCCACAGGAGGGAATCACATGTTGGGGAAAACTTTGGGTTTCCAATGATCAATCAGTTCGAGGAAATACCCAGTTTGCCATGTTTGATCAATTTGGAAGGCCTGTGAACTATGGATTTCCTTGTCTAGGAATTCTTAATTAGTTCACCAACTCTCCATTTTTCCCACAAACCTAACCGCAATAGAAGGCCTCTAAGAAATCTAAAACCAAGGTCACTAAAAACAAAGCAAAAGCTAAAGAGATTAATGCAAAACAAGAAAAGACTGTTCCAACTCCAACAAGTCCGAAGAAAGCTAATGATCAAGGACCCAAACAAACATGGGTACCTAAACCTTCTCTAAAAATAGATGTTTTTTTGTCTTAGAATACCACACGACAATACATGGTGCATTCACAGTGGATACTCCAAGAACATAACCGAGCACAAAGGATATCTCAAAGATTTTAAAATCACAACGCCAGGTCAGTATGTCACTTTTAGAAACAACATAAAGGGAGAACCTTAGGACATGGAAACATATCAAATAGGAACATTATTGTTAAGCGTGTAGCATATGTAGATTGTCACACCCCCAAACCAGAACGGAAGAAACATTCAGGGGTGGAGGACATCATGTATAGTATCACAACAATGCATAATAGTAATCAAAGTACAACAACCATTGTAGTTACAAAGTTATAAGTTTTACATCTGCGATCAAAACATATTGTATATGAACCCAAAAGTACAAGTTTAAAAGACATGATTTTATAGATCTCCGTCTTCCCAAAAACTGTGGTTGTACCTGTATTATCGTTTTCCTGAGAATACAAGTAGTTTTTTGAAAAGGTGTCAACAATTAAGCTGGCGAGTTCATAAGTATGTTTTCAACTGAAATTAGTTTTCTTGTCCATTAATAATGTAAACATGTTTTCCCCAGAAAATCTTATATTTTCTGCTATGTTATTTTGTAAGCAAAATGTGTAATGGTTTCCGTACTAACAACCTGAAAAATATAGTTTAGTTCTCATAAAACCATGAAAAGTATGTTTTCTCTGAATTGAAATAGTATTCTATGTTTATACTTGTAAGATACTGTATTATAGTTTTATAATTAAATAAAACTATGTGAAGTGTTACTTATTCATACAATAATCATTTTTTTCAATACCAAATTATGAGTTATTATAACCATGCTAGATGAACTATGATCACCTGAACACGATGTTCTTTAGGCATCAGAATTGGTACGCCATTTGTCACCCCAGATATGCTTGCCTAACTGTAGCTAGCAGTTTAGGTGTGGGATTGCCAGTCCCATATATATCTATATACCAGTGTCACGCTCTCCCTCCAAGAGACTCTGATTATAATTTCAAGACTTAGTTGGTACTTAGAAAAGTACATGAAGGTAGTCTCACAAGTGCTATATTGATTATTACATGTATGTAACAATTCGAAGTTTTCCATCGTCGAAAACTTGTTCTACCCGTGAGACTTCGCCGTCAATCGATTCGTTTCGTTCTCGCTTCGGGTTAACTAATTAAAACTTATATGTTTATTATAATTGAATGAGTGTCCAAACCCCATAGGAACTCATGAAATTAACCTAAAAGTATTTATTTCAAAAAGTTAGAAACATTCCCGCCGGGTGACGGTAACTTAATCGGGTGCGACCAAAAGCCGCGTTTAATGCCGGTATCGGGTAGAATTCCACCGTGTTCAAAACCTAGACACTATTTAAAGTTATCTAAGCACTCATTTGAAGTTTTTCCTTCCTCTCTCTACTCTCTCTCTAACCTCTCTCCTAAATCCAAGTTAAAGGTCCAAATCATCAATTTTAAGCTCCAAATCTTTGAGGTACTTCCCTTAGCTTGTTATGTAACATTCCTAGCCTTCAAATTCGAGTTCAAAGCATGAAATATGACCATAGTCATGAGTTTACGGCCATGGAACCATCCTAGGCCGTAAACTCATATATCATGGGTTTTGGAGCTCAAAAACACTTCCTAAGCACAATTGGACCTTAGATATGGCTAGATGGCTTTATGAATTGGACTTATAACATTTTAAACTTGGATTTTGAGTCATTTGAAGGATTTTACGGCCAAGGATCATTCTTGGGCCGTAAACTCATTAAACTAGGGTTTTCATGCCCTTAAACCCTTCCAAATCACTCATATGTCTTAGTTATGAATTATAGAACATAGATCTTTGCATTTGGACACTTGAAACACAGTTTTTGGGGGACTAACATGAGTTTACGGCCAAGGCTTGTGCTTGGGCTGTAAACTCCATGAAACATGGTACAAATTCAATTCTAGGGTGTTTGAAAGCCATCCAACACCACCAAAAGCCTTGGAATAAATCAAAGGACCAACCAAAAATAGTTTTAAGGCTTTACAAACATTAAAACCCCACATTTGAGAGTTTACGGCCATAGAACATGTCTCATGGCTGTAAACTCATAAAAAGGTGTCAAATGGTGCCTTAAAATCATTTCTAGGCTTGTGGGAATTTTTAGAATCACATGTGATTGATTTTAACACCTTAAAAACACTAAATCTTGGAGATTTGTGAGTTTACGGCCAAAGACCCCATGCCTAGGCTGTAAACTCCCTTATGTATTGTAAATGATGTTTTTAATTCAATCCAAGCCTTAAGAAAAATTAATCAAAGCATTTCCAAGTGTCCATATCCATTTATGACCCAAATTTGCACCATAAACCACCCACCATGAGTTTACGGCCATAAACTCATGGGGAATGGGTGTTTTGGACCAAAAACTCATGTATAAGTTTATTCATGGGGAGTAAACTCAAGTCCCAAGTTCCTCGCATCATTACATGTCCCTAAACGCCACCCGGGTCCCTCTAAACACTTGTATCGGAGTGTTTTCGTGACTTGAAATAATTGTCCCTATCCAACAATCAATCTAAGTCCTAATTAGATACAAATGTGTATCTTTACATCATAATTAGGAACCTCGCGTGTTTACAAGTCCTGGACCAACACTTAGCATCCGAATTCGCCACATTTCTCGTCCGGTGAGTTCATACCCCTACCCTTTTTCAACTGTTTTCACTGTTTTCAGGGGGGGGGGGGGGGAATACAAGCAAAAGTACAAGGAAAACTTGTACTCAAACTTATTGTTTTCAGTTTGTATGTTCTAATATCAATAACTGTGTTTATCAAATAGTTCGAATTACGAATTTAGTTTTCAAACGAATCATAGATATCTCGATGAAATGCTCTAATCTAAACTATGTTTCATAATCTACGAATAACTTACTAATCCCCAATGATAACTAATTACGAAAACGAAAACGAATACAAAGCTATAACTAGGAACAGAACAAATAACACATTTATAATTAGGAACAGAACGAACACGAATATGAATACGACTGCGAATACGAATACGAATACGAATACGACTGCGAATAGTATTAGGAGTAGGATTAGGGATAGGAATGCGACTACGAATACGAATATGAATACGACTGCGAATACGAATACGAATACAAATACGACTACGAATAGTATTAGGAGTAGGATTAGGGATAGGAGTGTGACTACGAATACGAATACGAATACGACTGCGAATACGAATACGAATACGAATAGTAATAAGAGTAGGAATAAGGAAACGAATACAGTAACGAATACGAATACGAACATGAATAAGTACAATCATAATTAATTAAAAATAAGAACACGAGTATGAAGATGTGAATCTAAGTGCATTCCGAAATATTACCATTAGGATATCAGCATAACTAGTTAATACAATAGGTACGAATGGAAATAAATCAGTATATCGAAGTTCAATAACTAACCTTTACTTTTAGGAAAGTACGGGACTTTCCTGGGGAAAACAAAACATTACCTAATCACGCGTATATCTTTTACCTCTTTAACATCTTTCACATTAGAAACCAACATGCAGGAAAGCATGGGGCTTTCCTGGGTAACACTTATATAACTAGAAAGAGTAGCAAACTGAATAACATTACATCTCTCACAACTAGTAATGTACAATTAGGAAAGTATGGGACTTTCCTGGGTTCATAGTTAAACATAACCAGAATCGTGTAACCTAACAATCAATTAACCTTCTCTCTTAAGAAAATATGGGATTTTCTTGGATAACAACTTTTCGATAAACAAAAGGAAACTCGTACATTTTCACAAAACAAACATCTTATGAACTCACCAGCTTTATGCTGATTTTCAAACTGCTTGTATTCTCAGGTCCACATTAGACAGGTACCTAGCAAACCTTTTGGAGAAGACGGAGCGTACAGAAGACTCGTCTCTACTTTTGTTCATATATACTATGTATTATGAATGTACAACTTTACTTTTGAACAAATGTAAACTTTGATATGTAATGTAATGGTTGTTTACTTTGCTTACTATGTACATTGGATTTGATACTCAACTTGGAGTCCACCCCGGAGACGTTTCCGCCTTTGGTTTTCGGGGTGTGACAATGTAGAATAATGAAAAGTTACTTTGTAATAAATTCACTGAAAGTAAGTTTCAAAAACTATATAAAATATAGTTTTATATGTTTTTTTCAGTAAAGTATTCTGTTTGTTTTCTGAAATGTTCTCTACTTGTTTTCCATCATGTACTCTATTTTTTCTGTTATGTACTTTTGAACCTTGAAACCAATGAATGAGTCCTTTAAACTATATCTATTAGAATTTAATTGTTTGTTTTACTGTAAGAATCTGTAATATTGTTATTCCATGAAATTATCTATTTGTACTTAGGTAGTACCAAATAGTTTGAAAGCCATTTTATATTTATATAAATGTAATATTTATATAATTGTGATTAATTACACATTCGATTAAATAACTTTACCTCAGGCCCACAACAAAACAAGAAACATGAAATGGGGTCAAATTACATATTCTGAATCTTCTGAATCAAAATTATATAATTTACAAAGATATAAATATGTAATTTTTAACAACTATAACAATTTAAAAGTACTAAAATTATTTAAAAACTTTTGAGATATTAACACAATTTTATTTTGTTTCACTTATATCCCCCCTAAAACAATTAACAATTATAAAAATATAAGGGTATGAACTCACCTTTTGTGAGTGATTCGAATGGAGATTTAATTTAAGATGTTATTTCCACAAGTTAGATTCCAAGTCCTATAAGCATTTCATGCAATATATGATCATTTTTAGTGAATATAATCACAAATATGATAAGGAATCAAACTAATTTGCAAGTTTAACTTACAAATAAGTGTGTTTGCAGTTTCAGCCTTTGATACTTGATGAAGAATACTTGATGTTCTTGAGGAGAGAGGAGGTTTTCAGCCTTTGATACTTGAGAGAGAATGAGGGTGTTTGCGGTTGGAGTGTGTGAAATGAGGGAAATATCAGTCATATTTGTATATATAATTAAGAGTCTTTGGCAGTAAACATATCCCGAGGAGATAAGATCCTCGGGTTCACAACCGAGAAAGGTTCACGGCCATGCGAAGTTTGAGGCTAGAAGTTGTTTACGGTCTGAAGGTTTGCGGCCAGCGAGTTGTTTGCAGCCCAATGAGGTTTGTGGCCCAAGTAAAAGAAAGAAGAAGAAGGAATAACGAAGGCTTACGACTAAGAGGGTCTTCAGATTTTTTATGATTTTACTTCTTATATTAAACAACACTTTTACCAAGTGTTTTAAGTGTAACAAATATATTTATTAATACTTTATTTTAACTTTACTAAATTAATAATCATTTAAATTTTATTTGATGGAAATTGACTTGAGTTGACTTTTAAATATTGAAAATAACGGGATGTTACATAGATCGTCTTAAGCCTGACCTTATCAGCGTTGCACAACTGTATGACTGATATGTACATATCTACATATATATTTTACATCATATCCTAATATTTTATGCTATATTTATGCTTATTATAGTATAAAAGGTACTTATTATGTTTAATATTTGTTATGTAGCATAAAGGACATGATCATAAGCAATATGGAAGCTGGAAACAAGAAAATATGAGCTTAAACAATAAGAAGACACAAGAAGGATGCTGGTGGATATCTTGATCCCTCTTCAATATGTAACTCGCAGGAAATTGGAGTATATTTTAAACCCTTCTTCTTCTGCTAAATTGTCAAGTTTGACCCATAAATGAGAATTGTCACAGATGAGTACGCTGGGCGTACAAAGGAGTACACTGCGCGTACTCATGCGATTAAGTTGGACGCGGGAGCCACACGGTACGCTAGGTGTACCTTAAACCAGACTCAAAAACCCTAATTAAGAGAGGTGCATTATATATAGAATGAGAAGGTCTCATTTCCAGCCACATTCTTCAGTCAAAAACCCTCTCAAACACTTATATACCTGTTCTTGAGCTTGTTATGGCCTTGTTGAGCTTATATGTTTTCTTGTGGACTCTTGGGAGTTAAGAAGGAGCATGGAAGAGGATGGACTTGAAGTCTAGGCTTTGGATCTGAGCTTTCCTGGGGCTAGAGCACCATTTGAAGGTATAAAGTTCCAAGCTTTTCCCTTTCTTTTGTTTTGTGCATATTAGGGTCCATTTTAGGGTTTTTGTGGTCCTAAAGTTTGAAGCTTTATGAGTTGTTAAACTCCAGAGACCTTTATCTGTCCTTTTAAGTGTTTTTGATGGAGTGGTTTCATAAAAATGAGATCTTGAAGGTTAAGATCAAGTCATGCATGAATGGAGAGCTTAATGAGTAAAGAGAAGGAGTATTGTGTGTGTTGGGATCACTTCAGCCATGCAAAGGCTAAAAGTTTATGACTTTATGGAATAAGGACTATTAGGAAGCCTAGATCCAAGAGATGAGCTAAGGTCTTAACGGGTTAAGACCCATAAAATTGATTTAACAAAATCGAGGTTACGTGCCGCGTAATTCCAGTACACCCTGCGTAGTGGGTTGAAGTCCCCGATCAGTCCTTAGGCGTTTGTGTGTACGCAGAGCGTACCAAGGAGGTACGCCCCGCGTAACCCCTCTGTAGCATTTTGGACTAGACTTGATATTTGGGCTTGAATCCTTGGGCCTGCGTACCTATGTGTGACAAGAAGGTCTGGTATGCTATAAGATATATGCATCGTATGTTATTAGTTGCCTGTTTTGTATGCGTTATGTATTCTATGCTTGATAGGGGCCGGAAGGCATTATGTTATGGGTCGGAAGGCATTATGATGTAGACCGGAAGGTCATGGAGTTATGGACTGGAAGGTCGATGTAACAGCCCGGAATTTCAGGTATTGTTATAATATTGTTTTGGGGTGTTTTAGGAGGGGACTCGGCGAGTTGGAGCCAGACTCGCCGAGTAGGACCACAAACTTGGTCGCGGGTTCGCGACTGGACTCGACGAGTCCATTATGGACTCGGTGAGTCTGCGCTGTTCAGCGGAAACCCTAGCCTTTCGGTTTTGGAACGTATATAACGGACTTATAGGCCGTCATTATCCGTCTTTAGCGACTGATAAGAACCCTAAATCGGTTGTGGGCATCTAGAGCAAGGATTGAAGGCCATTGGTGATCTTGAAGAAGTTATTGTGCAAGGAAGAGAAGAGTTTGGCTAAAGGAATAGCAAGGGAACCAAGTTCTGAGGATTGGGGACACAGAGAGTGCATTATTCAGGTAATAATTCGGATCATATTCTGCTATGTTGATGTGTGCATGGATTTAGGGTTTATGGAACCCTTTTGTGACTAGATTGGTTATTACCCTTGTTCCCCAAACGATTATAACCCTGTATTAGGACCTTTAGAGGTCCAGAATGTCCCATGCCTGTGTATTTCGGGAATTAAGAGAGGCTTTGGATTGGAATCCTTATGCCTTAAGTCAAAAGGTAAATTACAAGTCTTGGAGTGTAGCATGAGCACCTAAATGAAGGTCTTACGTGTTGTACCAGCTTAGGAGGACCAAACCTATGAATGGTCGGGACAATACAGATCTCAGGAAGCAGTTTGATCGACTGCATGGCAGGGACTCGCCGAGTCCGATGAATAGACTCGGCGAGTAGCTTGAAGATTAACTGGGACTTGTCGAGCTGTTCTTCAGACTCGGCGAGTGGAGTCGGGGTGGCCCTGCGATTCTTCCACGAGGAATTCGTCGAGTCAAGAGGGATACTCGACGAGTAGAAAGGGAACATCAGGATTTGGTGAGGACGTCTAGACTCGCCGAGTCGCCTTAGCACTCGCCAAGTCCGGTCAAGTTGACCGTTGACCGTTGACCAGAGTTGACCTACATGTGTTTTCTCAGGGTCAGTTGTCTTGAAAGATAAAAGTATTAATAAGGGATATATGATATTATAGGGATTCTGTAGCTCGGTGGATCGAGTGCGAGTGATTTCAGGAGTCGCTAGCTTGCATTACCCACGAGGTGAGTCTTCTCACTATACTGTACCCGGAAGGGTTTGACTGTGTGACCGGAAGGTCGGAAATGATATGTGTTATACGTGGTATAAATGGTAAGGTATTTGCTATGCGTGCTATGTATGTTTATATGGGCCGGAAGGCAATATGTTATGTGACTGAAAGGTCGGATATGATATATGATATATGTGCTATATGTGTTAGGATAAATGTATTATTTGCTGTGTATGTTTATGGGCCGGAAGGCAATATGTTATGGGCCGGAAGGTGATTATGTTACGGGCTGGAAGGCGTTGCGTTGTATACCGGAAGGTCAGGGCCTGGAAAGGCGTATATGCGTAAGTAGTATACTGGGGAACTCACTAAGCATTTATGCTTACAGTTGTTATGTATGTGTTTCAGGTACTAGCGAGGACCGTGGAAAGGCTCCGGCATGACGCGTACACACTGTTGATGTTTTGAGATCTTGGGGATGTTATGGTTGTATTTTGATATGAAATTTGGAATAATTATATTTGGTTGAAATAAATCACTTTATTTTAAATGAAAATTTTGTTTGAAAATTTGCGTTGTTACAATTGGTATCAGAGCCTTGGTTTGAGGGATTCGAGTGTACCTTCGGGTGTAACTGAACTCAAACCGAGGATTTGAGGAAAACCTTTTAAAAAAAATATATATCAAAGGCATAAACTTTTATAAATGGTAAAGTGGTAAACAAGAAAGGAGCAGTGTGTACGATCAGCCAGCGCCCGAACGGTAAAGATCCCCAGAATACCTTACAATGTTATGTTATGCAATGAATTATGAATTGTTATGCATGCTAGAAGGCTAGGTATTCATAATAGGACTAGAGTGGCCTGATTTGTGATGCCTTAGTCTAGGGAGTTTGCCGATATGAAATATTTGATAGCGTGCAGGTAGATAGTGCATATCAAAAGTAGAGTACTCACTTTTCGGGGTTTGGGGAGGAAGATTTGGGACGAATGCTGATACGGTGTGGTCGGTAGTATTGGGCCCGTACTACCGAAGACACCGGGTCGGTGGGAGACCCAAGTAAGAATCTCTGGATATTAGAGACTGAGTAGGGTTGCGTATCAAGTGCAATTGTACTTGATGGAGTCTCTGATAATTTTATGTTGTATTTCAAAGACATCATGGTTACCACACGCCACAGGGCGAGTTCGAGCGGTGTGAGCGACGAGGATATTCGTCAGATGATTCAGGAGGAGGTAGCTGCAGCGATCCGGGCTGAGATCCCGGAGATGTTTGGGTCTATTAAGACCACTCTGATGGAGACATTCGAAGAGTGGTATGCCGCACTGACTGAGACTGCAACCGCTGCCGCTACCGCAGCCGTGGCCGCTGCCAGGCCGCAAGGGGGCGATTCGTTGCTATTCTGGGAATTCAGCAACACGAAACCCCCTGAGTTCGATGGGACGCAGGATCCGATTGCTGCAATGCGGTGGATCGCTGACATTGAAGGGTGCTTCTACACTTGCTCATGCCCGGAGCACCTGAGGGTGCGGTTCGCTTTGAATCAGCTCCGTCTGGGAGCGAAGGATTGGTGGAAGTTCGTGACGGCGAACTTCACTTTGGCGGAGATTACAGCAGTGACATGGGAGGGGTTTACTGACATGTTCAGGGATGAGTACGTTCCCCCAGTGGAGAGGGAACGACTGATTCAGGAGTTCTTGACCCTTAAGCAGGGTACTGATTCGGTTGCGGTGGTTACGCGGAAGTTCCATGAGAGGGCGATGTTCTGCCCTGAGCTGGTGTCTACAGAGCAGTCGCGGATGAGCCGGTACTTAGGCGTTTTGAGGAGGGATATCCGGGAGTTTGTGTCAAACTCAACCTATCGTACTTTTACTGAGCTTCAGGCGAATGCCAGGAAGCGCGAGATCGAGTTGGAGACCCAGGCCAGGGAGGCGGCCGAGTCTCGGCAGGTGGACCGGCGGCCGGCTCAGTCTCAGCCGGCAGCCAAGCGGATCAAGTCCGCTGATTTGAGGACGGGAGGTCAGAAGGGCCGCACTTGCGGGAAGTGCGGCAAGGGTCATGAGGGGGCGTGCCGAGCTGGTGGTTGCTACAAGTGTGGCAAGGAAGGACACATTGCCAGGGATTGTCCTAAGGGGTTTATGGTTTGTTTTCATTGCAACCAGACAGGCCATCGGAAGGCCGAGTGCCCGCAGCTTCGTCAGGGATCTACACCTACTACCAGGACTACTGAGACTCGACCGGTGAAGGTCGAGGCCCCGAGGGCTCGCGGGAGAGCCTTTCAGCTGACTGCGGGGGAGGTCCGCGCTGCGCCCGATGTTGTGGCAGGTATGCTGTAATTCATGTATTTATTTAAAGTCGAAATGTTATGCTTACGTTAATATATGTGTAGGTACTTTTCTTGTGAACTCTATGCCTGCTCTAGTGTTATTTGACTCGGGTGCGAGTAGGTCCTTTGTATCTTTAGCTTTTAGTCAGCATATCAGCATTAGTCGTGAGCCGTTAAGTCGGCCTCTGAGCGTTTCTATAGCGGCCGAGAGGGTGGTTTGTGCCACGGAGGTTCTTCGGGGATGCGTACTAGAGATCTTTGGGGTTGAGTTTCCGATTGACCTAATTCCTATTGCGATGGGTGATGTCTGTGTCATCGTGGGCATGGATTGGCTGAGCCGATTCAGCGCTGTCATCGACTGCGAGCGCCAGCTGGTGACTATACGAGACCCTAGTGGAGGAGTTCTTACGGTGTACGGCGAGGGTACCCGTTCGGGATCAGCTTTTTGTTCGGCCGCTAGGGCGAGGCAATGTCTACAGCAGGGATGTAAGGGTTTTGTGGCGTATGTGATGGATATGCGGGAGGCTTCCGAGAGACCAAGGTCAGTGGAGGAGGTCCTAGTGGTGCGTGAGTTTCCAGATGTTTTTCCCGAGGAACTGCCGGGAGTACCTCCTGCGAGGCAAGTAGAGTTTAGTATCGATCTGATTCCGGGGGCTGCGCCTATTGCGAAGGTGCCTTATCGTCTCGCACCTCCAGAGATGCAAGAGTTGTCCTCGCAACTCCAGGAGTTGCTGGGGAAGGGATTTATTCGGCCGAGCAGCTCGCCGTGGGGAGCACCGATCCTGTTCGTCAAGAAGAAGGATGGTTCACACCGGATGTGCATTGATTACCGGGAGTTGAACAAAGTGACGGTCAAGAACCGCTATCCGTTACCGAGGATCGATGATTTATTCGATCAGTTGCAAGGGGCATCTTGGTTTTCCAAGATCGATCTGAGATCAGGGTACCATCAGGTAAGAGTGCGGGATGAGGATGTCCAGAAGACAGCATTTAGGATGCGATATGGGCATTATGAGTTCGTGGTGATGCCTTTCGGGCTCACCAATGCCCCGGCAGTGTTCATGGACCTCATGAACAGGGTATGCAGGCCGATGCTGGATCGGTCTGTGATTGTATTTATCGACGACATCCTGGTGTATTCGCGATCTAGAGAGCAGCATGAGGGACATTTGAGGGAGGTCCTTGGGGTACTGAGGTCAAAGAAGCTATATGCAAAAATTCTCCAAATGTGACTTCTGGTTGCGAGAGGTCCAATTTCTTGGACATGTTGTTAATCAGGCAGGGATATTGGTCGATCCGGCCAAGGTCGAGGCAGTGATGAGTTGGGAGGTACCGAAGTCACCTTCCGAGATCAGGAGTTTCCTTGGGTTGGCGGGGTACTATCGGAGGTTTATTAGAGACTTCTCCAAGATCGCAGTACTGCTCACCAGACTGACCCGGAAGGGTGTTGCATTCTCATGGGGACCCGAGCAACAGATTTCTTTCGAGACACTTCGCCAGAGATTGTGCGAAGCCCCGGTATTAGCTCTCCCGGAAGGGATGGAAGATTTTGTCATATATTGCGACGCATCGATTTCGGGACTGGGTGCAGTGTTGATGCAGAGAGGTCATGTGATAGCTTATGCATCGAGGCAGCTAAAGCCTCACCAGGCGAGATATCCCACGCATGACTTAGAGTTGGGGGCAGTAGTGTTCACTCTCAAGATTTGGCGTCACTACCTGTATGGGGTTCGATGTACGATATATACGGACCATAAGAGTTTGAAGTATTTGATGGATCAACCCAACCTAAATATGCGTCAGAGGAGATGGTTGGATGTGGTCAAGGATTATGACTGTGAAATCCTATACCACCCGGGCAAGGCTAATGTGGTAGCCGATGCGTTGAGCCGCAGGGCGGAGAGCACTCCATTGCGAGATGTATGTCTGAGACTGACGGTGATGACTCCGGTATTGGATGCTATTCGTGGGGCACAGGCCGAGGCTGTGAGATCCGAAATGCAGAAGAAAGAACGGGTCGTTGGCCGTCATTGTCCGTCTTTAGCGACTGAGAAGAACCCTAAATCGGTTGTGGGCATCTAGAGCAAGGATTGAAGGCCATTGGTGATCTTGAAGAAGTTATTGTGCAAGGAAGAGAAGAGTTTGGCTAAAGGAACAGCAAGGGAACCAAGTTCTGAGGATTGGGGACACAGAGAGTGCATTATTCAGGTAATAATTCGGATCATATTCTGCTATGTTGATGTGTGCATGGATTTAGGGTTTATGGAACCCTTTTGTGACTAGATTGGTTATTACCCTTGTTCCCCAAACGATTATAACCCTGTATTAGGACCTTTAGAGGTCCAGAATGTCCCATGCCTGTGTATTTCGGGAATTAAGAGAGGCTTTGGATTGGAATCCTTATGCCTTAAGTCAAAAGGTAAATTACAAGTCTTGGAGTGTAGCATGAGCACCTAAATGAAGGTCTTACGTGTTGTACCAGCTTAGGAGGACCAAACCTATGAATGGTCGGGACAATACAAATCTCAGGAAGCAGTTTGATCGACTGCATGGCAGGGACTCGCCGAGTCCGATGAACAGACTCGGCGAGTAGCTTGAAGATTAACTGGGACTCGTCGAGCTGTTCTTCAAACTCGGCGAGTGGAGTCGGGGTGGCCCTGCGATTCTTCCACGAGGAACTCGTCGAGTCAAGAGGGATACTCGACGAGTAGAAAGGGAACATCAGGATTTGGTGAGGACGTCTAGACTCGCCGAGTCGCCTTAGCACTCGCCGAGTCCGGTCAAGTTGACCGTTGACCGTTGACCAGAGTTGACCTACATGTGTTTTCTCAGGGTCAGTTGTCTTGAAAGATAAAAGTATTAATAAGGGATATATGATATTATAGGGAGTCTGTAGCTCGGCGGATCGAGTGCGAGTGATTTCAGGAGTCGCTAGCTTTCATTACCCACGAGGTGAGTCTTCTCACTATACTGTACCCGGAAGGGTTTGACTGTGTGACCGGAAGGTCGGAAATGATATGTGTTATACGTGCTATAAATGGTAAGGTATTTGCTATGCGTGCTATGTATGTTTATATGGGCCGGAAGGCAATATGTTATGTGACTGAAAGGTCGGATATGATTTATGATATATGTGCTATATGTGTTAGGATAAATGTATTATTTGCTGTGTATGTTTATGGGCCGGAAGGCAATATGTTATGGGCCGGAAGGTGATTATGTTACGGGCCGGAAGGCGTTGCGTTGTAGACCGGAAGGTCAGGGCCTGGAAAGGCGTATATGCGTAAGTAGTATACTGGGGAACTCACTAAGCATTTATGCTTACAGTTGTTATGTATGTGTTTCAGGTACTAGCGAGGACCATGGAAAGGCGTCGGCATGACGCGTACACACTGTTGATGTTTTGAGATCTTGGGGATGTTATGGTTGTATTTTGATATGAAATTTGGAATAATTATATTTGGTTGAAATAAATCACTTTATTTTAAATGAAAAATTTGTTTGAAAATTTGCGTTGTTACAGTCGACATGGGTAGGACCGGAAGGTTTACAGGGTTGAGACGGAAGTCCCCTGAGACATATTGACCGGAAGGTGATGGCCTGGAAGGGCGTATGTGTGTAAGTGGTATATTGGGGAACTCACTAAGCATTTATGCTTACAGTTGTTATGTGTGTGTTTCAGGTACCAGTGATGATTGCGGGAAGGCGCCGGCTTGACTCGTACATACACACCGAGGGATTTGATATGTTTTCATCTTGGGAGTTGATATATTTGTTATGATGATATTGATACATTGAACTTTATGGTTTTGTCATGAATGAAATTACGTTTTTTTAAAAGGAAAAACTGTTTTGAAAAATCCAAGCGTTACAAGTTGGTATCAGAGCCTTGGTTTGAGGGATTCGGATGCACCTTCGGGCATTCTAAACTTAAACTGAGGATTTGAGGAAAGTTTTTAATGATAAAACAATTTTCAAATAATAAAAGAGTTTTGAGACAAATAGAGCAGAGTCGTGTGTACGATCAGCAAGCGCCCAAATGGTGATTTCCTAATATACCTTTACATTAAGTATTATGATATGTGATATGCTTTGATATATGAGGAGTTACGTTATGCATGCTAGAGTAGGCTAGGTATTCATGATAGGACTAGAGTTGCCTGCTTTGTGATGCGTTATCCTATGAGATTGCTGCTAATATGAGATGCTTGAGAGCGAGTGGGTAGCAGTGAGGAGCTTATGAGAGGTTTACTGAAGGGTAGCCTATGATAGCGAGATGTAGAGTACTTGTGAGCTGGGATCCTGGGAGGAGGACTTGGGGTGAATGTTGATGCGGTGTAGGCGGTAGTATTGGGCCCGTACTATCGAAAACACCGGATCACTGCCTAGTCCAAGTAAGAATCCTTAGGGTACCAAGGAACAAGTAGGATTGGATGTTTTAGTGCGAGTATACTCGAACGAGTCTCTGGTATCTTATGTGTTGTGCATCAGAGACATCATGGTGGGTATATGTCACCCAGAGAGCAGAGGAGTTAGCGATGATGAGATACACATGATGATTCATGAGGAGGTGGCTGTAACCATACGGGAAGTTATACCCGAGATATTTGGGTCTATTGAGACCACATTGACCGAGATGTTCAATGAACGGTATGCTCTGCTTTTAGATGCTGGTGCTGTTGTAGCCGTCGTAGCTGCTAGGCCACATGGGGAGGTGACTCGTCGCTGTACCGAGAGTTCAGCAACACGAAGCCACCAGAGTTGATGGGACTTAGGGTCCGATAGCAGATTGAGGAGTGATGTTATGGTTTGAGTACCATGCATCGTAGCAGATTGAGAAGTGATGTCATGGTTCGAGTACCATGCATCGTAACATATTGAGAAGTAATGATATGGTTCGAGTACCATGCATTGCAATAGATTGAAAGGGGATGTTATGGGCTGAGTGCCATGATTTGTAGCAAATGATGCTTGTGGTTCTCCCGTTATCCAGTCGTGGTGGATTAGGTGGAGTTCGGATTAGATAGGGCATTAGGGTAGAGGGCCATGTTGAATGAGTTCAATGAAGCATCCCTTGAGAGGGAGGTCGAGGGAATTTCAAGTAGTTGGGTGAGATGTCAAATGTAGTCACAAGACTCAAGGATGAGTAGGAATGATTGTTTTATGCCGGTTGAGCCACCGGTGGTTGGAATTCAGTGTTCTAAGTGGGGAGAATTGGAAAATTCTCAGGAGGATCGACAAGCATTAGAGGTTGATTAGTTGTTAGGATTCAGCAGTGTTTTAGTCAGCCAAGAGTATGGGCTGGTATGAGTAAGTGACAAACAAATGGGGCAGGGAGCAGACCATGGTTTCAGGAAAGGTAGTGGTCGATGTCAGGCCTGGGTCTAGGCCATGGAATGGATTTTGGGAACGGAACAGGAGTTCGGAACCCCAAGAGGGATAGATCAATATGTACGGGAGAGATTCCCGGTAAGGATGGTTCAGGATGACGTAAGAGAGTTTTGAGCGGTCTGGACAGACTGAAGGCTGGAAGGCATACCAATAATACCGAAGGCTCGGGGAACGGTTCGAACAGGCTGAAGGCCCATGAGGGCGGTCCAGGCATGCTGAAGGTTCTGGGAGTGGTCTAGATAGGCTGAAGGCCTGGTAAGGTGGTTCAGTCATGCTGAAGACTCTGTATGTGTTAGTAGAACGGTATGAAGAGAATGAAGGAATATGTCGCCAGGAAATGGTAACTGATATGGTCTGGCCCCAAGTGTTGATCATGTTTATGGAAGGTAGTGCATGGACCCGAGAGTCCTTGCGAGCAGATTCAGAGTATATGGAAGTTCGAGGAGATCAGTTGCTCTATATGGATAGTGTAGAGTGAAGTTTAGCTCAGTGGCACGTGAAGGTGCGGTAAGAGTTGTTGAGTGGATTTTCCTAGAAAGGAAAGGTATGTAGCTTCGGAAGGAGCGAGGGTCCTCCGTAAGGGGAGGAAGTGGAGTAAATGGATGACCGACATGCTTTGGTTATTGGTAGTAAGTACAGAGTGATGAGATTAAACTAACATTTAATCTACAAAGATCGATTAGATCTTGAACAAGTATATAAACATAAAACAGTATGAACGCAATAATAAGAACAAGTCAAGATGGAATCAAACGTGTCGAATGATTAAACAAAATCCTCAGAAGAGCTCTATTAAGAACATCAACTGTAGAGGATTGGAAGGTTACAAGAACGATTAAAGAAACCTGTTATCGTCTAGATGAATCGCTATTTCGTAGATCTCTAAAAACCTTAACCTAATATGCATGCAAGCGTAAACTTATATACAAAACATAAAAGGTTCACGGTTGGACAGGCCCAAACCGGAGTACAAAATAACTTATGCTATCGAGCCCAAAAGACGTAATCATCAAAATAATTTTCAGCCCAACAATCTCCCCCTTTGCGTCAATTTGGAGCGAGACCTTCACTAGTTACTTGGGCCAGCAGCTGAAGCAGGTACCTTCTTCTTCACGGTGCTAAACAGACATTTGGTGATGGAGAGAAGGGTCTATCTAAACCGAATGTACCAATTAATCATATCTTCGAAGTACTTGATGTCATCAGCCGTTTTCTCTTTACACCGTTTGATAATGAATAACACATGCTCCAAACAAGTTGTGGTGTAAAGGTGCTTGTCAGCTAAAGCGAAGAGACATTTCTGTCCTTCCGCTCTAGTGACCATAACCGAGTTGCGTCTCGGGTCGATCCTGCCCAATTGCATTTGATTGAGATCACTGGCCGATCCCACAGGAGCAATCTTTGGTTTCTTCTTGAAGACTGTGGCGACCTCCTGATCCATTAGGGCAAGCTCCATGATGTAGCAGGCTAACATCCTTTTGACATGGTCTAGAATGGGACCATATTCGGCTTCATTAGTCAAAAGGATATTATACAGGACAATCCAATCATGAGGATTTAGATTCGGTAGATCTGCCAGGGAGATAATATGAGCAGTTCTTGCAGATCCCCGAATCAACTTGAACCGAACGTTTATGAAACGACCTTCGGTATAAGGTTTCAGCACCCGAACGTTTACAATCTTCTGGGCGCTCCAAGTGAGGTATTGAGGATGAGCAGCCGCCAGATAGAATTCAATGAGCTCCCTGTCAAGCTCAGCATTCGGGTGAGGGACTTCAAAGATGTTTGAGAAGACGTGGAAGATGAACGCCTTTCGAGTCAGCGGCATATCGAACTACGAATCGACAGTGTTATTGCAGTCGAACGAGATAACCGGCTCGAGCCATAAAATGCTAGGAGTTTCTATGGCCTCTTTAATCAAACGTTCCCTGGTCCAGGCAGGGAAGAGAGTCTTCCGGCTCTCAAGGAGATCGTGGGCTTCCTTTTGATTGCGTTCAGCTTCTTCAGCCTCTCGCGCCACACGACTGGCATCATCGTCAACCTTGCGACTATTCTTTCTTTTTAAAATGTCAGCAATGGTCTCCTTGTCTCCTTCTTCATCTTCTTCCTCAGCTAAGTTTTTGCCTTTGTTCTTCACACCCGAGCCTAAAGCTTGACCAGTCGGAGATGGTTCGGTCGTGTGAGTAGCTTTGGAGGAAGGAGGTGGTTTCGATCCTGTCTTCTCATCTCCCCCTTGTTTCGGAATGGACACGAAACTCGGTAGCCCTTCGAATTTGTTGAGAAGATCGATGGCCGTAGAGAGTTTTTCAGCGAGGGAACGCCGCACCGAAAAGTTTAGAATGGGATCGTGTGCTTCCAGGATGTTGGATATTGCGGCGTGGACATCCGAAACACATGTTTTGATCACCTCCCTTTCGGATCGAAGATCTTCCAGTTGTTGTTGGGAGTTGGAGAGTTGTGTGCTCTTGACCTCGAGGGCGGTTGTTTTGCTCGCCAGATCATCCATCAACGAATGCTCGGTTGCAAGATCCTCTTGTAGCTTGGCGAGGCGAGCATCGATGGAGGCAAGAAGTGCCGAGTTGTCGTCGCTTAGGTTTTGGCGAAGAATAGCGAACGAAGTCAACTCCGATGAGACAAAGTTGGCCAATTGCTGAACAATTGGTTCCAAAGATGTCTTGGTGGCATGGGCGCTTTCCTGCAAGGACTTCAGCAGGTCAGAAGCGTCAGAGAATAGTTTATCGACTTTTGTGGTCGCTGCCTCACAGGCTCTAGTGGAGGCATCAATCGCAGCAGTTGCTGAGGCCACCGAATCATGTTGAGCCCTGGAGAAGGCATCAACAATTTTTTGAAGGGAAGCTTCAGAAAGAGAGGACTGCTGGTTGGAAGAGGAGGCGAGAAGTAAGTCAATCTTCTCGTTAAGCTCTTTGAGATGCTTCTTTGTCACTGGAGCATCATTCTCCTCGTCACTCTGAACCTGAAACGGACTATAGTAGACCGAATCAAAGATCATGTGTTCACCACCAAGATAAGGGTTTTCGCCATCAGAGGCATTTTCAGGAGATGAAGGGGGTGGTGAAGATGGGGGTGTTGTGGGTTTGGTAGGATCAGGTTGAGTGGGTGTTGGTATAATTTTGGGTGGTGGTTGAGTATGGGTAGTTTCGGTTGTATGGGTTTCGGTTTGTGGTGGTTCGATTACGTGAGGTGTTTCGGTTGTAGTGGTAAAGATTGGTGGAGGTGAAGGAACTGGGGAATTGTGAAGTTCCATCTCTGGGGTAGGGGACCGAGGTGGTGTGTTGCCGTGTTGAGGAGATTCGTCTCCTTGAGAGCCGTCAGAGCCCGAACTCTCACCCTCAGAGTCACCCGAAGAAGAGGGAATTACAAGCTTTCGCTTCGGTTGACTCTTCCTCCTCTTCGGCTGTGGGGATTGTGCAGCCTTCGTTTGTTTCCTCTTTTTGGGAGAAGGTCCCTTTGGAGCTTTGGACGCATGCTTCCCTTTTTCCGCCTTTTTGCCCCTGGTCACTGGTTTGTTTGCATCGTGAATCGACCTGAGCATATCCAGTGTCAGTTCCCTTGGACCAGTTGGCCTAAGCTCCTTGATCTTCCGAATTAACCTGCTGTCAGATGGCACGTCGCCATACATTGACTCTGGGATGGAGCCAATGAAGGAAAATTTCGATGCATCTGAGACGATGATCTTCTTGGTATGGAACGTACCGACAGAAGATATCGATGCACCGTCAGCAGTAGGAACATCAAATCTATCCATGGCCCACCGTGTAATCAAGATCCAGAACCGGGCCAATGACACCTCAGAGTGTCGGGATGATAAGGAGAGGCTTTGGATAAGCTGTTGCCATAAGACAAACCCATAGTCCAGGTTAATCCCATTGTAAACCCCGTACATTATGGACAGGAAGAGACGACTTGCACCGTCGGATCCTAAGCTCCTTTCCGACAAGCCCTTGAAAAGGACTGTAAATAGGCCATTCCACTGTGGCGGCAGGCAAGACTTCTTAAACTTAGCGACAGAGGTGAGAACCTCTGTGTATCCCATGTTGTAAAACATGTTATACAGATGACCAATCTGAATCGTCTCCGGATGAACTCGTGAAGGGTCAACAGCAAACCCTAGCAAGTGACAGAAGCGTTGGCGAGAGACTGAGGTCTTGTGTTCTGCAATCTCGAAAAACACCCGGTCGACGGCCTTGTCGTAGTATGCAGTCGCGTAAACCTGCGATAGGGCCACCATTGGCACATATTCAATTCTGGAGAGAGCCGGAGCAAGTTGGGAATACTTCAAACATTCTATGACCGGCGACATATAGGAGTTGTACGCCAGTGGGTTAAGATCAATGACCAGACATTGTTGTGGGCGGATGGGAAGGATCTGTGAGGTAGCATGAACGGAAGATGAATCAGCCATTTTTGCAGGTATGAAGAAGATGATGAACAGGAAACTGTTTGGGAGTATTTGCTCGTTGGAAATTTTGGAGGCAGTAAAGAGGTAAAAGGTGGTGTGGAGGGCTTTTTATAGTGGGTGAGAGGAGAGAGAAAAATTGTTTCAAATTTCTGATGGAAATTTGAACCGGGTTCTTGAGTGACAGATGGATGACAGTTGAGGCGTGCGATGATCACGTAGGAGAGAGAGTGTCATGTTCCTAGGATCACGCCGTCCAACAAGCGCCGTTTCATAGAGACAAGCCGTTACCATTTCCGCACGTGCATTTAATGCCACAGGACAAGAGAGACCTTAAGGATAAAGTGTGGATTCCCGTTAAATTACGATCAAACATTTATTAAGAAATGTTGAAAGGCTTCTTTTAATTAGGCTAAATAAGGGTGGCTTGGAAAAATATAAAATCTCAGAAGAAAATTAAAAACTGGATCCCAAGGGAAGAAATGTTATGGTGTTTAACAATTTCATAGGAATCACAAAATAGAATTTGAGATTTTAGTAGGGTACATTCGTCAATCCTTTAGTGAAAACTTGAGCAACTTAATTGTTCACCGTCAATTCATTAGGTGTTGAATTTAGGGTTTCACTCAGCTCGTAGTGACACGAGACTAAGATCAGAAACACAGATGTTGTGTAACCATAAACCTCAGCGGTAATTTCTGAGAGTCTCAAGGGTTACTATAATGGAACGAGTGTAGTGGAGAAGAAAAATGGAGATGGTGTAAGAGAACGTAGTACCTCTGCTGCGAAAATAAGGACTAAGCAGGAAACTCTTAACTCATGTGAGAAAAGAGTGAGGTAGCTCACGATTAGAATAAATGAGTTAGCCTTATTGGGAAGACAAGGTTTGTGTATACCAGGTCATGAAGGTCATTATTCAAAATCTTATGAGGCTTGAGACACATACAGCAGCATGCTTCTAGGGACACTTAAGTAATTCATCAAATTTATCCCCATAAACGAACATGAACACACAAGAAATTAAAAAATATTTTTGGAGTTTTTGAGATTAAAAAAAAAAATAAGTAAGACGAAAAGAAAAAAATATGAAAAAAAAAAAAACGAACCCGAACGTTCGGTTGGTTTCGGTTCAAGAAAACTCTGAAAAACCGAACCCGAACCTTCGGTTGGTTTCGGTTTAGGAAAATTTTGAAAAACCGAACCCAAACCTTCGGTAGGTTTCGGTTTTGAAGAAATTTTGAGAAACCAAGGAATTTAGACAGGCAAGGAAAAAAATAGTTTTAACACAAGGAAAAACAAAATTGTACAAGAAGTATATAACAGAGAAAGACTACCTTTGAAGTAATGAGCGAGTCAGATAGTTGAACCGAACCCGAACGTTTGGTTGGTTTCACTTCTTACGTTTGAGGTTGAGAGGTAGTGTGAGGTACTGACTCTGATTCCATCATACCTAGCCCTTGCAATATTTTATTGAATAATGCTTCAGGAAGAGCTTTGGTAAAGACGTCAGCCAGTTGATCGGTGGTTCTTACGAAGTGAACTTCGATGTTTCCATCTTCCATGTGATCTTTGATGAAGTGATACCTCAGTGCTATGTGTTTGGTTTTAGAGTGTTGCACTGGGTTATGACAGATCCTAATTGCACTTTCAGAGTCACAATATAGTGGGATCTTCTTCATATTGAGTCCATAGTCTCGAAGTTGACTTTGGATCCAAATCACTTGTGATGTGCAGGATGCAGCTGCAATGTATTCCGCTTCGGCAGTAGACAACGACACACACGTTTGTTTCTTGGATTGCCAGCTGACCAACTTCCCGTCAAGGAATTGACAACCACCAGTTGTGCTTTTACGGTCGAGTCCACATCCTCCAAGGTCAGCATCAGAATAGGCTTGAACGAAGAAGCCTGAGTTGGATGGATACCATAGACCTAAAGAGGTGGTTCGCTTGAGATAGCGTAAGATGTTCTTCACTGCAAGCATGTGAGGTTCGCGTGGGTTTGCCTGAAATCGAACACAATAACACACAGAAAACATGATATCAGGTTTGCTAGCAGTTAGATACATCAGTGAGCCTATCATTTGACGATAGAGCGTGATATCGACAGCTGGTTTATCTAGAGATGGGGTAAGCTTGGTGCCGAATGCCATTGGGACTTTGACTTTTGAGTCTCCCATCATGCCAAACTTTGCTAGGAGAGTCTTCGTGTAAGCTTCCTGATTAATAAAGATGCCTTCGGGTCCCTGTCTTATGTTTAAACCAAGGAAAAAGTTAATAGGACCCATTGAGCTCATTTCAAACTTAGTCTCCATCAGCTTTCTGAATTCAGCTGTTAAGCTGGGATTCGTGGAGCCAAAGATGATGTCATCGACATAAATTTGAACTATCATAAGGTGGTTACCTTCCTTTTTGCGAAAGAAGGTTGGGTCAACCGAACCTTGTTTAAATTTAGACATCTTCAAAAATTTTGTAAGCGTTTCATACCAGGCTCTCGGAGCTTGTTTGAGGCCGTACACAGCTTTATCCATAATATAGCAATGATTTGGATGCTTTTCGTTCACGAACCCAGGAGGTTGCTCCACATACACAGTTTCTTCGAGTTCTCCATTGAGAAATGCACACTTGACGTCCATTTGGAAAACCTCAAAGTTTTTGTGAGCAGCATAAGCCAGAAATATTCTAACAGATTCTAGCCTAGCTACTGGAGCGAAAGTCTCTTCATAGTCTATCCCTTCCTCCTGACAGTATCCCTTTACCACCAGACGAGCCTTGTTCCTTATAACATTACCTTCCTTGTCCATTTTGTTCCTAAAAACCCATTTGAGACCCACAACCGAAGCATCTGGAGGAGTTGGAATGAGGCGCCAGACTTTGTTCCTTTCAAATTCGTTCAGTTCATCCTGCATTGCTTGAACCCAATCAGAGTGATCTAGGGCAGTGTTAACTGTCTTCGGTTCAACTTTTGATACGAATGAGTTAAACATACAAAACTCAACCTTTGAAAATAAGGATGTCTGTTTTGCCTTCAGTTGTGATCGGGTCAGAACCTTTTCAGATACATCACCAACTACTTGAGAGATAGGATGATCTCTGGTCCATTTGATAAGAGGAGGGTAATTCGGATCAAAGGTTGGGTCTAGTTCAACATTAATCATTTCTTCTGGCTCAGATTGGCTATCGTACTCAAGCGTCATATCATTATGTTCCCCCCTCAATAGATGAGCTTTGAGAAACATGAGGTTCAGGTGTCTCTTGTGGTGCTGAGCTTCCAGGCGTTGAAGCACCTTCGGTTGGAGAGGTATCATCGGTTGGAGAAGCACCTTCGGGTGATGAAGGACCTTCGGTTGAAGTGGTAGAATTTGGCTCCCCCTGGACTTGTGAGCTTGGCTCCCCCTCGACTTGAGCGTTGTTGGAAGGAGAGTCATTAGTGGTCGATCCTCCTTCATGCATTCTTCTTGCAGCATCTTCGACAATCTGCTTCATATGATTAACTTTGTTGTCTGCTGCACCTGCTTCGGAGAGTGAAGCTTTCTCTGGTTCGTCAAAGAGCTCCAGAAATGTCTCGTATAAATTGGCAACCGAGACTGTGACCTGGCCAGTTAGAGGAAAGATTTCCCAGTGCTGTCTTCTTTGGCCTGTAGCTTCTTGACATAGCTATCGTCAAAGGTCACATAGTATGTCTCTTTAATCCTTCTCGAACGCTTGTTTAGGACCCTGTACGCCTTGGATGTGAGCGAGTAACCCAGAAAAATTCCCTCGTCGGCTTTGACATCAAACTTGTTGCGGTGTTCTTTAGAATTAAAGATGAAACACCTTGAGCCGAACACATGGAAAAATTTCACATTGGGCTTTCTGTTGTTTAGTATCTCATATGGAGTGAGCGTGAAACGCTTGTTGAGATAGGACTTGTTCTGTGTAAAACAAGCAGCCGAAATAGCGTCAGCCCAAAAATAAAAAGGTAAGGAAGCGAAACTTAGCATAGTTCGGGCAGCTTCACACAAAGATCGGTTTCGTCTTTCGACTATTCCGTTCTGTTGCGGTGTGTAGGGAGCTGAGAAATTGTGACTAATTCCTTTTTCTTCAAGAAACTCTTCAAACTCCCTGTTCTTGAATTCGAGACCATTGTCGCTCCTGATGTTGCGGACGACCTTCTTGAGCTGTATTTCAGTTTGCTTGATAAACACTTTCAGCTTTTGAGTCGCTTCAGATTTGAGCTTTAGAAAGAATACCCATGTAAATCGTGAAAAGTCATCAACAATAACAAGAATATACTTGCTACCACCGATGCTTTCGATAGATGAAGGACCACACAAATCGATATGAAGTAATTCGAGTGGTTCAACAACTTTTGTGTTGATTATAGATGGGTGACTTTGACGACTTTGCTTCCCCATTTCGCATGCAGCACACAAATGATCTCTGTCGAACTTGAGCAATGGAAGACCCCTAACATGAACTCCAGTGACAAGTCAGTTGATATCTTTAAAATTGAGATGAGAGAGTCTCCGGTGCCACAACTAGCTTTCGTCGGATTGAGCTTTTGATAACAAGCATATAGCAGGGTTTCCTTTGATGGGTTTAAGGTTTAAGGGAAACATTTCACCCTTTCGCTCTGACTTGAGAATCATTTTCTTTGTCCTTTTCTCTATGATTTTAGAACCTTCATCATCGAATGAGACTTTTAGACCTGTACCTCCAACAAGCTGAGATACACTAATGAGGTTGTGTTGGAGTCCTTCCACATAAGCCACCTTCCTTATAGTAAAGTCCCCATTTGTTATCATCCCGTATCCCTTTATGGTGCCGAAAGAATTATTTCCAAACTTGACGTTGCCACCATTTGCAAGAGATCTGTATTCCCTAAGCTCCTCTTTCCTCCCTGTCATGTGACGTGAGCAGCCACTATCGATGTACCATTCTTCGTCGAACTGCTCGTCACTTATAACCTGCAAAAATTAGGCAGATTTAGGAACCCAAAGATTCTTGGGTCCACGTGAGCTTTTCATGGGAACTGGAACAGTAAGAGAGATGTCAACTAGATATGTTCGTTTTATAAGAGTTGTTTCATCTTTCTTTTTAATGGTAAAAACTTTTATTTTGTTAGGATTGGGTGTGTTCGGTTTGGACTCTGGTTTGGATTCATTGACCTTCTGCTTTCCTTTTTGTTCAACTGACGAATGAGATTTTTGAGAACAAGCGGAATTAGCTTTAGAGCAAGATGGAGATGAATCGGTGGAAGTAGAAGAATTAGAAGAACGAGAAGAATTAGAATGAGAGGGTTTGGATTGAGAGGATTTCCTGGCTGGAGACTCTAGGTGACCCTTTTGCTTTTGATCGTTGGGGGGACCGACCTTAGAGTCTTGTTTTCTTTTGACTTCAGAACCGAACCTTTGCATTCGGTTTGAGCTGTCCTTGGAACCGAACCTTTGGTTTCGGTTGAAGTCTTTTTCAGAACCGAACCTTTGCCTTCGGTTGATATTTTCTCTTGAACCGAACCTTGGCTTTCGGTTGTTGTGACTTTCAGGCTTTCTTACAGGATTGTTTTCATACTTCAGATTCTTGTCTTGGTGTGAGAAATATGCATTCTGGGAATGCCAGAATTGTTTCCTTTTAGAAAGGTTCTTCCTGTATCTATTGTTCCTTTCTCTCTTCCTATTCCTCATCTGTTTAGGTTGATGATGAACATTCGCTTTCGTTTTCGGTGTCTCCTTGGCTGGTTCCTTTTAAACTGCAGGAGTTTTACTTTGAGCCGAAGGTGCAGAGGGAATGTCTGTAGAAGTTCCACTTTGAGTTGAGGGAGTAGAGGTAGCGTGTTCTTTTGTCGAACGATCATCCTCCTGAGGAATATCTTTTGTACCACTGGTGCTTGGCTCATCGAAATTATCTGGCTTATTCAAGGGTTCAGGTATGTATCTTCCTTTGCTCTTCCAGGAAGTTCTTTCAGATAAACCAATGGTTTCGTTTGCATTATCTATTGGAGCTTCCCAAAAGTACTCATCGCAGCCATCAGCATTGTCTTCGTTTACAATAGATGTGAGTTCAGCTGTTTGATGTTCGGTAACTCCTGTCACCTTGTATACTTGATTCGGAGTGGTCCTGACCTTTTGATACACAACTGCTTTCTCAACTAATATCGGGGACTTTTGATGGGACAATCGAGCGAACTCCACTGAATTTTCAGAAATAAGATTGTTGTGGTTTTCAGGTTCGTTTTTAATAAATTCTGAGCAATCAACTGTGTCCTCTACAGAAATTTCACTCATGTTTTCGTCCTCGTTAAGCTCAGATGCATTTTCAACATCAATTTTGTTTTCTGAGCTTACGTTGGCGTTTAAAGAGTTAAATTTTTGCATGGTTTCGGTTCTCAGTTTAAGTCTGTCATTTTCATCCAAAAGGTTTTTAAGCATGTCCTTGTGGTCCTTGGATTTAATGAAGGACTCAATTTTGTCCAGTCCATACATGTAGGTCGGATTGACATCATCAGACGATATCACACTCTCACAATTGTAGGCTTCGGCATCGATTTCATCCTCCTTAAACTCTAGGAAGGGCAAAATCATGCGATGGATCTTTTGGCCTGTTTCACAATCCAAGTGAAGCTGAGTAATATTAGAATACAAACGTTTAGCAATTACACAAAAAACATTCCGCTGTTTTAACAATTTTAAATTGTCTCTTTGCAAATAAATGTTTTCGTCTTTAACTTTAACTAATTCCGACTCTTTTAACTCGATCCACATTCTCCGCTCCTCACTCTTCGACGCCACCCTGCTTAATTGATCAGTTAGGTTAGAATTGGTGACTAGAGTTTGAGTTAAGCTACTATCTAGATGAGAAATTCTTGTATTAACGTTTTTTAGTTCTTTCTCATATGAGGATGGTGGTACTTTGGATAAAATAAAAACAGATTGTACCTTCTTTATCAGTTCATCGAGCTCATTGAACTGCTGGCTAAGTGGTTTTGCCGTAAAGCACATGTCCTCCTGTACCTTCGGTCCATCGCTTCCTCCATCGGTGTTGTATCCCCTCATTTGAGATACGTCAGTCACCATGAAGCATCTTCCTCCACTGCTTTCCAACTTAGCCACATAAGCCTTTCCATGGGTAGGCTTCCTCACTTCATCGTCTTCTGAGTCGGTAGACCAAACTTCCGTGCTACCAAACTTGCATCTTTAACCGAACCCTGCACAATGAGAGCATTAATAGAAGGGTTAGCGGTAGACTTCTTCTTTCTCAACTCGTCCAATCTTTTTTGCAACACAGATTCCTCATCATTTCCATCATCCTTTTCAGCCATCTTCTTAAGGACACAGTCCTTAGCATAGTGGTTTTTCCCACCACAGTAGAAACAGCTTACTCCGGAATCGCCATCCACCTTCGGTTCCTTCTTGTGCTCCTCAGCCTTCGGTTCATTGTTCACCTTTTCAGAGCTGTAACTCCCCTGCCAGTTTCGGTTTTTGTTGCTGGGGAATCTCTTGGGATTGGACACCATCATGGCATAATCCTCAGATGTGAGATCATATTCTTCCAAGTTGAGGTCTTCATCCTCCATCACAGCTTTACTTTTAGATAGGAGGGCCAACGAACCAAGACTAGAAACGACGTTCTTTTCTTGCACCACAGTCTTCTCTTGGGACTTAAGAATACCCACCAGTTTCGCCAAAGAGTATGATTTAAACTGCTCATGGGCTTTGACTGTGGAAACTATTGCTCTCCATTCAGACCTCAGTCCGTTCAAGAAAGTAACCTTCTGTTCGATAAGCTTCCTTTCAATATCGTGTTTGATCATCTTGCTGAGAAGATGATTGAAACGATCAAATGTCTGGGTCACCGTTTCTTCGGCTCCTTGCCTGAATTCTCCAAACTCAGATAAAAGCAAAGTTTGAATAGAATGTTCAAGATCCTCGTCTGTAAAGTACAGTTCACGAAGTCTATCCCAAAATTCCTTTGCCGTCGTGCATGAGCTGACCAACCTGAATGTGTCGGACTGAAGGGCGAATCTGATCAACCTTAACGCCTTAATATTGCACTGGAATTTATCCTTTTCATCTTGTGCAATATCCTTCACGTCCTTTAGCAGATCATTGTACTCCTTTTGTGTCTTGATGATTCTGGACGATGCAGAATGAGAAAACGGTCCATTGGTGATGGCTTCCCATATGAGGTACCCATTATCCTCCGATCCAATCACGTAGTCTTCAAAGTGATGCGCCCATACTTCATAGTCATGGGTGTATAAGATTGGAATCTTTGTCGTTGAACCGATGCTGTTGGAAATATTAATAGGGTTTGATTGCGTCGCGTCCATTATGATCGTAAAAACCTGTTCAAAGATCAGACTTGTAATAAAGCAGATTAGGGCAAAACAATAAATATCAAGATACGTCAATAAAGAGATGACGGCTCAATAAATATTGATAATTGCAGAAAAACCCTAATGGAAATCTTTTTCACAGAAAAGATGTGTATTGATTACACAGCCTCTCGCTCTGATACCAATTGATGAGATTAAACTAACCTTTAATCTACAAAGATCGATTAGATCTTGAACAAGTATATAAACATAAAACAATATGAACGCAATAATAAGAACAATTCAAGATGGAATCAAACGTGTCGAATGATTAAACAAAATCCTCAGAAGAGCTCTATTAAGAACATCAACTGTAGAGGATTGGAAGGTTACAAGAACGATTAAAGAAACCTGTTATCGTCTAGATGAATCGCTATTTCGTAGATCTCTAAAAACCTTAACCTAATATGCATGCAAGCGTAAACTTATATACAAAACATAAAAGGTTCACGGTTGGACAGGCCCAAACCGGAGTACAAAATAACTTATGCTATCGAGCCCAAAAGACGCAATCATCAAAATAATTTTCAGCCCAACACAGAGCTTGTACCAGATGTATGGAAGCACCTACGAGTTGGCCGCTCGTAGAGGTAGTGCAATGTTGAGTGATGCGCAGGCATGTTTTCAGTTCCCTGGGAAGAGGAGGAGGATAGTGGTTCCAGAGTGGAGATCGGAACAGAGGAAGGTGAGACAGCGGGTTAATAGACTCGGGGGTAGTATGGACCGGTGTTGATGACTGTAGGAGGATATTATGGTCGAAGGTCAAGGACCTAGAAACCGTGATAGGGAGGTGTGAGTGATGCTTGCGGGAGTTGAAGGATGCGGTATTCTGCCCCCGTGCAAAGGATTGATTTAGAGGGGGGAATAAGATTAGTTCCAGGTTGCAAGATATCAGAGTTATCGCCAATTGTGGGGCAGAAAGAGATGGATTAGTGTCTTAGCAGAGCTCAGTGGGTGAGTGTGGTATCTAGCGATTCGCAGGTTGTGATAGTGTATCCCTGAATTGGAGGGACGGTATCTTCGGGTGATACGTGGACGAGATGTGGTGCATCGAGGTATCCGAGTTTAATGCCTTGGGTTTTGGATAATTTTGAGTCTTGAGTGGAGACGGTAAGTGATGTGTCTAGCATCTATGGATCCAGTGGGAGGCCTTCAGCTAATGGCATCAAATGAAATTATTTAGAAATGAGGATTGCAGCAGGGAAAAGTGTTTTGGTTCTGGAGGTTGCTGCCAGAATTATTTATGCATGATTTGGATGAGTGTGGGCATCTTTTTATGTTAGATTGCAGAGCATGAGTTAATGGACGCAGTGTGGTGATGCTACGGGGAGCCGCAGTACTCACTAGTCAGAGGGAGGTTGTTGTAATACTACAGGGAGTTATAGTATACTCTAGTCAGCGAGAGGTGGTTATCAGGGAATACTCTTTGATCACAACACAACACATGAGAATTTTAGGCTTGGTTAGCCCTAACGATTGAGTTTTGGGAGCCTGGCGGTCGAACCAGGGGTGAGACTGGGGTCCCCATACTTGTCAGAAATCGCGATATTTCAAATTAAGTTGTGGCTGTCGTAACCAAAGGGATTTAGGGAGGTGTTTTGTGCACACGATGCGAGTCATGAGTTATGTGATGGATGTTTTATTGGAATGAGTAATTCCAACTTTGGGGCATTCCCAAACTCCCAAGATGAGTTGGGTTGTGGTGATGTGTCAGGTATGCAGTGCGAGTTTTAGATGTAGAGGTGAATTATGTGTTAAGAGGGGGGTTATTGCTGTCATCCGATATCTTAGACATGAGTAGGGTCAGTTCGTTGGTACGGGATATACCTTGGGGTACATGAGACAATTCTATTCGAGAGTATAGTATCCGTTTGGAGTAAAGAGAACTTTGTGACTTGTGCGTCACTGGGCAAAGAGAGATGATATGAGAGGGAATTCCGTGAGACGTTGGATCAGGGGATGGGTAACCATGAAGGTTCAATGTGTGGGTTGAGGTCAGACCTCGTGTGGTGTCAAAAGGGATATGGGGAATGAAGCGGAGGCTTATGAGAGTGATGTCTGAGGACACTTCTGATCGAGCATGTTTATTATTTTGTTCTGAGGGCAAAGTGTTAGGGGTTCCCTTCGGATGGGTACAGATAGCAGTTAGTGGGTGCATGATCCCTAGACAGGTATGGACCTTTCTGTGCTTGGGGGGAGAGTCGGATCAATTAGCAGGGTTGGTATGAGGGAGCGGTAGCTGATTTTGGGTTTCAGTCTCGTCGGAGTTAGAGGATCAGTGAGTTATCAGGGTTTGGCATTCGAGGATCGATTATCATGGTGATAGTTGGAGTAGGCGGTCCGGCGGCGGGTCAGGCCACCAAAGTTTCCAGATATTGGGATTGAGCATATCAGTGTTACAATGGTTGGATTAGTTTTGATTTTAGAAGTTTTGTGTGGGTTCAGTTGTCCATGGAAGAAGTTTTCGGTGTGGTATGAGATTCTTTCGGTAGGTGCCTTCCAGAGATTGAAATACATGTGGTTAAGGAGTGATTTCGAGGGCGAAATCTAATTCAAGTGGGGGAGAATTGTAACACCCGAGAAATTAGAGTATATTTTTAACCCTTCTTCTTCTGCTAAATTGTCAAGTTTGACCCATAAATGAGAATTGCCACAGATGAGTACAATGAGCATACAAAGGAGTACATTGCGCGTACTCATGCGATTAAGTTGGACGCGGAAGCCACACGGTACGCTGGGTGTACCTTAAACTACATTGGGCGTAGTGAGTCTATACTCAAAAACCCTAATTAAGAGAGGTGCCTTATATATAGAATGAGATGGTCTCATTTCCAGCCATATTCTTCAGTCAAAAACCCTCTCAAACCCTTATATACCCGTTCTTGAGCTTGTTATGGCCTTGTTGAGCTTGTATGTGTTCTTGTGGACTTTTGGGAGTTAAGAAGGAGCATGGAAGATGATGGTGTTGAAGTCTAGGATTTGGATCTGAGCTTTCCTGGGGCTAGAGCACCATTTGAAGGTATAAAGTTCCAAGCTTTTCCCTTTCTTTTGTTTTATGCATATTAGGGTCCATTTTAGGGTTTTTTTGGTCCCAAAGTTTGAAGCTTAGTGAGTTGTTAAACTCTAGAGCCCTTTAGCCGTCCTTTTGAGTGATTTTGATGGAGTAGTTTCATAAAAATGAGATCTTGAAGGTTAAGATCAAGTCATGCATGAATGGAGAGCTTAATGAGTAAATAAGAAGTATTGTGTGTGTTGCGATCACTTCAGCCATGCAAAGGCTAAAAGTTTATGACTTTATGGAATAAGGACTGTTAGGAAGCCTAGATCGAAGAGATGAGCTAAGGTCTTAACGGGTTAAGACCCATAAAATGGATTTAACAAAACCGAGGTTACGCGCCGCGTAATTCCAGTACGCCCCGCGTAATTCCAAGGAGGTACGCCCCACGTAATCACTCTATAGGCTTTTGGACTAGACTTGATATTTGGGCTTTAAGTATTGGGCTTGACTCCTTGGGCCTGCGTAGTTGAGCATATGAGCAGAGAATTAATTGATGTCTTGTGCCTCATGTTGGGCTTATTTTGTAGGGTGAGGTTGGGCCTTGGGGAAGCCCATTTATTATTGGGCCTTGGTTGGCCAAATGGATTTAGGGCAAGAATGGACCGGTAGATGGTCTATCTTTAGACCGAGTAAGCGAGAGGTTGGACTTAGTTCCTAATTGGGTTAATTGTGGGATTTGACACAAAGTTAGAGATTGGTGTTTAGCAGCAGCGTGACTAGAGGTTGATTCTTCATGCAAGGTGAGTCTTCTCACTATACTGTACCTGGAAGGGTACCTATGTGTGACAAGAAGGTCTAGTATGCTATAAGATATATGCATCGTATGTTATTATTTGCATGTTTTGTACGTGTTATGTATTCTATGCTTGATAGGGGCCGGAAGGCATTATGTTATGGACCGAAAGGCATTATGATGTAGACCGGAAGGTCAGGGAGTTATGGACTGGAAGGTCGACATGGGTAGGACCGGAAGGTTTACTGGGTTGGGAAGGAAGTCCCCTGAGACATATGGACCGGAAGGTCATGGCCTGGAAGGGCGTATGTGTGTAAGTGGTATATTGGGGAACTCACTAAGCACTTATGCTTACAGTTGTTATGTATGTGTTTCAGGTACCAGTAATGATCGCGGGAAGGCGCCGGCTTGACTCGTACACACACACACCAAGGGATTTGATATGTTTTGATCTTGGGAGTTGATATATTTGTTATGGCGAATTCATACATTGAACTTTATGGTTTTGTCATGAATGAAATTACGTTTTTTTAAAATGAAAAATTGTTTTGAAAAATCTGAGCGTTACACAATACTTGGACCATATCTCATGACTCATAACTCCGTTTAAGGCTATTCAAAACGATTTGAAAGCTAGACACAGTTTCAGACAATTTTCATGTTTTGAGAAAAGGCTGATTCTTGATAACCATGACGTGGTGATCCCACCACGATGTGGTAATCCCACCATGATGTGGTGAATGGAATCTTAGCGATTCTTGGCACTGAATTGGAAAATACAGGATATACTAGGGGACCACAATGTGGTGACTAGATTTTAGGCAAGTGTATATATATATATATATATATATATATATATATATATATATATATATATATATATATTTATATATATATATATCATAACATTATGACAAATTAGAGGACTTGGAGGTGACTTTCTGGATAAGTATTATGACAAAAACCCTCTGGAAAACCCTTAGAAGAGGAAGAAACGATTGGAGCTCAAGAGTTAAGGAGATCTAGAAGAAAACATCATCAATTCATTCAGTTTGATCATATTTAGCTTTATTCATATTTGTTTTTGTGTTTGATTACTGCCATGAGTAGCGAATTTAGTAGACTTTCGTTTAGTTAGATGAAGCCTAAAACTATGAGCTAGTTTCTTACTATATGAATTATATGAATTTGGTTTATGCATGTGTCTGATTATCATTACCTAGCATGTTAAATTTGTAACTTTGTTTCTTAATTTCAAGTTTAGTGTAGCTTAGTGACCATTGAATTAATGAACTTGATTACCTAGTGATTTAGTGACCATTAAATTGCTAGAGCTAGGATCGACCAAATCTTAGATATGCTAGAGAACATAATTGTGACCATAATTGTGTTTGCTATGTTGGAGAACATAATTGTGACCATAATTGTAATAAAAGTAACAAATTTAGCTATGCTGGAGAACATAATTGTGACCATAATTGTGTTTGCTTAGATAAATCTTACATAGCCCATCTATAATGAATAACTAATTATGTGCTTTGCTTGTGTATGATCATACAAGGTAGTTCATGAATTGGTGAATATATTAGTAAATTTGGACTTGAATTGCTAATTAAATATAAATTGGTAATCAAATTCATTAATCCATAAATAAGAACTAACCATAGGAAAATGGTGGATTCAAAACTAAATGAAAGTGTTTTTATTATCTTGATTACATCCGTTGTTAGTTCAGAGTTTCTTTTAAGTTAATTTGAACTTGCATAGTTAGATAAAAACCCCCTACTTTAGTTAATTGTTTTTAGATTAATTTTTAGTAGTTAATTATTAACTAAATTCGTTCCCTATGTTCGATACCCAACTTACTTTACTATACTATATACTGACTATGTACATTACCTATAGTTGCATTAGTAGATAAGTAAATAGGTTTATAAATTTAAAGCTAGAGAGGTATAATTTTCACCACATCAGTGAGAATGATCATAAGGTTCTTTTCACCAAAACCAAGAGTTTGATTATGGATACCAACAAGAACATCCTTGTGGATTCCCCTTGAAATGGGAACTTGTATCCTCTTGATATTGAACTAATTGATGGAACCCCAGATATTTGTCTTCTTTCGAAAGTTGCCTCTGACATCAGTTGGTTGTGGCATAGAAGACTCTCTCTCCTTAACTTTGGTTATGTAAACAAACTCACTGGAAAGGATCTTGTGAGAGCAGTACCATTGTTAAAACTTGACAATGATATACTTTGTGCTTCCTGTAAACAAGGAAAAATTTCCAAATCTCCTCACCAAAGTAGACTAGAACACAATGTATCTGAACCTTTTCAGCTTATACATATTGATCTGTGTGGTCCCACTACAGTTAAGTGGTAAGAAATACATTCTTGTGATTGTGGATGACCATACCAAATTCACTTGGGTGTACTCTCTGTGAAACAAATATGATAATAAGCTAATAAACTTTATTTGCTACATAGAAGTTAGGGTAGGCAATCCATTTAAAATACTGAGAAGTTACAATGGTGGCGAATACAAGAACAATGCCTTAGATAGCTTCCTTGTATCCAAAGGCATCGAGCACAACCTTTCTGCACCCTACACTGCAAAACATAATGGTGTAGTTGAAAGGAAGAATCCGACACTATGTGAAGATGCTCAATCCATGTTTATCTTTGCCAATCTACCACAATACTTCTGTGTCGAAGCCACTACAGTCGCTTGTTTCACTCAAAACAGATCCCTGATCAACAGCAGACTTGAAGTCACTCATTATGAAGGAATGAGCAAACCCAACATCAAATTATTTCACATATTTGGTTGTCGTTGCTACATCAAGAACAACTGGGGTTAACTAGGAAAATCTGCACCCAAGGCTGATGAAGGTATCTTTCTTGGATATTGCGTTTATGGTGCATCCCATAGAGTTCTGAATAAGCAAACCAGGGTGATAGAGGAAAGCAGTGATGTCACATTTGATGAAAGTTATGTAAGAGTTCTGGATCCAAACCACTTTGGTTCTCAAATGGTAGTACCTTTTGATAAAATGAACCAGCCATCATCTGCACATGCTTCTAGTCTAGTCCATGCTATTGAAGTAGATTTTGAATTTCTCTTTCCAACTCAACTGTTTGCCCTAGAATCAGAAAAGCTCACAAAAATAGCTTCTCCTTATGTCTCCCAACCTCATCAACCATCAAAAGACTCCCGTCCACCAAAGCTCATACTAAGGGGGAACCATCTTATAATTATTCTATCCCTAAAAGTTCTTTAGAGTCTTCCGAACCCTTTACCCCAACATCCCATCATCAATCTGGACCGGTCATAACACCATCCACTGCATCTTTTGAAGGGGAATCACCTGTGAATGGTTCCATTCTAAAAGGTACATTACAATCTTCCCAACCATCCAGTCTATGGTTTCAGGGGGACCCCACTCGACTGGTTCCAGTCCTTCAAGTTCCTTCACATCCACTCCATTTGTTGAATTCAATCAATCAACAATTAAGTGGGAACCGTCTGTTTCAGGTAGTTTTAGACTCTTTTAATACGATCTTTTTAAAGGAACATTCATGTCTAAATACCCTCCTTATCCAAGAGAACAATATGAGGTGGTATACACTCCTCAAATCATTAAGGAAGCTCGCCTCACAAAATGGACAAAGGATCATCCAACCGATCAAATCATAGGTGATCTAGATTCTAGAGTAGTGACTCATTCAGTAACCAAGAATGAATGCTTATATGCAATCTTTCTATCCATAATATAGCCTAAAGGAATCAAAGAGGCTCTACAAGATGTATATTGGGTAAAAGAAATGCAAGAAAACTTAGCTGAATTTGAACGAAACAACATGTGGGAGATAGTGCCAACACTAGAAGGAGTATTAGTTATTTGTTCAAGACGGGTCTACAAAAACAAAAGTGATAAAGATGGAGACATCATTAGGAACAAATCTAGACTAGTTGTCAAAGGCTACTCGTAACAAAAAGGTATAGATTATGATAAAACCTTTGCACCTGTTGCAAGAATAGAAGCCATTAGGATTTTCTTGGCATTTGTTGCACACAACAATTTTAAGGTCTACCAAATGGATGTGCGGTGTGCATTCTTGAACAGTGAAATCGATAGGGATATCTATGTTCAACAACCTCTTGGATTCATAGATCTAAAGTTCCGCAACCATTGCTATAAGATTCAAAAGGCTGTCTATCGATTGAAGTAAGCCCCATGAGCATGGTATGGAACACTTTTCAAATTCTTGACATGCTTAATCCATGAGCATGGTATGGAACACTTGACATGCTTAATCCAGAGTCTCTAGGCATTTGAAGTTTTTCTTTCTCAAAATGTTTTTCTAAAGAAAACTCCAAAAATATTTTTTTCTACTTTATTTATTTATTTATTTTTTTTACACATAAGAAAAAACTCCAAAAATATTTTACTTTCATTTTTACTTTACATAAGAGA
The DNA here is from genome assembly GCF_052625555.1 of Lactuca saligna. Classification (NCBI taxonomy): domain Eukaryota; kingdom Viridiplantae; phylum Streptophyta; class Magnoliopsida; order Asterales; family Asteraceae; genus Lactuca; species Lactuca saligna. The sequence goes on from NC_136425.1 coordinate 47,451,027, forward strand.
AAACTACAATATATATATATATATATATATATATATATATATATATATATATATATATATATATATCTTGTCTTTTATCTTTACTTTAAACAAAAGAAAATGCCAAAAAGATTTTATTTTTACTTCTGTGAGGAAAATGCAAGCTGTTATCACAACTATGCAAAGGAAGAAGGTTAGTTGCTCCACAATTTAATGATTTTTCAAAATACTAAATTTTGTGGTTCTTCAGTTTACTTCAGTATACAACTAATATTGGTACTTTAAAGACCATTAACAAGCTTCATTGTTATACTCTACTTAGAGTTATAACATACATCAAGTACTAATGTTATGTGGGGTAATTTGATTAGAACCCTAAGGTTTAGTTCCAATTTTTTTATAGTATATTTGTGGCTTCCCTATCCAAGTGAACTCATGAGACAAAAACACGAACTTGTGTAGTTTGAGGGACATAAAAAGTTTTTCTTTGTGAATATATATACCTAATAAAAGTCTTCTTAGTTAAAACAAAGTGAGCCAAGTTCCAAGTTTATATCTTTATTTTCTTCACTTTGAATCTAGTTATATATTCAATAAGTTATATTCCAAGAGTGGAGTCAATCTGTGACCTTTGGGACCCAATGAGTATTCCCCAATAGATATATATATATATATATATATATATATATATATATATATATATATATATATCAACCTACTTATAAAAGATTGGATGAATGGGAAGAAATATTGTTTAAAAGGGTTCCATAGAAAGTCATGGACTCCAATAGTGACCTAAGTGATTCCGAGCACTCCAATGAAATTCTCAGAAAGTCACGAACTAAAGTACAAATAAAAGTAAATCTAAGAATTATTTGCATGTGGACCTTGTCAAAATTAGAGTTATAAGAAAAGATTTAAAAGAAAATAAAAAAAATAAAAGAATAGAGTCTAGTTATATTCTTAGGTCAATTACTACATATAATAAATTTCCTTTTAAAGTTGTGTCACTTGGAATTTGGTGATACCTTTTGCAACGAAAGGGGTAAATAAAATGGTATAGGTGGTAGGAATGCCAAAAATGAATGTTGTTCAAAATAAGTGGGGAATGTTTATGAGGATTGTCAGTATTTAGGGCTTCGAAAGTAACTAGACCTCAGACACAAATATACGCATTGTGGTGAGACAAAATTGGTGAGTACAAATCTGGTTATTCTGTGTGTTGTTAAGGAATTTAAACATAATAATCAACAAAGTATTTTCTTTACGATGCGAAGTGAAGGATTATACACATAATTTACTTTCTTGATAAATCTATAAGTAACAGCAAGATAATCCACAATCCTTATAAATCAGTCATCCTTCTAAGCTTTAATGTTTCCTTAAGATTACTTATTCCAAATGCACACACTTCACCGCATGTTACTATTTCCTTCTCAAATTCTCTATCTACATGCACATACATAACTTTCAAAGATAGATTATTTAGTGTTTGCATTTTTATACTTTCTGTTTAAATCATGCCTTAGAATCTAGGTAAAGCAGCTAAGCTAGATAGAGAATATCACTTACTTGATCATGAAACATCCTTAGCCAAGTGGAGCATCTTATGAAAAGTGGACCATCCTCTTCAAGAAATCCATATGTACTTGTCTTGGTTCATGGAGCATCTTCGTATGTAGTGAAGAAGGAAAAGATAAAAAGCATTAAAGGACCATCTTGGACCAAAATAGAGCAACTTCAGGTACATGGATCAAATTTGGAGTAACTGCATTCAACTTGGAATATCTTAGATTCTCTTGGCTAAACTTCATCAACTTGGACCAACTAGAAGTACTTTGGAGCAATTGGATGATCTTGATCACTTGAACCATCTTCAACCACTTAGAGCAACTGCATGCTCTTGGACCATCTTGGACCATCTCCTCTTCATTGGACCAATTATATGAATGAATGAAGCATCTTCATTCATCTTGATCATCTTGAGGCATCTTGGCCATCTTTATCAACTTTATCACTTAGATCATCATGGACCATCTCTACTACCTTAGATCAACTGGAAGTCACTTGGACCATCTTGGATCATCTTCAGTCACTTGGAGAATGTTCAAGAACATTGGAACATGTCTAATAACATTGGATCATGATCAAGAACTTGGAGCATCTTCATCCACTTGGTGCATCACGTCCTTGTGGATCATCATGCACACATAAAGCATAATAAATGTGTCATGCATGTTTTGAGTAGGCCATGCATGTTTCAAGTAGGCCATGCTGGTCTCGAGTAGGTCATGAACATTCCTTAGGTACCATGCATGTCTCTAAGATAACATCCATCCATGTGCCACCTTTTCTCTCTTGATTCTCAAGGCATCATTCTCACGATCGCGACTCAAGTTGATATTCTCCTTATATACTTGAGTTCCATCCAAGTCTTTTGGGCCCACAAGTTGGCCCATGTAAGCCCTCTCTTGGCCTATTGAGAACCCCTAGAAACCTTCACCTATAAATACTTCACTTATATTTCTCATTCTTTCTTTCTCACTTTCTCAAAAAAAAAAAAATCTTCTTTCATACTCACTTGGAGCGCATCACAATTTGGTTATGGAGTAAAATTGAAATTTTCTTCAGTTTGGAGCAAAATTGCCTCATGAGCAACAATCTTCTTGAGCAACAACCTTGTGAGCAAGAAATAACCTTGTGAGCAACAGTCTTCATGAACAACAACCTTGTGATCAACAATCTTCATGAGCAACATCCTTGTGATCAATAGTCTTCATAAGCAACAAGCTTCTCTTGCCCCCATCAATAGCTCTCGTGAGAAACCACCCTTGTGGTCATCAACATCATTGTGTTCAACAAGATTCGGAGAAAAATCATTTCGTGAACAAGATTATGGAACAAGACATTGGCACAACTCCAATACCTTTGCAAGCATATTGGTACAAACCTTGATTTGGAGCATCTCCTTCGCACATCATCATCTTGAGTCAATCTTTCCATCTTGTGCCAATCTCTTCATCTTTTGTCATCCTACCTTGTTCCATACTTAACTTATTATGGGGAGAAACCTTCTTGAACAAACATCATTTTTGTGTTCAACACTTTGGCACATTGATATTTCCATATTTATACATATTTTTAGGCAATATTGATTTACATTTTTATTAAAAATTGGGTTATTTGCATAGAATATTGGTACTTATAAGCTTAATTATTATTTTGCAGTCAAATAGAAGCATTTTCGAAGAAAGGGACCAAAAATGACAAAACATGAAGAATTTTAACTCGAATCGCGACGTGAACCACAAATTCAAGATGTGGCCTTGAATCTTCTAGAAGATAAATACATTCGAAGTAAGAATCTGTTCCCGATAAGGATATCTCTTAAGTCACGACGTGAAGCTTCTTGTCACGATGTGAATTACGACTTTCAGGAAAATTATATAAACGCTTGATCATTACGATTTGAAAGACTTTTGGCTACCTTGGTACATTCTTGGAGATGACTTTCAGAAGAAGGAAGAGTTTAAAATTGGTTTTCAACACTAAGGAAGAAGAAGTTCATAATTTGAGTTATAGATTGGTACATTTAAACATGTCTTTGATTGTGGATTTTGTTTGTTTAGTTGTTAGAATGTCCAGCTAAGTCTAGCTGCTTTTGTTAGCTAGATGAAGCTGGAACTCATGGTTTTAATGCATTAGATTTGACTTTACTTGTTGGTAATATGCTTGTGCTGGATTGATTTTACCTAGTATGTTCGTTTGATAATTAATTGATTATAGATTTTGTTTGTTTAGTTGTTAGAATGTCCACCTAAGTCTAGCTGCTTCTGTTAGCTAGATGAAGCTAGAACTCATGGTTTTAATGCATTAGATTTGACTTTACTTGTTGGTAATATGCTTGTGTTGGATTGATTTTACCTAGTATGTTTGTTTGATAATTAATTGCTTAAAATTCTTGTTCTGTGTAGTTAGTGAATACATATCTGCATGAGTTTGAATACCTAATAATTCAGTGAACACTAGTTTATTAGAGCTAAGATCAAACCAATCTTAGTTAAGCAATTAAATTATTAAAATTAAGATGTGCTAGAGAATTCATGATTATGACCATAATGTGTGTTTATCAAATCAATCTTTCATAGCTCCAATCTCATTTAATAATTGATTTTGTGCTAAGTATTATGTGACCATACATAGATTTACATGAATTGATTAATGTTAGTAGATTTAGAACTAAATTGCTAATACTGTCTTAATTGGTAACCAATAGTAATTGTCAAAGGTAATGTAGAACCATTGAGTGAAAGTGGATTCGAACTAACAGAAGGGTTTTGTTTATTGATTGAAGTTGTGTTAAAGAATTAAGTTCATCTAAGCTTGCAAAATTAGATACAAACCGCTTTTCTTTGTTAATAATTAGGTTAATTTAGTAATAGATAAATAAATTAGTCAAAACCATTCCCTGTGATCGACACCCGACTTACCCAAACTATTCTACAATTTGACTAGGTACACTGCCAAGGTGAAATTTAGCTAGTTGAGTCAGTTAGGTTATAAATATAAAGTTAAGTGTAGCTATTGCACAGATCAAGTATTTGGTGCCGTTGCCGGGGAACGGTTTAGTTGAATTTTTTTATTTTCTTTAGATTGATCGATCCTTTTTGTGGGTTAAAACCTGCAAAAAGTTAATTTTCCAGCTTTAGTTCTTGTTCCAGTACCTGAGTCATGATGTGAGCCTTAAGCTCACGACGTGAAATTAGTAGTTCTTCGTTTTCTTTGTTTTTCTTTTCTTTTAGTTTTTGTTCAGTTTTACGTTTTTATTTTTTATTTATTTTGTAGGAGTTCTTGACTAGAGGCTGTAACACACTTTTGGTACCACCACTTGAAGATCCAGAGTCATCCCTTCACAAAAAGAAGGATAAGAATGTGAAAGAAGATCAAAAACCAAAGAAGAAACCTTTACAATAATGCAAGTCAGTGTTCTCAAAGAAGTCAGGAAAGAAAACGTAAGAGTTGAGTTCATCTTCAAAGAACAAGAGCAAGGTTAAAAACTTAGATTAAATACATGTCCAAACTGAATCCGAATACGATACCGAGCCCGGATTTGAACTATATACGAGTGAACACGGAAACGAGATGGAAAACATTGAAGAAATGTCAATGGGAGCTTATAGGAAGCGAATAAGAGATGATGTTGGTCCAAGTTCAGTACAACCTGCCATACCTGCCACTACCACATTAGAGCTGAAAGGACATATCCTTACCGCATTAAAGGATATTCCATTCTATGGAAAAGATCACGAGGATGCATTTAAGCACTTAGATGAAGTCAATCACATTGCAGACTATTTTAATGTCCCAAATGTTAATAGAGATATTGTCTTGTTAAGGATGCTTCCCGTTACTTTTAGAGGAGTTGCGAAAGATTGGTTAAAGGCACTTCCACCTGGTCTAATCACTACTTGGGTTTAGATGCACGAATAATTTTTAGACCAGTTTTTCCCACCTTCCAAGATAGCTAAACTCAAAAAGGCGATAGCCAATCTGAGAAAAACCTGGGTGAGTCACTTTACGAGGCATGGGAGCGTTACGAGGGGTTGTTAAGGAATTGTCCTCAACATGACCTTAATTTTCAACAAGAGGTGCCTATATTCTATGATGGGGTCAATGTATTGATAAGGCAACTCCTCGATTCTCAAGGACCACTTACAAAGAAAAATCTAGCCGAAGTCAAGGAACTAGTTGAAGAATTTGCAGAGCATTCTTGGGAATATCACAACTCAAGACAAGATGGAGTAAAAGATAGTGGAGGTGCACATTCTGAAGAAATGGCTACTATGATGGCAATACTTAATACTATGGGCTGAAGATTGACCCAAATGGACCAGTCAATTCATGCAATTCGAGTTGGTTGTGAGAGGTGTAATGGACCAAATTTGACTAAGGATTGTAATTTGGATAATTATGGAAATAAAAAAGGCTTAAGTTTGCTACTCGAGTGGGGACAAGTATGATGAAGATTGGAGAAAACAAAAGAAAGAGTTGTTGCCATATGATGAGTAAAAGAAGAAGAAGGAGGAGAAATACAGGATAACAGGCAGAGGTTTCTATCAAAAGGATCAACCACCAGCTGAACATAAAGTGGACTTAGAGAATATGTTAGCACATTTTATGGTAGCTTCAGAAAAGAGACATAACGACACCGATACGGTTTTGAAAGATCAAAAGTTAATGATGAAGGAACAACAAGCTATGATGATTGACCATTAAACATCATTAAGAAATCAGCAAGCATCGATTCACAATCTTGAAGTCCAGTTTGGTCAACTAATAAATTTGGTTAACGAAAAATTTTCTCAAAAATTTCCCGAGAAGATGCCATCTCTGAGTTCTTAGAAGCAATAGAGGAGGAGCCAAATCCATCCGAACCAAAGCCAATGAAGTCAAAGCTCGAAAATGATTTTTTTGCTGAAACACTAGACTCACTTTGTGAACCTCTCATGTTCAAGATGTGGCCTCGATCTGAACAGAAAATTGCAGAATTCGTTCCGACTTACCGACCGCCTTTGTCGTTTCTGTCTCGAGCACATCTCACTCCACTGGAAAGTGAATATCTGGAGTTTATTCAACAAATAAAGTGTATTCGTATTAATACCCCTTTTATCAATTCACTTTCAAAAATTCCAGAATACACGAAGTTCCTGCAAGATCTTATAGACACTCGTTAGCAGTTGAAGAAAAATTCTAAGGTTATTCTTAGTGAACAAAGCTCAATAGATGTGATGGGGGGAATACCTAAGAAGATGGGAGATCCTGGTTGCCTCACTCTTGTATGTGAGTTTGGTAAAAATTTGAAGACTTATGCTTTTGCCGATTCCGGGGCTAGCATAAATTTGATGCTATATTCATTCTATCAAAATCTGAATATTTAAAAAATGAAGTCTACAAAAACTACCATTCACATGGCTAATCGTTTGGTGACACACCCAAGGGGAATCGTAGAAGACATCCTTGTTAAAATTAGGAAATTTGTTTTCCCAGTTGAATTCGTGATTATGTTGGATAAGGTGTCTAAGTCCATAACTTATTTGGTATATACTTGACCCGACCGGCATGGTCCATTTGGGTTGCATCTCATCCAAACTATTATGGATAATTTTATGAGAGTTATACACATATGTTTATTAATATATTATGGGTTATAATATATTAATATGAAATTACGTTATTTAATTAGTTTTAGTCTTAAATTAATTATGAATTAATTTAGAGATTAAAAGGAAGACTAATTAAATTATGGGCTATTTGTTTTATATAGTGTGGGCTAATACTCATTTGTTAATGGGCTAGGCTTATGTGGAAGTCCATGGATGATCCATGGAGCTTTTAACCCATGGATCCTTGGAAAAGGAAAAGACATGGGTTATTAGGGTTTCACCCTAACCATGCACACTATATAAGCATGCTTATGGAGCATGAAATGAAGCCTAAGAGAAAACTAGTGAACTAGTGTGTGTGTGCATGTGTGTGGCTGAAAATACAAGAGTGTGTATACTCTCTCAAAGTTTTCCAAGAGTTTGTGGTGTTTGTGATTCCATTTGAGGCATTCACACTATTGGTGCTTGGCCCTCAAACTCCTAAGAACCCAACTCACCAAAAGGTATGTAATCTCTTCTAACTCTTTTATGTTGAAATGTTCCCCATGCCATGTTAGATAGGTTATAAACCTTGGAAAATTATTATTTTGCATGTATTTAGACAAACATAGATCCAAGGTTTATTAGGGTTGCATGCACACTTAGGAAGTGTTAGATTGCTCAAAACCCAACAGTGGTATCAGAGCCTAGGCTTGCTTGTTTGATACTTGATGCAAAATAGTGAAAAAAGTCGAAATCGTTGCTGTCTGCATGGTGGACTCGCCGAGTCCATTGGGGGGACTCGACGAGTCCAAGGCAAAATTCAACCTACTCGACGAGTCAGTTCATGCACTCGACGAGTAGGATCGAAAGAGTGCAGATTCTCGACTTTTGCTGCTGGAAATGGACTAGAAACATTACCCTAAATTTTTTTGGTGTTATAAAACTTATTTTAGTTGGTGTAATGGTTGTTCTAATCCATTTGCAATAGCATATATCAAAATTCCATGATTTTATGTGTTCATATAATTCTTGAATTTTTGATGATCATGTTCATGTTCTTATGAATTTAGAAAATGATAGGAATTATTTGTTGAATTGTTTAGGATTAATTCTTTATCATTTATGTGTTTTAATGGAGTCCATAATTTGTCCTCAAGTTATGGATTACCAAAGGTCACTTTCATTTAACACACACTTAAAACACATAAGTTACATGAAAATGAAGAGTCTTCATTTTTATGAACCTTTAATTCATAAGTTATGAAATGAAGAGTTTTGCAAAGTTACAAAACTTGCACTCAAGTTTTGGAATTTGTAAAGTTTCACACACTTTAATAAACTTTAATTCCAAACCTTAGAGTTTTAATAGTTAAAATTCAACCCTTATACTATATATAACATTAACGGTTAATTATTATATATGTATAAGAATAAGTCGTTTTACCGTTAGTAGGCCTCATTCACGAAGCCGGTCTATAAGGTGGGTATAAGGTTGTTGCCTATAAAATGGCGACTTAATGGGTGTATACTCTCACCCACCGCTTGCTTGATCGGTGGAGGGTCGTTAGCCGAACGGGTAGAACAATGACTTTAAATCCTCATTAAAAGTATAATGAATATTATAAAATAACTAAACTCTTTTAATTCCCAATCTTAGTTATTTTAGGAAAAATGTAAACATGGTGCTAGTCCATGGAATTCACACTTTGTACCTTACCAAGTCGTTGGTGGAGCGTGTGTGGTTAACCGGCACACTAACTAGGACTAGTAAGGATCACGGAGGGTGACTTAATGTTTGTCATAGATCAATGGAGCGTGTGTGGTTAACCGGCACATTGATTAGGTGATAATATTAAGAGTACCAAGTGAATTAGCATGGTTATTCACACCTTGTTTTGTGATCCTCGGCATCCCAGTCACAAAACTTGAAGGGCACAATCGAGATTGAAACATGCCATTGAAAAGTTCAATGAATCTCAAAAGAATCTAGGAATTTCAAATCCAATTAAACCTAATAAATCATTTCGTTTTCATGGTGGAAATTGGTGAATCGTCATTCACCTACCTTTCAAATATATTATTACTTAGATTACGGCATCCCTCTTCTAAGTGTAATATATTGTGATTGAATCCTAGCCTTAATATTACATTTGGGTGTCTTATTAAGGATCCTAAATATCTAATCTAAACTTACTTTCTTCTTTCAGATGTCTTCCAACACTAATGCTTCAGGCTCTAACCCAACTGGTTCTTTCTCTCTCATGAATCTTTGTGGGAGGGTCATCTTTGATGGTTCCAACTTCATGGATTGGATTAGGAACATCAGGATGGTTACTCGTTACGAGGACAAGGAATATGTCCTCGATAAGGAGTTAAAAGAACTTGATGAGTCTACTGCCACTCCTGAGGAGATCGCTGAATTCAGGACTCATGAGAGAGATGCTACTAAGGTGGCATGTATCATGATGGCCACGATGACAGCTGAGCTCCAAAAGTCATATGAAGATTTCTACCCTTTTGAGATGCACTAAGACCTGATGGAAAGGTACCATCAGAGTGCTCGTCAGGAGCGGTATGAAATAATCTCCTCCATAATAACTACCCGCATGAAGGATGGTGAATCCGTCATGGGCCACATGCAAAAGATGTAAAGGTATGTGGACCGTTTGCTGAAGCTGAATGTTAACATCCCCGAGGAGTTGGCAATTGACATCATTTTGCACTCCTTGCCTTCTTGTTATGATCATTTTCGAATGACATATCATATGAACAAGGAGGAAGTTACCCTCAGCAAGCTTCAAGGACTCTTGAAGACCGCTGAAACCGGTCTTAAGGGTAAAGCGGTTGTTACCTCTACTACTCCTACTCCAACTTCTACCCCTGTTTTAGCTATTGGGCAAGGCAAAGGGAAAAAGAGGAAGCACCCTTCGAAGGGTACCAAGGGAAAGTCTCTTGAAGGCTCCTCATCAAAGACTAAGAACGGTTCTGTCACTCCTTCTGCCATTCCCAAGGATGCTGAATGCTTTTATTGCCATGAAAAGGCACACTGGAAGCGAAACTGCCCTAAGTACTTGCAGGATCTAAAGGATGGGAAAGTGAAACCCACCTATGCAGGTATTTACACTATATTGTCTAATTACTCAACATATTCTAACTCTTGGGTGCTTGATACAGGATGTGGTATTCACATATGTTCTGATTTGCAGGGCCTAAGAAGAAGTGAGGATGTGGAGCACGGGAAGATAAACTTAATCATGGGGAATAGGAAGGCTTCACCTGTTTCCAAGATTGGAGTTTATACTTTGTTGCTTAATAATGGGTTAAAATTAGATTTGAATAAATGTGTGTACTCGTCTGAAATGGCGAGGAATATTATTTCTTTTCATGCTTTGTACAAACAAGGTTTTACCTTTTCGTTTGATAATGAATGTGGTGGTATTAATGCTTTCTTTAATAATGTGTTTTATTTTAAAGCATTACCTTGTGATGGTGTGTATGAAACTGTGTCGATTGTAGACAACTTAGGAAATAATGTGTTGTATATTGATTCTTCTACTAGCCTAGATAAAGCATCATTGTGGCATTGTCGTCTTGGACATGTAAACAAGAAACGCATAGGCCAACTCCAAAAGAGTGGAGTCTTGGAATCATTTGACCTCAAATCAGATGATAGTTGTGAATCTTGTCTACTTGGAAAAATGACAAAATCACCCTTCACTGGAACTTGTGAGAGGGGTGAGGGTTTATTGGACCTAATACATACAGATGTATGTGGGCCATTCAAAAACGCCACAAGGGATGCTAATCGGTATTATGTGACTTTTATTGATGATTTTAGTAGATATGGGTATGTCTACTTAATCAAACATAAGTCCGAAACCTTTGAAAGGTTTAAGGAATTCAAGCAGGAAGTAGAAAATCAATTGGGCAGGAACATTAAGATGCTTCGATCCGATCGAGGTGGTGAGTATCTTAGCACCGAGTTCCTTGACTATCTTAAGGAGTGTGGGATTGTCTCACAATTGACTCCTCCCAGGACACCACAGCTGAATGGTGTAGCTGAGAGGCGTAATCGAACCTTGTTGGACATGGTTCTCTCTATGATGAGTCGAGTTTCGTTACCAATCTCTTTTTGGGGGTATGCCTTAGAGACTGCCGCCCATATCCTTAATCTAGTCCCTACAAAGAAGGTTACCAAAACACCTCATGAGATGTGGACTGGGAAGGTTCCCAATTTGGACCACATCAAAATTTGGGGTTGCGAAGCCTTCGTGAGGCATGAAACTCATGATAAGCTTGAACCCCGAAGTGAAAGGTGTACTTTCATCGGCTACCCACAGAAATCCTTCGGTTACCTCTTCTACAGACCCAGTGAGAATGTGGTCTTTGTAGCACGAAGAGGGATCTTTCGCGAGAAAGAATTTATAAGCCAAGGAGACAGTGGGAGGTAGATTGATCTTGAAGACATTCAAGAATCAATTAGTGAAGGAACCTCAGACACTAGCAATCAACCTGAGGAGGAAACTCCTGTTGATCCAGCTGACGAGTCTGTACCTCCGAGGCGTTCCACACGGGTTAGGAACACACCTTCGTTTTATTATGGTTTTCATATTACTACGGAAGGTGATACGTTTATTAGTGATAGTACACTAGTAAATTTGGATGAACCTAGCAGTGTTAATGAAGCCATGGCAGGCCCAGAGTCTGCTAAATGGAAGGAGGCTATGGATAGCGAGATACAGTCCATGTATGACAATCAAGTTTGGAACTTGGTTGACAATGTACCAGGCTGTAAAACAGTCGGGTGCAAATGGATCTTCAAGAAGAAGACAGACATGGAAGGAAAAGTGCATACTTATAAGGCTCGACTGGTTGCGAAGGGTTTTACTCAAACTCAAGGTGTTGATTATGATGAAACTTTTTCGCCGGTAGCAAAGATTAAGTCTATTAGGGTTATGTTAGCCATTGCAGCATTTCATGATTATGAAATATGGCAAATGGATGTCAAAACCGCTTTCCTTAATGGAAAGTTGGCTGAGGATGTGTACATGAATCAGCCAGAGGGTTTTTATCAATGCAGAGTACCCTAATAGAGTATGCAAGCTTGAGAAATCCATTTATGGATTAAAACAAGCATCTCGTAGCTGGAATCTTTGTTTTGATGAGAAGGTAAAAGAGTTTGGCTTCTTGAGAAGCGAAGATGAGTCTTGCGTGTATGTCAGAGCTAGTGGGAGTATAGTTAGCTTCTTGGTACTGTATGTGGATGACATACTACTCATAGGAAATGACATCCCAACCTTGCAGAAGGTTAAGTTCTGGCTTGGGAAGTGCTTTGCTATGAAGGACCTAGGGGAGGCTACCTATATCCTAGGGATAAGGATATTAAGAGAAAGGAGTAGAAGACTAATTGGACTTAGTCAGAGTATCTACTTGGATAAGGTGTTGAAAAGGTTCAACATGGAGAATTCCAAGAAAGGAGATTTACCGATCCAAAGCAATACCAAACTGAGTAAGACTCAGAGTCCGAGTACAGAGGCAGAGATAGCTTAGATGAGCCAATTACCATATGCTTCCGCAGTTGGCTCGATCATGTATGGTATGACTTGTACCCGTCCTGATGTGGCATTTGCTTTGAGCATGGTCAGCAGGTATTAGGGGAACCCTGGCAAGGCTCATTGGACCGCGGTAAAGAACATTCTCAAGTACCTGCGGAGGACTAAGGATTGGGTCCTTACCCTTGGTGGCAGTGATGACTTGAGAATATTAGGGTATAGTGATGCTGGTTTTCAGACTGATAGGGATAATTTCCGCTCTCAGTCGGGCTGGATCTTTACCTTAAATGGAGGGGCAATTTCTTGGAAGAGTTCCAAGCAGGAGACGGTGGCTGATTCGACTTGTGAATCAGAGTATATAGTAGCGAGTGAAGCAGCGAAGGAGGCGATATGGCTAAAGAACTTCATCGGAGACCTTGGAGTTGTACTAGCTATTAAGGAACCTATAGAGATTTTCTGTGACAACAATGGTGCGGTTACCTTAGCCAAGGAACCAAGAGATCATGGTAGATCCCGACACATTGACAGAAAATATCACTTCATAAGACACAAGATTGAAGAAGGACTCCTTGTGACAAGGAGGATATTGTCGGATGAGAATCCTGCAGATCCCCTTATGAAGGGACTGACGAGGGTTAAGCATTTTCAGCATGCGAGACGCATCGGTCTGAGGGACGATATTAGTTTTACAGATTAGATAGTTTTCCTGAAACTTGTAAAATGTAATCGACGTTTGATGATGAATAAAATTTGTGATTTATTTATGAGTAAAGTGTTACTATCATTGTCAATTATTTACTATTGTTTTAGTTTTGCATGTTTTGACTTCCAGAATAATTAATTTATTCAAACCTCCACAATCGATCATATGTCAGAAGTAGGTATGAATCAAGATTGTCATGAATTGGGTTTGTAGATGCCTTAAAGGTGTTTAGACATGGCAATGGTTGCTGCAACATTCATGAGTACTCATAAGTTATGAGTATTGGTATAAACCCACGCTCACTTGTATCACTTCATGGAATTTATCTCGAGTGATCGTGAGACGATAACATCATTTAAATCTTTAAACCTAGAGATATGAGTTGTTACCTATGAGTTGGTTGTGCATTGATTGCACGTAAACACATCAGTAACTTGATGTTATAAAACGTGCCTTTGTGTACAATTCAATAAGTAGTAGAACAAGCATATCAGTCAAAGTTTATATGTTCCTTCTAGAAATAGAAGCGATATCTGGGCCCCTCGATGATTTTGTGTTGACCCATGTACCAGGCCTGGTCAGAACTAAACCGATGTGTTCAGTGAAGTTCTTCGTCAAACAAATCGGAAAATCGAGAAACAACTGCTAGACAATAAGCAAGACATAGTTCCATGTGTTTGTCCGGCTGATATCATGAGAACAGAGGATTATGTGATCACTTATCTAAAATGGCGCTTCATAGTTCGACAGAGTCTTCATTGTTCGAGGGAGTTTTTGAGAGCTACGATTGTTGGTTGGTTCCTGAAGTTATAGGCAAATATAGTTATTAGACTTATCCAAGTGGGAGTCTGTTGGATAAGGTGTCTAAGTCCATAACTTATTTGGTATATACTTGACCCGACCGGCATGGTCCATTTCGGTTGCATCTCATCCAAACTAATATGGATAATTTTATGAGAGTTATACACATATGTTTATTAATATATTATGGGTTATAATATATTAATATGAAATTACGTTATTTAATTAGTTTTAGTCTTAAATTAATTATGAATTAATTTAGAGATTAAAAGGAAGACTAATTAAATTATGGGCTATTTGTTTTATATAGTGTGGGCTAATACTCATTTGTTAATGGGCTAGGCTTATGTGGAAGTCCATGGATGATCCATGGAGCTTTTAACCCATGGATCCTGGGAAAAGGAAAAGACATGGGTTATTAGGGTTTCACCCTAACCATGCACACTATATAAGCATGCTTATGGAGCATGAAATGAAGCCTAAGAGAAAACTAGTGAACTAGTGTGTGTGTGCATGTGTGTGGCCGAAAATACAAGAGTGTGTATACTCTCTCAAAGTTTTCCAAGAGTTTGTGGTGTTTGTGATTCCATTTAAGGCATTCACACTATTGGTGCTTGGCCCTCAAACTCCTAAGAACCCAACTCACCAAAAGGTATGTAATCTCTTCTAACTCTTTTATGTTGAAATGTTCCCCATGCCATGTTAGATAGGTTATAAACCTTGGAAAATTATTATTTTGCATGTATTTAGACAAACATAGATCCAAGGTTTATTAGGGTTGCATGCACACTTAGGAAGTGTTAGATTGCTCAAAACCCAACAGATTATGTATATGAAGGAGGATGTAAATATCCCAATCATTCTTGGTCGTCCCTTGCTAAATACTGTTAGCGCTTTAGTTGATGTTCATGAATCCAAGCTTACATTGAGGGTTGGTGATGATAAAGAGGACTTTGGAGTACAAGATGCGTTTCAAGGAGATGATGTTAATAGTGAGGTGTTCAATATTGATGAAGATAATGAACTTGAAGAATTAGAAAAGCTCATGGAGGAAGAAATTAAAACAATTCATTATGTCAAACGCACCAAACCAAGAGCATCTGTCCCGTTCTTTGTTGAAGTTATTACCTACACAAAGCCAACAACTTTGATGAGTGAGGAAATAGATGATTTGTCAAGTGATGAAGTTGAGGCTACTTCCAAGGAGACAGTTCCAATGGCGAAGGAAGAGAAGGTTCCTATTGAGCTAAAGAAGAATGAAGCAAAATTGGAAACACAATGGACCAAGAGAAAGCTCGATGTAGATGAAGTAAAAGTTAAAAAATAAAAATTCAAAGAAGGCATACATTAGACGGGTTCAAGCGTACAAGGGAAGATGGAAAGAACAGAAGGAGCAGGTGGTGGACTCCTTTGATAGCTCGATGTAGTAGGCAAGAAGTAGGACTCATGACTCCATAAAAAAGAAGAGCTTCTCAGGAGGTAACCCAAGTTTCGTTTGCATTTTCTTTTCTTTTATTTTCTTTTTAGGAATTATTTAGTTTATGAATGTGATCATTTCATCATCTAAAAACTTCTTAAATGGTAAAAATTATATGTGGGGTACTTTAGAAATTAAGTGGTAAACAATTAGAATAAATAAATATCATAATTTACATTATATTTAGTGCAAACTATATTTCACGTCGTGAATTGGATTGATAAACGGGGTACCATCGTTTAGCCCAACTTGAAAGCCCGGATCTTAGCCAAACTAGATATTCACGTCGTGAATTGTCAATTCACATCGTGACCTTCAAAAGTCACGGATGGGGAACCAGTTATAGTAAACAATTTAACCTACTCCCATTTGTTTACTCACTTGTGCAGACGAACGTAGACAAAGAACCCACAATAGATTTTCTTCTACTTTTCTTCTAAATTACTTGCATATCTTGTCTCCTAACTACATTTGGTAAGTATTTTATATGCTAATTGTTGCTATTGTTCACATTATATGCTTTTTAGAGGTTAGGGTTTATGTAGATGTAAAAATCCCAAAACTGATTTGATTAGTTAGTATTTTCGGGATGCATGGATTTAGATTAGTGGATTAAACAAACCCTAAGTATCGTACATGTCAGATTTGGACTATAACATGGCAGATCGAGACTCACTTCCCGACTATGATACACGACGTGAATGACCAGTACACGTCGTATACCCTGGGCGACATAATTTTTATTTCGTTTTTAATGAGAACTTTTGGGTATTTTATTTTTGTTTTTGTTTTGTTTTGGTCATTTCAGGAATATGGTTCCCAGAAGAGCAGTCCAGCAAGAGGAGAATCCTATTGATGTTGTGAGCATTCATTTGTTATACCGGTTTCCATGCGACATTTCTAGGGCATTATTGACCATATATGAAAACCATTTGGGATGGCTATATAACAGGGAGTTTGTGATAGCACCTATTGTTCATTGGGGATGGCTGCACGATGTGGGCATGATTGTAGAATTAGAGTGTTATCGGAAGAAGGTGTACGAGGGGGTTGATTTTTTTTACATGTCATGGGTGGAGGAAATTTTTTTTTCAATTCAAGAACCCATTTATCGGGAATTATCAGTGGAGTTTTTCTCTACCGTAAGCTTTGAAGAACGGACCGTGGACTTTGATTATAACCGGACACTTGTTTTTTGGTTAGGTGGGGTGTATCGGGAATGTAGTCTTTCGGATTTTTCTTGGCGCATGGGGTTGTATACGGAAGTGGAGACTCAATCTCCATTCTTTGTGCCTTTTTACGTGGGTGTGTTCGGGATTTCACTCTCAGCACTTTGGACGTCCAGTTTTGGCGGACTATCTCCAATCACGAGTACAATCCTCGTGATTCTAGTGAATTACATATTCGGAATCCCGTGTATCGTTTTCTTCATCGCCTCATCGCCTTTTCGATCAACTACAAGCACTATGGTGATAAGGTGTCTATTCACAATTTGTTCTTTTTGTGGAGCATTATTACTCCTGGGGTTTCTTGCGACCTTCCTTACATGCTTGCTCGATTTTTGGGGAAGAAAGCGGCAAATTCTAGGCCTGGGAGTCCGATTACAGGTGGAAATTTAGTCACCCGCCTTGCTCGGTCATACAATATTTTGTCTCCTAATTTTATTAGGAATCTTACTCGCTTTTCGGATAATTATTTGACGGTTCAATTTTTGGGTGTTATGCGAGTGGTGGTGAATGTTGGGGGAGGATATGTGATACCATCGGAAGATGATGAGCATCTGACCGACCAACCCGAACCACAACCAAGGCCTCGGCGGAGGAATGTTGGAGGTCAAGGAGAGAGAGGACAACCGATGCAACAAAATGCACCATTGGAAGGAGCTCATTTTGATCAATTATCCTTGAGGAGTAATTGGATCGAGGGTACAATGGAGAATATGGTCCGACATTTCCAGATTGTGCAACCACCACATTTGGGGAGTCGCTACTCCGTTTGCCCGACATGGAGCTCTTATCAACAACCAAGGGGAGATGGAGAAGGACCAAGTGGAGCTCAAGGATGTGAAGATTATGATTGATCTCTTTATTTTAGTTTGATTGTGTTTTTATTTAGTTTTATTTTGGTTTGAACTTTGTTTGGGTTGTTGAACTCTTGTTAAACTATTATGTTACTTTTATTTTTTCCTTTGGTTGCTATGTTTCAAAACTACTAAGGAGTCTCGGGAAGGAAGGTCGAATTGTGAGCTTTACGGTTAACATAGGGTCGTTTAGAGTTTAGAGTCACGAGTCGAGACCCACAATTGGAAATAAGTGTAGGGTGCATCGTTAGAGAGGAAAGAGTTATCGAAGAGTCGAAAGTTGTTGCAATTAGAAGTGTCTTAATTCATTAAGATGATGGTAACAAGTCCAAGTTGAAAGAAAAAGCAAAAGATTTTATTTCCTAATTGCCCAGGTTTCACGATGTGGTACACCTTTACACGTTGTGAATCGAAACTCAATGGATTTTGGAAATACGCTTTTTAGTGAAATGATGATGGGTTCCTTATTTTCACGACGTGATTAGTTAATTCTCACAAAATTAAGATCCATTGACGCATTTTACTTTTTGATTCACCACGTTTCTTCTTAGGATCGTTATGAAGATTTTTATGGCTTGTTTTCTCTCCCGTATAATGTGGTGTATGCTTTCCCGTATTGTTCTTCATGACTTGGAGATTTGCACCGCGTTTATTGAAAATTGAAGTTTCGATTCCATATTTTATTGGAGCGTTATACATTTCGAGAGACCAAAATCCAAGTTCCTATTTCACGAAGTCCGTATTCGAAATGCACATTTTATCCGCACGACTGGAGTTCGATCCTATCACTTCTATCCCAGGGGAGTCTGTTCCTTTTTCTCCCTTTTATTGATTTTAATTATTTTATGCATACAATGAGGGCATTGTAAGTGTGGGGTAGGGGTCGAAAAAGTAAATTGCTAGAAATAGGTAAATTTAAAAATTTTCATAGGTTTGAAAGAATAATCTAATAATTAGATCTAGTAATAATGATAATTTTAACTTAAGTTGCTAATGTTGCATGGTATGTTCTGATGAAAGCTCGAATGTTTAGTTGAACCAATATATGTTATAGTGCATTTGTGGGCTCCTTCATTATAGTGAAATCTTGGGACAAAAACACAACTTCGCTTAATTTGAGGGATGCAATATGTTTAGCAGTTTGTACTTGAAATGTATCCAGGACTACGAATATCTTTAACCAATAAGGGTTGAAGTTAAGCGCCCCTGTTTAAGCATGTAGGGTTTTGATTGAAAAGAAAAAAGTGAGTACATGTAAAAAAAAGAGCGTAATTACCAAAAAGTGAATTTTTTTTTTGAGCTATGAATTATCAAAGATCAAAAATTCTGAAAAATAAAAGTTGAAGATACCGAAAATCACAAAAAGTTGGTGAATTCGAAGAAATCAAAGAGTTAATATCAAAAAAGTGAAAAATTCAAGAAGCTCGATTGTGGTATCTTAAAGTTGTAATTCTCTAGATTATGTATGCTTGGGTATCTTTACAAAAATACCTTGAGGTTAGGAAGTTTTCTACGGATGGATTCGAAGGGATGCACAAAATGAACATTGTTCAAAAGAAGTGGGTATGTGTTTATGAGGATTGAGAGTATTTAGAATTGAGGGGGTCTTTAGGAAAATTTTAGACATAAGTTCATGCGTTGAGGTCTTAGCGTAATAGTTGAGTTTGAGTTGGATTGTTCTATGTAATGATTGGTGATGAAGGTTTGAATTAAAAATAGTTAGTTTGCTTGAGGGCAAGCAAAGCACAAGTGTGAGGTATTTTGATATTGCCATATTTATACATATTTTTAGGCAATATTGATTTAAATTTTTACTAATAAGTTGGTTATTTGCATAGAATATTGGTACTTATAAGCTTAATTATTATTTTGCATCCAAATAGAAGCATTTTCGAAGAAAGGGACCAAAAATGACAAAACATGGAACTTTGGAGACTTGGAGAATGAAAGAATAAGAAATCCATGGATTTAACTCGAATCATGATGTGAACCACATGTTCAAGACGTGGCCTTGAATCTTCCAGAAGATAAATACGTGCAAAATAAGAATCCGTGCTCGATAAGGATATCTCTTAAGTCATGATGTGAAGCTTCCTGTCATGACGTGAATCACGACTTTCGGGAAAATATATAAATGCTTGATCATTATGATTTGAAAGACTTCTGGCTTCCTTGGAAGATTCCTAGAGACGACTTTCAGAAGAAGGAATAGTTAGAATTCGTTTTCAACACCAAGGAAGAAGAAGTTCATAATTTGAGTTATAGATTGGTACATTTAAACATGTCTTTGGTTATGGATTTTGTTTGCTTAGTTGTTAGAATGTCCAACTAAGTCTAGTTGCTTCTATTAGCTAGATGAAGCTGGAACTCATGGTTTTAATGCGTTAGATTTGACTTTACTTGTTGCTAATAGGCTTGTGTTGGTTTGATTTTACCTATTATGTTTGTTTGATAATTAATTGCTTAAAATTCTTGTTCTATGTAGTTAGTGAGTACAAATCTGCATGAATTTGAATACCTAATAATTCAGTGAACACTAGTTTATTAGAGCTAAGATCAAACCAATCTTAGTTAAGAAATTAAATTATTAAAATTAAGATGTGCTAGAGAATTCATGATTATGACCATAATGTGTGTTTATCAAATCAATATTACATAGCTCCAATCTCATTTAATAATTGATTTTGTGTTAACTATTGTGTAACCATACATAGATTTACATGAATTGATTAATGTTAGTAGATTTAGAACTAAATTTCTAATACTTTCTTAATTGGTAACCAATAGTAATTGTCAAAGGTAATGTAGAACCATTGAGTGAAAGTGGATTCGAACTAACAGAAGGGTTTTGTTTATTGATTGAAGTTGTGTTAAAGAATTAAGTTCATCTAAACTTGCAAAATTAGATAAAAACCATTTTCTTTGTTAATAATTAGGTTAATTTAGCAGTAGATTTTGGCCTAGCGGTAAGGAGTGACTCTCTCTAATGAGAGGTCATGGGTTCAAGTCTCACTAGGAGACTTAGGCGGTGTTTAGGATTAGATTAGGTGGTGTTTAGGAGTAGGATAGTTTTCCGTTTCAAAAAAAAAATAAAAATAAAAATACATAAATAAATAAAAAATAGATAAATTAGTCAAAACCGTTCCCTATGATCAACACCCGACTTACCCAAACTATTATACAATTCGACTAGGTACACTGCCTAGGTGCAATTTAGTTAGTTGAGTTAGTTAGGTTATAAATATAAAATTAGGTTTAGCTTATTGCACGCATCACACATTATCCTAAAAAAATCATGAGCAACTTCGGCCTCCCAGTAGACTCTGGTGCAACAAGCAACTTCCCTTTGGAACACTTCGGTTTGTGGCTCAAGAGGCTTCAAACTCTGGTTGGCACAACAAACTCCTTGCAGCCTTACACATACTTATGGCACAACAACAACTCTTAGTCTCGCAATCTTCGTGCATCATGCGCTCTTACTCCATACCCTCATCCTCGTATCTTCTTACTCTTTGGCGCAGCACATCTTATCCTTTCCTCTCATGCGTATCCTCTAGTGACCGAATCCTCTTCACAACCCCTTGCCACTGTAGCACAACAAGCTCCTTGGTGCAACTGCTTCTTTGCTTTCTCCTATTGCGCATCCAGGCAGGCTTCATGCAATTCCTACCCGCAAGACTGTGACGCAACAAAGCCCTCTCTTATGTTTCTTCCTTCTTGCACCATAATAGTTCCACTTGCGCCAATCCCTCTTGCGCCAACCTCCTTATGCGCTGAAACATCCCAAAATTTCGGTCCAATTTTTTTTAAATCATTAATAAAACCATAAATATCGTCATCATATAAAATCATAAACCAAATGTCATAACAAATGTCAATATAATAATCTCATATCAAATATCAGAGTAAATATCTCAGGCTAATGGTTGTGGTGTGTGCTATGCGATCATCCCAAACCCTTCCCTTTGCTAGTAAAAGTACCTAAAATCAAGACTGAAAACTGTAAGCACAAATCTTAGTGAGCTTCCCCAAACTACCACATACCTTACATATATACATGTAATTAGGAGATACAGGCCCCACCCACACTCATGGAGATACTAGCCCCGCCCACACTCTGCTAACTGGGAGATACGTTCCTCGCCCATAGTCTGCTAACTATGAGATACGAGCCTCAACCACACTCAGCTACAAACATGCATACAAGTATCACACATACAACAAGTACATCTGCATCTATCAAACAATCATATATAACCATACTCAAATAATGCTATAAGATATGGGCCCCGCCCACACTCTACTAACTAGGAGATATGGGCCCCGCCCACCCTCAGATACTGGTTACACACATAACATATAAGGTTCGACCTTAGTGCCTTCGACCTGTTCTACTAGAGGAAAACTCCCTCTCAAACTGGTTGATGAACTCGTGCGTGAGGAATCTCTACTAGCTGCTCCCCCGACTTCTCGGCTAATTCTATTCAATAATACTTAGTTAGAAAACTAAAAATCCGTCTAAGGGTAAAATGACCATTTTATCCCTGGTCAAAGCCAATGCTCTGGTCAAAGTCAACATTCTGAGTTGACCAACTCGCCAAGTCAACCTTTCAACTCGTCAAGCTCTTTTAACTCAGAAATCCTTAAATTGTGACTCAACTCGCCGAGTTGTTCCTCCGACTTGTCGAGTCCTATTGAGCTGCTCATTGTCAAGACTTGACGAATAACCCGTCGAGTCCATCTACAGACTCGTCAAGTTCTACCATAAACTAGAACGGGACAACACGACCTGACTTATCAAGTTCCCCCGTGGACTCGACGATTCCCTCTGTCTGTTTGGCCATCTGAATAGATTAAGCCTCTACACTTTAGATCTAAGTCCCGAATGTCATCCACAAAATGGAAATGGCCTCGTAAGGGTAAAGCTTCCAACTTTACCTTCTCCTAATCTTTCGTAATGGGTTTAGCCCAAACCCTAGCTCCTTAAGACATAATTCTTTGTCCAAAATCCTTATTACTCTTACCGAAGGCAGGAGAACCAAGATCTAGGCCTTAGACACCCACCAACCTTGTAAAGCCTCCAAGTTTACTTCCATGCATGGCCCTTTGGGGACTAAAAGGCCATACCAACATCCTTAGGGTTTTCATGGGACTCCAATGGCATAAAGTTTACACCTTTATGCCTATACAACCCTTAATATCTCCATATCTGAAAGTATAATCAACTTGGGACATTCATGACTCATAAATCGTACTTTTTGGACAAAAACTCCATAAAAGTGACCATAAAAAGATCTAAGGAACTACAAGGCAAGTTAGGAGCTTGATTACAAGAAAGTGATGAGAATGGAACGAAATCTATGGATCTATAACCTTCTCCTTGAACCTTGAGGCTCCTTCTTCTTTTTCTAGGCTTTAAGAACGCACAAATCACTCAAGGATGGCTCACACACTCCCAAAATGCTCTAGGGTTTCGTGGATTAGGGTTTAGGACAAGGAGGTTGTGAATGAGGCCAAGGAGTGGGGATTAAGATGCTTGAATAGGGTGCAAAATCCCAAAATTAGGGTCGGTAAATCTAAAAGATTGCTTGGAAGGAGTGGGGACTAAGATGAGCTGGCTAAACTCCTGGTAAGATAAGCAAGCTTTGGTAAGATTTACCGACCCTAATTCAAGAGTTGATGTTTTCTTCTTGGTAATAAGGAGTGGGGATTAAGATGCTTGAATAGGGTGCAAAATCCCAAAATTAGGTCTTTAAATAGGCTCCCAAACCCGGGGATTAGGGTTTTCCTAATCAGCACCGACTCGGCGAGTCAGATACTCGACTCGGCGAGTCAGGTCTATAAACCGCGTCAACAGTTAAGACTCTACTCGACGAGTTGAGGCACCAACTCATCAAGTTCCCTCAGTAAAATTATAATTCAAGATAATAAAATTACATACCCAAACTCCGACTATTACAATTCTCCCCCACTAGAATCAGACATCACCCTCGAACTCTCGCTCTGCAAATAACTCTGGGTACTGCTCATGCATCTCGATCTCCGGTTCCCATGTTAGCTCTGAACCTTTTCGATGCTTCCACTGAACTTGCACCAAGGACATCTCCTTGTTTCTCAAAACCTTGATCCTTCGATCCCGTATCACAATTGGCCTTTCAACATAATTTAGGCTCGCATCCACCTGAATATCCTCCAATGGTACCACTACCGATTCTTCGGCAATACACTTCCTCAACTGAGACACGTGGAATTTATCATGAATCTGACCCAACTCCGCAGGTAACTCCAAACGATACGCTACCCTTCCTACCCTCCCGATCACCCTGAATAGACCAATATACCGAGGCCCCAACTTGCCTCTCTTCCTGAACCGAATCACACCTTTCCAAGGTGATACCTTTAGGAGAACAAAATCACCAACTTGGAACTCAAGCTCTGAGCGACGCTTATCCGTGTAGCTCTTATGACGACTTTGAGCTGTCAGCAACCTCTGCCTGACCTGCTAAATCTGCTCAGTAGTCTGAAGCACTGTCTTCATACTACCCATCACCCGCTACTCTTCCTCTCCCCAACAAATGGGAGTCCGACACCTCCTTCCATTAAACAGCTCGAAGGGAGGCATACCAATACTCGAATGATGACTGTTGTTATAGGAAACCTCAACCAAAGGCAGATACGTGTCCCAACTCCCTCCAAAATCCAATACACATGCATGAAGCATGTCCTCGAGCGTCTAGATAGTCCGCTCACTCTGACCGTTGGTCTGAGGGTGGTAAGTAGTGCTGAAATGCAATCTTGTACCCAAATCCTCGTGAAACTTCTTCCAGAACCTGGAAGTGAAACGCATATCTCTATCGGACACAATCGAGGTTGGCACCCCATGCCGTGACACCACCTCTCTCACGTATACCCCTGCCAACTTCTTTACAAAAGAACTCTCACTTATGGCAAGGAAGTGAGCGCTCTTCGTCAACCGATCTACAATCAGCCAGATTGCATCGACTCCTCTTGAGGTTCTTGGTAACTTGGTGATACAATCCATAGTAATTTGTTCCCACTTCCATTGGGGAACCTCAACTGGCTGCAACTTGCCATGCGGCTGCTGGTGCTCAGCCTTAACCCAGTGACAGGTCAAGCACCTCTCCATGACCCATGCAACATCCCTCTTCATGCAAGGCCACCAGTAATCTCTCTTTAGATCCAAATACATCTTAGTGGCCTAAGGATGGATTGAAAATCTTGATCTATGCGCCTTCTACATCAAAACACCACGTGCTCCGCCTATAAAAGGCACCCATACCTAACCATGAAAAGTCATAAGCCCACGGTTATCAGTCACAAAATCAGATATCTGCCCAATCACACGCTCCTTCTTGCGGTTCTCTAGCCTCACTGCCTCTACCTGGGCCTCTCGGATGGTATCTAACACTGGGGTGATCATTGTTATCCTCATACATATATCTCGTATCGGGGCACTTTCTGCCCTGCGACTCAGAGCATCAACTACCACATTCTCCTTGCCTGGGTGGTACAGGATCTCATAATCATAATCCTTCACCACATCTAACCATATCCTTTGGAGCATATTCAACTTGGTTTGATCCATTAAGTACTTCAAACTCTTGTGGTTCGTGTATATGGTGTTGGGTTTTGAGCATTGTAACACTTCCTAAGTGTACATGCAACCCTAATAACCTTGGATCTATGTTTGTCTAATTATCATGCAAAGTTGATTTCCAAGGCTATGATCCTATCTAGCATACATGGGGAACAATTTTAACTTGAATAATATATAGAACTACATACCTTGTTGTTGTAAGTGTTCCTTGAAACCTTGTGAGCCTAGCACCTCAAGTGTGATGCCTCAAATGCTTCACACAACACCAAATGCAAAGTATAAACTTGAGAGAATACTCTAACACACTCAAAATCGGCCAAGCCCTCTTGTTTCTCTAGTGTAACTGATTTTTGGGGAGAGACATGGTCCATATATAGTGTGTTTCATTAGGTAAAACCCTAATGTAACATGACTCTTTATTTCTCAATCCATGGGTTAACTCCATGGAGCATCCTATGGGTGAAACCCAACTTGATAATCCATGGATCCTTTTAGCCCACTATATAAGATATGGAAGATTTACATAATCTACCCATATATTTAATTAGTTATTCTTTTGATCACTTAGTTAATTCTAAATTAATTCTTGATCAAAACTAACTAAATAATATTATTAATATATTAGAACTTATAATATATTAATAAACCATATGTGTTATTTCTCTCATTTAGTTTATCCAATTGCATGGTGCCATGCAACCCAAATGGACCGTACCGGGTCGGGTCAAGTATTAACCAGAAATAGTTATGGACTTAGACACCTTATCCAACAGTCTCCCACTTGGATAAGTCTAATAACTATAACTGCAATACTTCAGGAACCGATCGGCAATCGTATCTCTTTCAAGGTCTCTCGGGACTGAGAAGATGTTGATACGCCATTTAAGATAAGTGATCATATAATCCTCTGTTCTAGATATCAGCCGGACAAATACATGGAACAATGTCTTACTTATTGTCCAGCAGTTTGTTTCCCGATTTCCAATTTGTTTGACAAAGAACTTAACTGAACACATCAACTTAGTTCTGACCGGGCCCGGTACATAAGTCAAAACAAAATCATCGAGGGTCCCAGATATCAGCTTCTAATCCAAGAAGGAACAGATAAACTTCGACTCATATGTTTGTTCTACCACTCATTGAATTACACACAAAAGCACGTTTTATAACACCGAGTTACCAATGTGTTTTCGTACAATCAATGGATAACCAACTCGTAAGTAACCATTCATATCTCTAGGTTTGAAGACTTATATGATATTACCGTCTCACGATCACTCGAGATAAAATTCCATGAAGTGATTCCAGTGAGCGTGGGTTGATACCAATACTCATAACTTATGAGCACTCATGAAGTGTTGTCTTATATCATGACACCTACAACCAACTTCATGACAATATTACTTCATATCTACTTCCAACATATGACCGACTGTGGAAAATTTGAATAATATGTGAAACCACAACATACTATTCTGGAAGTCAAAACATGCAAAAGAAACTATAGTAAACGATTGACAAAAGATAGTAACACTTTACTCATAAATAAACACAACTTTTATTCATCATCAATTGTCAATTACACTTTACAAATTTCATAATTTATCTAACTACTAAAACTCATATCATCCTTCAGCCCTATGCTCCGAGCATGCTGGAGATGCTTAACCCTACTCAGTCCCTTCGTGAGGGGATCTGCTGGGTTCTCATCCGATGATACCCTCTTTGGCACGAGGATTCCTTCTTCTATGCGATGGCTGATAAAATGATATTTCCTATCGATGTGTCTGGATCTCCCGTGATCCCTTGGTTCCTTGGCTAAGGCAACAACACTTTCACTATCACAGAAAATTTCCATGGGCTCCTTTATAGCTGGTACAACTCCAACGTCTCCAATGAAGTTCTTTATCCATATTGCCTCCTTTGCTGCCTCGCTCGCTGCTATATACTCTGATTCACAAGTGGAATCAGCCACTGTCTCCTGCTTGGAACTCTTCCAAGTGATTGCTCCTCCGTTTAAGGTAAAGACCCAGCCCGACTGAGAGCGGAAATTATCCCTATCAGTTTGGAAGCTAGCATCACTATACCCTACAACTCTCAATTCATCACTCCCACCGAGGGTAAGGACCCAGTCCTTAGTCCTCCGTAGGTACATGAGGATATTCTTTACCACAGTCTAGTGTGCCTTGCCAGGATTCCCCTGATACCTGCTAACCATGCTCAAGGAAAAAGCTACATCAGGTCGAGTACACATCATACCATACATGATCGAGCCTACTGCTGAAGCATAAGGTACTTGACTCATTTTTGCTATCTCAGCCTCGGTACTTGGGCTTTGTGTCTTACTCAATCTGGCGTTACTCTGGATGGGTAACTCTCCTTTCTTGGACTTCTGCATGCTTAATCTCTTCAACACCTTGTCCAAGTATGTACTTTGACTAAGTCCAATTAGTCTTTTACTCCGGTTTCTCAAAATCCTTATCCCTAGGATGTAGGCAGCTTCTCCTAGGTCCTTCATAGAGAAACACTTCCCAAGCCAGGACTTAACTTCCTACAGAGTTGGGATGTTATTTCCTATGAGTAGTATGTCATCCACATATAATACCAAGAAGCTAACTATACTCCCACTAGCCTTGACATAAACACAAGATTCATCTTCACTCCTAGAAAAGCCAAATTCCTTGACTTTTTCATCAAAGCAAAGATTCCATCTACGAGGTGCTTGCTTTAATTCACAAACGGATTTCTCAAGCTTACACACTCTATTAGGGTACTCGTTGCTGACAAAACCTTCTGGCTGACTCATGTAAACATATTCATTCAACTTTCCATTAAGGAAAGCGGTTTTGACATCTATTTTCCAACTTTCATAGTCATGAAATGCAACTATGGCTAACATAACCCTAATAGACTTAATCTTGGCTACTGGAGAAATAGTCTCATCATAATCCACTCCAGGAATTTGAGAGAAGCCCTTTGCAACCAGTCGAGCCTTATAAGTGTGTACATTACCATCCATGTTGGTCTTCTTCTTGAAGATCCATTTGCACCCTATAGTCTTACGACCTGGTACATTCTCAACCAAGTTCCAAACTTGATTGTCATACATGCATTGTATCTTGCTATCCATAGCCTCTTTCCAGTTAGCAGACCCAGGGCCTGCCATGGCTTCCATGTAGCTGTTAGGTTCATGTAGACCTACTAGTGTCTCATCACTAATAAGTGTCTCACCTTACGCAGTAATATGGAAACCATAGTAATGCTCAGGTGCATTCCTAACTCTCGTGGAACGCCTCAGAGTTTCAGACTCGTCAATTGGATCAACAGGAGTTTCCTCCTCAAGTTGAGGGCTAGGGTTTGAAGTTCCTTCACCGCTTGACTCTTGAAGTTCTTCAAGGTCAATTTGCCTCCCACTGTCTCCTTGGCTTATAAATTCTCTCTCTCGAAAGACTCCTCTTCTCGCTACAAAGACCACATTATCACTAGGTCTGTAGAAGAGGTAACCAAAGCCTCTTTGTGGGTAGCCGATGAAAATACACCTCTCGCTTCGGGGTTCTAGCTTATCATGAGTCTCACGCCTCACAAAAGCCTCGCAACCCCAAATATCGATGTGGTCTAGTTTAGGTACTTTACCAGTCCACATCTCGTGAGGAGTTTTGGCAACTTTCTTTGTAGGGACTAGATTAAGAATATGGGCGACAGTCTCTAAGGCATACCCCCAGAATGAGATTGGTAGTGAAGCTCGACTCATCATGGAACGAACCATATCCAACAAGGTTCGATTACGCCTCTCAGCCACACCATTTAACTGCGGTGTCCTGGGAGGTGTCAATTGTGAGACAATCCCACATTCCCTAAGATAGTCGAGGAACTCTAAACTAAGATACTCACCACCTCGATCGGATCGAAGCATCTTAATGTTCCTACCCAATTGATTCTCGACTTCCTGTTTAAATTCCTTAAACCTTTTGAAAGTCTCTAACTTATGCTTGAATAAGTATACATATCCATATCTACTATAATCATCAGTAAAAGTCAAATAATAACGATTAGCATCCCTTGTGGCATGTTTGAATGGTCCACACACATCCGTGTACACAAGATCCAACAAACCTTCACCCCTCTCACAAGAACCTGTGAAGGGTGACTTTGTCATTTTTCCAAGTAAGCATGATTCGCAACTATCATCAGACTTTAGGTCAAATGACTCCAAGACTCCATCCTTTTGGAGATGGCCTATGCGTTTCTTGATTATATGTCCAAGACGACAATGCCATAGTGATGCTTTATTCAAGTTATTATTATTAACAGAATCAACACACAATACACTATTTCCTAAGTTATCAACCACAGATACAGTTTCATACACACCATCACAAGGTACTGCTTTAAAATAAAGAACATTATTAAAGAAAGCATTAATCGAACCAACTTCATTATCAAATGAAAAGGTGAAACCTTGTTTATACAATGCATGAAAGGAAATAATATTTCTTGCCATTTCTAGTGAATAACAACATTTATTCAAATCTAAACTAAACCGACTACTTAGCGATAAAGTATAAACTCCAATCTTGGTGACAGGTGAAGCTTTCCTAATTCCCATGATCAAGTTTATCCTTCCTTACTCCACATTCTCACTTCTTCTTAATCCCTGCAAATCAGAACAGATATGATACCACAACCGGTATCAAGGACCCATGAGTTAGAATGGGGTGGGTTTAACTTTCCCATCCTTCACATCTTGCTGGTACTTTGGGTAGTTCCGCTTCCAATGTGCCTTTTCATGGCAATAGAAGCATTCAGCCTCCTTTGGGTCAGAAGAAGGAGTGATGAAGCCTTTCTTGGTTCTACTTGAAGAAGAGCCATCAAGGGTCCTAACCTTGGTACCCTTCGAAGAACTCTTTCTCTTCTTCCTTCGTCCTTTCCCGATTACCAAGACAGGGGAGGAGTTGGTAGGAGTAGGAGTAGTAACAACCACCTTACCCTTAAGACCACTTTTCACAGTCTTTAAGAGTCCTTGAAGTTTGCTGAGAGTGACCTCTTCCTTGTTCATGTGGTATCTCATGCGGAATTGATCATAACATGAAGGTAAGGAGTGCAAAATAATATCTATTGCTAGCTCCTCGGGGAAGTTCACATTAAGCTTTAGCAAGCGGTCCACAAATCGTTGCATTTTCTGCACGTGGCCCGTGATGGGTTCTCCATCCTTCATTCGGGTTGTTATCATGGAGTAGATGATTTCATACCTCTCTTGTCGTGCACTTTGATGGTATATTTCCATCAAATCTTGGTGCACTTCAAAAGGGTAGTAGTCATCGTAGGACTTTTGGAGATCGGCTGTCATAGTGGCCATCATAATGCATGACACCTTGGTGGCATCCCTTTCATGTGCCCTAAAGTCAGCGATCTCTTGAGGAGTAACAACTGTCTCATCAATCTCCTTAAGCTCCTTATCGAGGACATACTCTTTGTCCTCGTAGCGGGTAATCATTCGGATGTTTCTGATCCATTCATTAAAGTTGGATCCATCAAAAGTGACTTTCCCACACAAGTTCATAATAGAAAAGGAGCCATTAAGTTTAGTGCCAGAAGCAGCAGTGTTTGCAGACATCTGAAAAAGAAGAAAAGTTTAGTTTAGAAATAGAGATAGTCCTTAATAAAACACCCAAATGTAGTATTAAGTCTAGGACCCAATCACAATATATTATACTTAGACGAGGTATGCCGTAATCTAAGTAATAACATATTTGAAAGGTAAGTGAATGACGATTCACCAATTTCCACCAAAGTCGAAATATTAAAAATATTTAATTTGGTTCTTAGAAACTCCTAGATTCTTTTGAGATTCAATGAACTTTTCAAAGGAATATTTCAATCTCCAGTGTGCCCTCCAAGTTTTGTGACTGGGATGCCGAGGATCACAAAACGAGGTGTGAAGTAACCATGCAAATTACTTGGTACCCTTAATAAATTACCCCTCAATCGATGTGCCGGTTAACCACACACGCTCCATCGATAGTATGATAAATATTAAGTCACCCTTTACCTACCTTGTTAAGTCCAAGTTAGTGTGCCGGTTAACCACACACGCTCCACTAATGACTTAGACAATGTGTAAAGTGTAATTTCATGGATTAGCACATTATTCACATTTTTCCTAAAGTAACTAAGATTGGGAATTTAATAAAACATTTAGTTACTTTATAATATTCATCATACTTTTAATGAGAATTTATAAGTCCTTGTCTTACCCGTTCGGCTAACGACCCTCCACCAGTCAAGCAAGCGGTGAGTGAGAGTGGACACCCATTAAGTTGCCATTTTATAGGCAACAACCTTATACCCACCTTATAGACCGGCTTCGTGAATGAGGCGTACTAGTGGTAAGACGACTTTGATCTTATACATACATATATATATATATATATATATATATATATATATATATATATATATATATATATATATATATATATATATATATTATTAACTTATAATATTATAAGTATAAGGGTTGAATTTTAACTTTTAAAATTCTAAGGGTTGGAACTAAAGTTTTAATCAAGACTTTACTTGTTCCAAAACTTGAGGGCAAGTTTTGTAAACTTTCAAAACTTTTCATTTCTTGTTAACTTATGAGTTTATTAGGGTATTAAAAATGAAGACTCTTCATTTTTATAACCCATGTGTTTTTTAATGGTTTTAAAGCAAAGTGAATTTTGGTTTTCCATAACTCGAGGACAAGTTATGGACTCCATTAAAACACATAATGATCATGAATTAATCTACCACATAAGTTACAAATAATTCCTATGATCATCTAAACATCATAAGATCAAGAACATGAATATGAACACTTTCATGAATCAAAAATTACATTTAAAACTTTGTAATTTTGATAACTTGTTGTTGTAAATGGATTGGCAAAGACATTACACCATCTAAAACGGGTTTTCAAGTACCAAAACTGTAACATCCCAAAATACAACTCAAAAAAAATTTATATAATAAAATCATATGCTAAACTTCATATCATAAATCCATACATCAAATATCTCAAACCATAATAAAATGTCGTGATACAACTGTATCAAATCAAACTAAGTATCAAAACAATCTCCCAGGACAAAAACTGAAGTTGTGGTGTGTGCGTTGCCATCATCCCGAGCTCTTCCCTTTACTTGCGGAAGTACCTGAAACCAAAACTGAAACTGTAAGCACGAAGCTTAGTGAGCTCCCCCAAATTACCACATACCATACAAACATAAAATAACTACTGGGCCTTGCCCACTGCATCAGACCGAAGTCCGGAAACTGCATCGGACCGAAGTCCGGAACTAACCAGGGGCTTGCCCTCTGCATCGGACCGAAGTCCGGAACTACTGAGGTCTTGCCTCCTGCATCGGACCGAAATCCAGAACTAACTGCATCGGACCGAAGTCCAGAACTGACTGCATCGGACAGAAGTCCAGAACTACTGAACATAGCATAGCATAAACATATCAACTAACACAACAACACATACTGCATACTGCTTCAGGCCATAACCCGGAACACATAACACGCAAACCTGTCTGAGCCACGAAGGCGTCAAATATACTAACTACTGCATCAGACTGAGGTCTGGAAACTATTGCTAGCTAAATGGGCCGGCATTGTGGCCTTAGATCCGTTCCTACTGGAAGGAAACTCACCTCGTGAACTGGCTGCTGAGTGTATGGCTCTAGAAGCTATCTGTTGCTGCTCCGGTATCTCCCCGGCTACAATTCCACAACACACTCAATCAAATACTAATAAATGCATTGGGGTAAAATGACTCTTTTACCCCTTGCTAAAGTCAACTCTCCCGGTCAAAGTCAACTTATAGTTGACCTGACTCGCCGAGTTGGGCCACCAACTCGTCGAGTCCCTACTCTCACTTCTCAACCCTGTTCGCTGCTACTCGTCGAGTATGGCATCAACTCGACGAGTTCCCTTTTGATTCTAGAACTCAGGCTATCTGCATCCGACTCACCGAGTTGTTCTTGAATCTATGAAGATTGCCTTAAACTCGCCGAGTTGTATGAAGAACTCGTCGAGTCCCTCCATTACTGAGTCTGACCTCCGGCTCACAGACTCCATTCTACTACTCACTGGTCCCCACTCGGAATCACTCAAAAGGGGAAAAATCGGGGACTCGCGGCTCGACTCGCCGAGTCCGAAGAACGACTCGCTGAGTCGCATGCATGTAGTTACTAAAAACTCGATTCTGCTTGAATCCAACGCATATAACTTGTAGATCTGGGCTTCTTATGCTCGATTAACACGTAAAGATTCTATCTTTACGTGCCCATAAGCATCCATGAAGATTAAAAGGCTTAAAAGGCATAATAAAGGCTAGATCTAGGGTTCTCATGCAAGGCAACTTCGAAAAAGGAAATAGATCAGGGCTCTAAAACTCCTAAATGAACAGATCTTGGGATATCTCGACCCAAAAAGGCATCCATACAACTATAAAGCTTGGAAAATACATTAAACTAGCCTTAGAGGTGTTCTAATGGAGATTTTAAGCACAAAACAGAATAATTCTGAGACACACCTGAATGAACTCTGACTTTGGCCTTGGATCTTTGTTCTACACTTCCTCTTTTTGGTCCTTTCTTCTTCTTCTTCTTCTCTAGTCCTTCAAGAATCCACACAAAACACTTTAATCATACAAGGAATGGTTTAGGGTTTCTCACAAGCTCTCTGAGGGTGAAGGAGACGAGTTGGGGCACATAACATTGCTTAAATAGTGAGCAAACCTAGGGATTTAGGGTTTCTTCCTGGCAGGCGGACTCGCCGAGTCCCGAATATGAACTCGTCGAGTCACCGACTTACACGTGCTCGAAATCCCGTCTCTACTCGAAGAGTCGGGCTATAGACTCGCCGAGTCCCTCTTGAAATCTTCTAAATAAATAACATGGAAACAACATACCAGAGACGGGTCGTTACAAAAATAGTTTAGGGTATGTTTCTAGTCCATTTCCAGCAACTAAAGTCGAAAAACTGCAACCTGAGGCTCCTACTCGCCAAGTGCATGAACCTACTCTGCGAGTAGGTTGAAGATTCACATGAACTCGGCGAGTCCCCCCATGGACTCGGCGATTTCAACAGCCAGATTGCAAAAATATCGACATTTTTCAACTATTTAGCACAAATAACAAACAAACAAGCCTAGGCTCTGATACCATTGTTGGGTTTTGAGCATTCTAACACTTCCTAAGTGTACATGCAACCCTAATAACCTTGGATCTATGTTTGTCTAATTATCATGCAAAGCTGATTTCCAAGGCTATGATCCTATCTAGCATACATGGGGAACAATTTTAACTTGAATAATAGATAGAACTACATACCTTGTTGTTGTAAGTGTTCCTTGAAACCTTGTGTGCCTAGCACCTCAAGTGTGATGCCTCAAATGCTTCACAAACCACCAAATGCAAAGTATAAACTTGAGATAATACTCTAACACACTCAAAATCATCCAAGCCCTCTTGTTTCTCTAGTGTAACCGATTTTTGGGGAGAGACATGGTCCTTATATAGTGTGTTGCATTAGGTAAAACCCTAATGTAACATGACTCTTTATTTCTCAATCCATGGAGCATCCTATGGGTGGAACCCACCTTGATAATCCATGGAGCCTTTTAGCCCACTATATAAGATATGGAAGATTTACATAATCTACCCATATATTTAATTAGTTATTCTTTTGATCACTTAATTAATTCTAAATTAATTCTTGATAAAAACTAATTAAATAGTATTATTAATATATTAGAACTTATAATATATTAATAAACCATATGTGTTATTTCTCTCATTTAGTTTATCCAATTGCATGGTGCCATGCAACCCAAATGGACCATGCCGGGTCGGGTCAAGTATTAACCAGAAATAGTTATGGACTTAGACACCTTATCCAACATATAAAACACCGAACCCTATACAGGTAGTGACGCTAAATCTTGAGAGCGAACTCCACTGCCCCCAGCTCCATATCATGAGTGGGATACCTTACCTCATGAGGCTTCAGCTACCTTAATGCATATGCTATCACATGACCTCTCTGCATAAGCACCGCGCCCAACCCTGATATTGATGCTACACAGTATACCACAAAATCCCCCACTCCTTCTGGAAGAGATAACACCGGGGCTTCGCACAATCTATGGCGAAGGGTCTCAAACGAAGTTGGGTGCTCTAGACCCCATGAGAAAACAACTCCTTTCCGGGTCAACCGGGTAAGTGGCACTACAATCTTGGAGAATTCCTTGATGAATCTCCAATAATAAACAACCAATCCCAGAAAACTTCTGATCTCAGTAGCGGATTTTGGCACCTTCCAACTCATCACCGCCTCAATCTTGGCCGGGTCGACCAATATACCATTCTGATTAACAAGATGCCCCAAGAACTGGACCTCTCGTAACTAGAAATCACACTTGGAGAATTTGGCATAAAGCCTCTCCGATCTCAACACCCCGAGGACTTCCCTCAAATGCTCCTCGTGCTGCTCTCGGGACGAGAATACACTAGAATATCATCAATGAACACAATCACCGACCGATCCGGCATCGGCCTGCATACCCTGTTCATGAGATCCATGAACGTTGCTGGTGTATTGGTGAGCCCGAAGGGCATCACCACGAACTCATAATGCCCATAACGTATCCTGAATGTCGTCTTCTGGATATCCTCATCACGTACCCTCATCTGGTGATATCTAGACCTCAAGTCTATCTTGGAAAACCAAGACGCCCCCTGCAACTGATCAAACAGATCATCGATCCTCGGCAATGGGTAACGGTTCTTGACCATCAGTTTGTTCAGCTCCCGGTAATCAATGCAAATCTGGTGCGAACCATCCTTTTTCCTAACAAAAAGGATCGTAGCTCCCCAAGGCGAGCTACTAGACCGAATAAACCCTTTCCCCGACAGCTCCTGAAGCTGCGAGGATAGCTCCTGCATCTCTGGCGGCGCAAGAAGATAAGGCGCCTTGGCGATAGGCGCTGCTTCCGGAACCAAATCAATGCGAAACTCCACCTGTCTTTCGGGAGGCACACCTGGCAATTCCTCAGGAAAAACATTCGGAAACTGGTGCACTACTGGTACATCATTAACCGAACTCGGCTTACCGGCGACTGCTCGAGTATCCAACACATAGGCTACAAACCCCTTTCAACCCTGCTGAAGACTCTGCCTGGCTTTGGCGGCTGAACAAAACGCTGACTCACATCAGGTACCCTCGCCATATACCATCAAAACTCCCCCACTAGGGTCTCGTATCATCACCATCTGTCGCTTGCAGTCAATAACAGCCCCGAAGCGGCTCAACCAATCCATGCCCACTATAACGCACACGTCCCCCATCCTTATCGAAACTAGATCTATCGGAATCTCAACACCGAAGATCTCAAGCACACATCCCCGAATCATATCCCTGGAATACACCGCTCGCTCGTTGGCTATAGAAACCCGCAGAGGTCGACTCATCGCCTCCTGCTGAATACTGATGTGTGTTGGAATAGTGTCTAAGGCTGCAACTATATTAGGCAAGTATTTGACCCGATTGTGCATGGTCCTTTTGGGTTGCCTTCACCATATCCACTTGGTAGGATGATTTATTATGAGAGAATAGATTTTATTAATATATTATGAGAATAATATAAGGAATAATAATATAGTTATTTGATTAATATAAGTCATAGATTAATTAGTATTTGGATTGCTTTGAGTAATAGTTAAGGAGATTAATTAAATAAGAGGGTATAAACTATCAATTGTTTGATAGTTAAACTTTAGATTGTAAATCCTTGTTGGATAGGGGTTGCACGATTTCTAGGCCAGGATAAGCCTCAAAATCGTCCAAGGCATTATCTTGGGAAGGATTTGGATTGCTTTGAGTAATAGTTATCCAACTACGGTTTAAGTTGTAACCCTTAAGGAGTCTACAAGTATAAATAGACCCTATGGCAAAGGGAAATCGGTACTTCATCTAAAGTAGAGAACCTCTGGCCGAATTCCCTCATCTCTCCTCTCTCTCAAATCATCCTCTTTTTGCTAGTTGGTGTTTGTAAGCCATTAGAGGAGTAACAATTGTGACTCTAAAGCTCCAAGAACAAGAAGATCAAACAAGTGTCTTAAGGTATGATTCTAACTCTGATTTTGTGTTGTTCTTATACCTAATTAGCCATTAGGAGTTTTGGATTCAAAGCATGTTTAATTAGAGAAACCTAGATCCAAGCATTAGGGTTTGTATGCGCACTTAGGAATGTTCTTATGTACAAAACCCATCAGTGGTATCAGAGCCTAGATTGGTTTCTATTAAATTGATGCTTGAATCTTTGAATCTTAACTACAAAATTCGATTTCTGTGTTTGAGTCATGGACTCGGCGAGTCCCATAATGGACTCGGCGAGTTGGCCTGACTCGGCGAGTCCAGTGTGGGTACTCGGCGAGTCCGAGCGTCAGGATTAGGCAAAAACGGGATTTTTTCATATTTATCTTATGGAAACTTACCTTAATCATATTAGATCAACCCTAATCCGATTTTATGATATATATGACTATATTTTTTTTTATCTAATTGAAGATATTTATCAATTAATAAAATATTTAATTTCCTTATATGATAATTATTAATCAAATATGGATAATTATGTGATTAATTGTTAATTTAAATTATTTGTTATTTGATCATTTATGTTTTAAATGTTTAAAACATGTCCTCAAGTTTTGAAATTTATGTTTTGTGATTAAAAGCTTAATTTAGACAATTTAAATTTCAAACCCTAGAATTTTACAAGTTTAAAATACAACCCTATACTAATATAATATTACAATATTAATATCTATATATGTATAACTTAAATGCTAGTCTTACTGTTAGTAGGCCTCATTCACGAAGTCGGTCTATAAGGTGGGTATAAGGTTGCGGCCTATAAAATGGCGCTTAATGGGTGTACACTCACACCCACCGCTTGCTTGATCGGTGGAGGGTCGTTAGCCGAACGGGTAGGATAGGGAAAACTCATCCTCTCATTAAATGTATGATAAGAAGTACTAAGTAACTACATGTTTTCTTAAAATTTCCCAATCTTAGTTACTTTAGGAAAAGTGAATTGATGCAATCCCATGAAATTACACTTTGCACCTTGCTAAGAAGTTAGTGGAGCGTGTGTGGTTTACCGACAAACTAATTGGTTCTAAGCGAAGGTGGAAAAGGGTGATTCAGTGTTTATCATAGTTCGATGGAGCGTGTGTGGTTTACCGGCACATCGAATAGGTGATCGTTACAATGAAGGCACCATGTGAATTTGCATGGTAATTCACACCCGCTTTGTGATCCTCGGTATCCCAGTCACAAACAAGAGGGGCATATCGAGATTTAAACATGCCATTGAAAAGATTCAATG
Organism: Lactuca saligna; assembly: GCF_052625555.1. NCBI lineage: Eukaryota > Viridiplantae > Streptophyta > Magnoliopsida > Asterales > Asteraceae > Lactuca > Lactuca saligna. The sequence continues at coordinate 47,489,823 of NC_136425.1, forward strand.
AATCTCATCCGAACCTAGGAACTCTCAATACATTTAGGACTTAAAGTTATGTTTTTCATGATCGAGAATTAGTGAATCGTCATTCACTTACCTTCAAATTGTTTGCATGTTAGATTACGGCATCCCTTTTTCTAATGTGTAAATATTGTTGTTGGATCCTAGCCCTAATTTTTCTTATTGGATGATAATTAGGGATTCACATTCTAATCAATCTTTGTCCTTTCTATTTATAGATGTCGAACGCCAACAATGCTGCTACGAGTTCTTTCACTTTGATGAGCCTTTGTCAAAAGGTCACCTTTGATGGAACAAACTTTAGCGAATGGATAAGATACATTCACACGATTGCTCGCTATGAGGATAAGGAGTATGTCCTCGATGAGAAGCTCGAGAAAATCAACCCCGAAATTGCTACTCCCGCCGAAATAACGACTTTCGAAACTCACAAGCGTGATGCAACGAAAGTGCATTGCATCATGATCGCGACTATGAACTCTGAATTCCAAAAGTCCTAAGAGGACATGTATCCGTATGAGATGAACCACGACTTATTGGAGGGTTACCATCAAAACGTGAGACAAGAGCATTATGAGATTTTCACGAACATGATTTCCGCTAAGATGGGTCATGGAGAGTCTCTTACCGTGCACTTGCAAAAGATGCAAAGGTATGTCGACCGCTGTCACACCCCCGAACCAGACGGCGGAAACGTCCGGGGGCTGTCGTGACTCAATTGAATACCATAACATTGAATATATATGAAACATAACAACATTCGTCACCATTCATCAACATAGTACAACCAGTAGTGTTTACATAACATACATTGTTTAAACATTACATTCCCCAAAAATTAAGTTGTCTAATTCATACAAAAATAAACCGCAACCGTCACTGGATATGATTTCCCTTGATTCACTGGCTCCCTGAGAATACAAGTATTTTGAAAAACGTCAACATATGAAATGTTGGTGAGTTCATAAGTAGTGTTTGAAATCGAATGTTTGTATTGTTTGAAGAACCACCAGAAAATCCGATATTTTCTGAAAAGATAAGTTTCCGAAAACGTTTGTGAAGATCCATAGGTATGCTTGTTTGTTTCTATACTTGTAAAAAAAATGTTCGTTTAGAATGTATGCATTTCAAATTTGTAAGTATTGAAAACCCTAGGAAAACCCGATGTTCTCCTAGTTCCTTGAATTACGTGATGTTACATTGAAACCATTGCATAGCGTATAGTGTCAGTCCCAGGCGACGTTGGAAGGTTTTCGAGCAGGATTATTTACTACAAACCCGCGTTACACAAACGCCCAGTTTATAGTTATACTAACGACTCCGAAGGCGTCGTCAATACTAATCGCGTTATCCAATCGCCCTGACTAGGTGAAGTCCCACATCCGAAGAGAAAGAGGTCACGAAGACCCCGGTAACTCCATTAGCCGGTTGGGGATAAAATGTACGAGGGGTCCCAGACCCGCCTCGCATGAAATGTAGACCTTACTAGCAAGACCAAAGGACCCTTGGGGACCGATGGTATACAAGCCATTGAAAGTCCATTTACGTTGTGTCGGATCGGTAAAACCCAACACTCCGTAAAAAAAATGTCTTCGGGCCTTAAGATCAGGTCATTGGGCTAGCTAGGCTCAACGAACAAGATTTTACACTTGTGGGGCCCAAAGATGGTGCATAGACGTCTGTGCACACTCGCATGTGTATGTATAACCAAACGTTACTTGTATGAATTGTAGTGTCGTAGTGTTAGTAGTTGTAGATTTCTATTGGCTCGAGACCGAGCCAATTCGTTTAACGACTTTTGGTATTGTAATGTATTGTATTCCGTTGATAGTCGTGGTGCCATCATTTGATCAAATTGGGTATATTGAACTAGCCTTGAAATATTCCTGTTTTCAGCCCCTCATCATTTGTAAAATTTACATTTTCAACCCCTTATATTAAATACTTCCCGGTTTAGTCCTTAAACTATTTTTCTTGACATTTTAACACCAAAAATTATTGAAATTAATATTTTTCAACATATTTTTCTTAAAAACAGTTTAAGTCCTTGAAAATGCAGTTTTCACGGTTTTAACCCCTTCTTTTCGCAATTTTTACAATTTTGGCCCAATTTGGAAAATTTTTGCAACTTTGGTCCTTTTTAAATTTAAAAAGCATTTTAAACCTTTGAAAAGGAGTTGGAACACTTATAGTCCACTTTTTTACAGAAAGTTACAGTTTTGGCCCTCCAAAACAGAAAAATTCGCATTATGGGCCTTATTGGGCCGAAAGTTACATTTTTAACCCATTAAGCTTAAAATTTATGTTTTTAGTCCCCTAAATGAGTATATTTCCAGAAATTTATTTATGAAAACTGTTTTGGCACACTTCATCCATCAGAATCTGTGACATGTCGATTTGGGCCCTTATTTTTGCATTTTTCACATTTTAGGCCCAAAATTTGTGTTTTTAACCCAAAGAAATTATTGCTAAACTACTTAGCCAATTTTTCTTGAAGCACTTTGTGTTTAGAAATATATTTGAAGTTAAAATCATGTAGCACAAGTTATATCTCGGTTTTGATGAGTTTTGAGGCTAGATCCAACATAAAAACACATAAAAGCATACATATAAGCATGGAAATCATACAAGGCATACAAACACATATAGATCTACACTTTCACTTGTATTCCCCCCCCCCACAAAACTCATAAAAACAGAAAATAGGGGGTATGAAGCTCACCTTGGGGTGTTGATTCGGTTTTGCAAGGAAAATGGAAGGAAAAATGAAGTGTTTTTGGCCTTGGCTCCCTTTGATGAAGATCTCGAGTTTTGAGATGGTTCTAGGGTGCAAGATCACGATTTTTGCATAGATTAGGAAAGGATTTTGATAAAAAAAGAATTTAAACCATAGATCTATGCATAATCTTACCTTAGATGATGATTTACTTGCAAAATCCTCTTGGAAAGTCCCTAATTTTCGAGATTTTTGGAGAGGGGAGGAAGGAGAGTTCTTGAGTGTTCTAGAGAGAATTTGAGATATTTTTGGTGTGTGTGAGAGGGGATTCGGCCGAGAGTGGGAAGAGAGAAGAGAGGAAGTGATATTTGAAGTGATACATGCATGGAGGTATGTGATATGTGCCTAGAAATCCATTAGATAATAGTGAGGTGTCACTCACAAGTCAACATGCTTCCTTTCCTCTTGGGCTCATGCATTGGGCCGAGAATGGGGAGAGAAGAAGGAAAAATTGGGCTCTTTGCCCCTAAGCCCAACATTAGAGGTAGTTTAGGGTATTTATTGGCCTTATAAAATAAAATTGTGATTTTTATGCTTTATTAAGCTAGGTTAGGTTAAATTATGGATCAAAACTTGTGTTTTATTTCATTCTAGGTTCTACCTAGCCCAAAATATTGCAATAAACGAATGTGGGTCCAATTAGAACCCAATTAGGGTCCTAAACCCATGATAGTCCAATTTGGAAATTCATTGGTCCATTTGGATCCAATAAGGAAGTCCTAGTCCTAAATGGACTTAACAAGAACTTCTAGGGTCTCCAATTGTTTGATGACTACTTATAGTACTTGTATCTTGTATTTGATTGAAGTTTTTGATTCACATGTACTTGAATGCATAGATTACATGGCTCAAAATTTATAGTTGTGACAACCGCCTTCGTAAGTTAAATGTTGACTTTGGGGAAGACTTGGCGATCAACATGGTGCTTCACTCTTTGCCTCCAAGCTACAATCAATTTAGGATGACCTATCACATGAACAAAGAATAGGTCACCCTAAGCAAACTCCAAGGTCTCTTGAGGGTCACAAAGAGAAACTTCAAGGACAAGTCTGTTACACCAACTCCCAATCCACTCGCTGCTCCTGTCTTGGCAATTGGACAAGGAAAGGGAAAGAAGAGGAAGGCTTCGTCAAAGAACTATCGCAAGGTGAAATCCCGAGATGGTGCCTCTTCCAGTGGGACCAAAGTTGATCCCGCTAAGCCCTGCTCTAACCCGAAGGAGGCAGAGTGCCACCACTGCCACAAGATAGGACATTGGAAGAGAAACTGCCCGGAGTACCTGCAAGCCATCAAGGAAGGAAAGATGAAGCCATCTTTCGCAGGTATATATACAATTAAATCTAACAATTAATCTCACAATACTTCTTGGGTTCTTGATACTGGTTGTGGTTACCACATTTGTTCTAATGTGCAGGGACTAAGAAGAAGTAGAGACGTGGAGCATGGAAGAATAAATCTAATCATGGGGAATAGAAGATTGTCGCATGTGACCAAGATTGGAGTGTATTCTTTATTGCTTAGGAATAGCTTATCTTTAGATTTGAACAATTGTCGCTATTCGCCAGAAATGTCTAGAAACATCATTTCTTTTCATGGTTTGTTTAGACAAGGTTTTAGATTTTCTTTTAATAATGAGAATGGTTCTATTTTAGCTTATCTAAATGGTGTCTTTTACTTTGAAGCTATACCATGTAATGGAATTTATGAAACTGTTATGATTTTTGATAACTTAGGAAATGATGTTTTGTACTTGGATTCTTCCAATAGTATGGATAAGGCATCCCTATGGCATTGTCGTCTTGGACATGTCAACAAGAAACGCATAGCCCAACTCCAAAAGGATGGAGTGTTGGAGTCATTCGACCTTAGGGAAGATGACACATGCGAGTCTTGTTTACTTGGAAAGATGACTAAGTCACCCTTCGCTGGTACGTGCGAAAGGGGTGAGGGTCTATTGGACCTCATACATACCAATGTGTGTGGACCGTTTAGATCTACCACGAAGGATGATAACCGCTTCTACATGACTTTTACCGATGACTATAGTAGATATGGGTATATTTACTTAATCAAGAAAAAGTCAGAAACTTTTGAAAAGTTCAAAGAGATTAAGAATGAAGTAGAGAATCAATTGGGCAGGAAGATCAAGATGCTTCGATCCGATCGAGGAGGAGAGTACCTAAGTCTTGAATTCCACGATTATCTCAAGGAGTGTGGAATAGTTTCACAATTAACGCCACCTAGGACACCACAGTTGAATGGTGTGGCAGAAAGGCGTAATCGAACCTTGTTGGACATGGTTCGCTCTATGATGAGTCGTGCTTCACTATCTATCTCTTTTTGGGGGTATGCCTTAGAGACTGCCGCCCATATCCTTAACCGAGTCCCTACTAAGAAGGTTGCCAAAACACCTCACGAGATGTGGATGGGGAAAGCTCCTTCGTTAGCACATATCAAGGTTTGGGGTTGCGAGGATTTTGTAAGACGAGATACTCACGTAAAGCTCGAACCTCGTAGTGAGCGATGTATTTTCATCGGTTACCCGCAGAAATCCTTTGGATATCTATTCTATAGACCGAAGGACAATGTTGTCTTTCTTGCGAGGAGAGGAGTTTTCTGAGAGCGAGAACTCATAGGCCAAGGAGACAGTGGGAGGCAAATCGATCTTGAAGAGATTCAAGAGTCGATAGATGAAGGAACCTCTACCGCTAGTGCTCAACCCGAGGAGGAAACTCCGGTTGAACCAATTGACGTATCATTACCTCTTAGACGTTCCGAAAAAGTTAGGTTTCAACCCCAATTGTATGGTTTTCATATTACTACTGAATGGGACACGTATATTAGTGATAGTACACTAATAAACCTTGATGAACCTAATACCTATAAGGAAGCCATGGCAGGCCCGGAGTCTGCGAAATGGAAAGAGGCAATGGATAGCGAGATCCAATCCATGTATGATAACCAAGTTTGGAATTTGGTTGATTATGTGCCCGAACGTAAGACCGTTGGGTGCAAATGGATCTTCAAAAAGAAGACCGACGTGGATGGGAACGTACACACATATAAGGCGCGATTGGTCACGAAGGGCTTTACTCAAACTCCCGGAGTTGACTATGATGAGACCTTCTCACCAGTTGCGAAGATTAAATCTATTAGAGTGATGCTAGCAATTGCCGCATTTCATGATTATGAGATTTGGCAAATGGATGTCAAGACCGCTTTCCTTAATGGAAAGTTGGCTGAGGATGTTTACATGGCTTAGCCAGAGGGGTTTGTGGATCCGAAGCATCCAAATAGCGTGTGTAAGCTTGAGAAGTCCATTTATGGACTAAAGCAAGCGTCTCACAGATGGAATCTTTGCTTCGATGAGAAAGTCAAAGAGTTTGGATTTGTACGAAGCGAAGATGAAATGTGTGTATATGTCAAAGCCCGTGGGAGTGTAGTAAGCTTTCTCGTTCTATATGTCGATGACATATTACTCATAGGAAACGACGTCCTGACAATGCATGAAGTTAAGTCCTGGCTCGGGAAGTGCTTCGCTATGAAGGACCTCGGAGAGGCTTCCTATATTTTGGGAATAAGGATAGTAAGAGAGAGAAGTTAGAGACTAATAGGACTTAGTCAGAACACTTACTTAGAGAAGGTACTAAAACGTTTTAGTATGGAAAACTCGAAGAAGGGAGAATTACCGATACAAAGCAATGCTAAGTTGAGTAAGACTCAAAGTCCGAGTACCGAAGCTGAGATAGTTGAAATGAGTCGAGTTCCATACGCTTCCGCAGTTGGCTCAATCATGTACGCTATGACTTGTACTCGCCCTAATGTAGCCTTTGCTTTGAGCATGGTTAGTAGATATCAACGGAACCCTGGCAGAGCCCATTGGATTGCGGTCAAGAATATCCTTAAGTATCTTCGGATGATGAAGGAATGGTTCTTATTCCTCAGAGGGAGTGATGACTTGAAGGTGTGAGGGTATAGTGACGCCAGTTTTCAGACCGACAGCGACAACTACCGTTCGCATTCGGGTTGGGTCTTTACCCTGAATGGAGGAGCAGTAACTTGGAAAAGTTCCAAGCAGGAAACCGTAGCTGATTCAACATGTGAATCAGAGTACATTGCAGCGAGCGAAGCGTCGAAGGAGGCAATATGGCTAAAGAACTTCATTGGTGATCTTGGAGTTGTACCTGCCATAAAGGATCCCATGGAGATTTTCTGTGATAATGAGGGAGCGGTTGCCTTGACCAAGGAACCGAGAGATCATGGTAGATCGCGACATATCGATAGAAAATACCATTTTATTAGACATCGTGTAGAAGAAGGACAACTTGTAGTGAAGAGGATATCATCAGAAGATAACCCAACAGATCCGCTTATGAAGGGATTGAGTAGGGTTAAGCATTTGCAGCATGCTAGGAGTACTGGGTTGAAGGATGATATTAGCATAGATTAGATAGTATTAGAAACGTATGATAGATAAATGTAATTGACATTTGATGATTAAATAAAGGAGTTTTATTTATAAGTAATGTTACTGTCTTATGTTAATTGTTTAGCTATTGTTTCACTTTGCATGTTTTTGATGGGTTTTAGCCATAAGAACTTTCCTATGTGCGCATGCAAAACCCTAATGCTTAGATCTAGGCTTTCTAATTAAACATGCTTTGAATCCAAGACTTCTAATGGCTAATTAGGTTAAATAACAACATTGAAATAGATCTAGAATCATACCTTTGGATTCCTTGTTGATCTTGTTGTCTTGGAGCTTCTAGAGTCACAAATGTCACTCCTCTAATGGCTTACAAACACCAATAGCAAGCAAGATGATTTAGGAGAGAGGAGAGGGGAGGAATTCGGCCAGAGTATTTCTACTTTTGATGGTGTGTTGTGATTACCCGAATTCCCTCACCCCTAGGGCCTATTTATACTTGTAGACTCCTTAAGGATTACAGCTTTAACCCTAATTGGATAACTTAGACTTTAAGTTGATCCATATCCTTCCCTTGATAACCCTATGGACGATTTTGGCTTATCCAAGCCCTAGAAATCGTCCATCCTATCTAGGATAAGGATTTATAGTCTAAAGTTTAACTATCAAACAATTGACAGTTTATACCCTCTTATTTAATTAATCTCTTTAAGTCACCAAATTAATTCCAATTAATCTATGACTTATATTAATCAAATAGCCATATATTATTCCTTATAATATTTACTCTCTTTTAACAAATCATCCATCAAGTTGCTATGGTGAAGGCAACCCAAAAGGACCACGCACAACTGGATCAAATACTTGCCTAATATAGTTGCAGCCTTAGACACTATTCCAACAGTCTCCCACTTGGATAAGTCTAGTAACTATACAAGTACAATTCGGTTTGCAATCGTAGCTCTCAAAGACGCTATCAAACTCTAATCTAATCAATCTTGTCCTTTAGATAAGGGATCGTACAGTCCTCTGTTAGATATCATGCTGACAATCCTATGGAATGGTTAGTCAAGCATTTAGATTTCTCGATCTCTGATTTATTTGACATAGAACTTAATCAAACACATCAATTCAGTTCTGACCGGGCCCGGCACATAAGTCAAATCTAATCATCGAGTGGCCAAGATATCTCTTCTACCCTCTTAGGATAAAATTTACAGATAAACTTCAACTTATATGCATTTACTTATTCATTAACCAACTATACACAACAATGCGTTTTATAATACCAAGTTACTGATGCGTTTTCGCATTATCAATGCACAATCAATTAACAAATAATAAATCATATATCTAGGTTTTAAGACTATATGATATTATCGTCTTGCGATCACCTTTTATATCGTATTCCATAAAGTGATTCCAGCAAGCGCGGGTTTATTCCAATGCTCAAAACCAGTTCATAAGCACTCATGAACGTTGCAGCAACCCTTGCTATGTCTAACACCATTTAGACATTCTACACACCAATTCATGACAATCTTCATTCATATCTACTCCCAACATATGAACGATTGCGGACCATTTGAATAATTCGATTATTCCTAATAAACTCAATTATTCTGGAAGTCAAAACATGCAAAGTGAAACAATAGTTAAACAATTAACATGTGACAGTAACTTTACTCATAAATAAAACTCCTTTATTTAATCATCAAATGTTAATTACATTTATCTATTATACGTTTCTAATACTATCTAATCTATACTAATATCATCCTTCAGCCTAATACTCCTAGCATGCTGCAAGTGCTTAACCCTACTCAGTCCCTTCGTAAGCGAATCTGCTGGGTTATCTTCTGATGATATCCTCTTCACTACGAGTTGTCCTTCTTCTACACGATGTCTAATGAAGTGATATTTTCTGTCGATATGTCGAGATCTACCATGATCCCTCGGTTCCTTGGTCAAGGCAACCGCACCTTCGTTATCACAGAAAATCTCCATGGGCTCCTTTATGGCCGGCACAACTCCAAGATCACCAATGAAGTTCTTTAGCCATATTGCCTCCTTTGACGCTTCGCTCGCTGCGATGTACTCTGATTCGCACATTGAATCAGCTACGGTTTCCTGCTTGGAACTTTTCCATGTCACTGCTCCTCCATTTAGGGTAAAGACCCAGCCCGACTGCGAACGATAGTTGTCCCTGTCGGTCTGAAAGCTGGCGTCACTATACCCTTGCACCTTCAAGTCATCACTCCCTCCGAGGACTAAGAACCATTCCTTCGTCCTCCAAAGGTACTTAAGGATGTTTTTCACCGCAATCCAATGTGCTTTGCCAGGGTTCCCTTGATATCTGCTAACCATGCTCAAAGCGAAGGCTACATCAGGGCGAGTACAAGTCATAGCATACATGATTGAGCCAACTGCGGAAGCGTATGGTACTCGGCTCATTTCTGCTATCTCAGCTTCGGTACTCGGACTTTGAGTCTTACTCAACTTGGCATTTCCTTGTATCGGTAATTCTCCCTTCTTTGAGTTTTCCATACTAAAACGTTTTAGTACCTTCTCTAAGTAAGTATTCTGACTAAGTCCAATTAGTCTCTTACTTCTTTCTCTTACTATCCTTATTCCCAAAATGTAAGAAGCCTCTCCGAGGTCCTTCATAGCGAAACACTTCCCAAGTCAGGACTTGACTTCCTGCAAAGTCGGGATGTTGTTTCCTATGAGTAATATGTCATCGACATATAGAACGAGAAATCTTACTATACTCCCACTGGCTTTTACATATACACAAGATTCGTCTTCGCTTCGTACAAATCCAAACTCTTTGACTTTCTCATCGAAGCAAAGATTCCATCTGCGAGACGCTTGCTTAAGTCCATAAATGGACTTCTCAAGCTTACACACTCTATTCGGATGCTTCGGATCCACAAACCCCTCTGGCTGAGCCATGTAAACATCCTCAGCCAACTTTCCGTTAAGGAAAGCGGTCTTGACATCCATTTGCCAAATCTCATAATCATGAAATGCGGCAATTGCTAGCATCACTCTAATAGATTTAATCTTCGCAACTGGTGAGAAGGTCTCATCATAGTGAACTCCGGGAGTTTGAGTAAAGCCCTTCGCGACCAATCGCGCCTTATATGTGTGTACGTTCCCATCCACGTCGGTCTTCTTTTTGAAGATCCATTTGCACCCAACGGTCTTACGTTCGGGCACATAATCAACCAAATTCCAAACTTGGTTATCGTACATGGATTGGATCTCGCTATCCATTGCCTCTTTCCATTTCGCAGACTCCGGGCCTGCCATGGCTTCCTTATAGCTATTAGGTTCATCAAGATTTACTAGTGTACCATCACTAATATACGTGTCCCCTTCGGTAGTAATATGAAAACCATAAAACTGGGGATGAACTCTAACTCTATCGGAACGTCTGAGAGGTAAGGATTCGTCAATCGGTTCAACCGGAGTTTCCTCCTCGGGTTGAATGCTAGCGGTAGAGGTTCCTTCATCTATCGACTCTTGAATCTCTTCAAGTTCGATTTGCCTTCCACTGTCTACTTGGCTTATGAGTTCTCGCTCTCGGAAAACTCCTCTCCTCGCAACAAAGACAACATTGTCTTTCGGTCTATAGAAGAGATATCCAAAAGATGTTTGCGGGTAGCCGATGAAAATACATCGCTCACTTCGAGGTTCAAGCTTGTCGTGAGTATCTCGTCTTACGAAAGGCTCGCAACCCCAAACCTTGATATGTGCTAACGAGGGAGCTTTCCCTGTCCACATCTCGTGAGGTGTTTTGGCAACCTTCTTAGTAGGGACTCGGTTAAGGATATGGGCGGCAGTCTCTAAGGCATACCCGCAAAAGAAGATAAGTAGTGAAGCACGACTCATCATAGAGCGAACCATATCCAATAAGGTTCGATTACGCCTTTCTGCCACACCATTCAACTGCGGTGTCCTAGGAGGCATCAATTGCGAAACTATTCCACACTCCTTGAGATAATCGTGGAATTCAAGACTTAGGTACTCTCCTCCTCGATCGGATCGAAGCATCTTGATTTTCCTGCCCAATTGATTCTCCACTTCATTCTTGAACTCTTTGAACTTTTCAAAGGTGTCTGACTTTTGCTTGATTAAGTAGATATACCCATATCTACTATAGTCATCGGTAAAAGTCACATAGAAGCGGTTCCCATCCTTCGTGGTTGATCTAAAGGGTCCACATACATCGGTATGTATTAGGTCCAATAGCCCCTCACCCCTTTCACAAGTACTCGTGAAGGGTGACTTAGTCATCTTTCCAAGTAAACAAGACTCGCATGTGTCATCTTCCCTAAGGTCGAATGACTCCAACACTCCATCCTTTTGGAGTTGTGCTATGCGTTTCTTGTTGACATGTCCAAGACGACAATGCCACAAGGATGCTTTATCTAAACTAGTGGAAGAATCAATATTCAAAACATCATTTCCTAAGTTATCAACAATCATAACAGTTTCATATATTCCATTACATGGTATAGCTTCAAAGTAAAAGACACTATTTAGATAAGCCATAATAGAACCATTCTCATTATTAAAAGAAAATCTAAATCCTTGTCTATATAAACCATGAAATGAAATGATGTTTCTGGCCAACTCTGGCGAATAGCAATAATTGTTCAAATCTAAACATAAATTATTCCTAAGCACTAAAGAATACAATCCAATCTTGGTAACAGGCGACGATCTTCTGTTCCCCATGATTAGATTGATCCTTCCTTGCTCCACATCCCTACTTCTTCTTAGTCCCTGCACATTTGAACAAATGTGATAACCACAACCGGTGTCAAGAACCCAAGAAATAGCATGATTAGAATCGTTAGATTTAATTGTGTATATACCTGCGAAAGATGGCTTGATCTTTCCTTCTTTGATTGCTTGCAGGTATTTTGGGCAGCTTCTCTTCCAATGTCCTATCTTGTGGCAGTGGTGGCACTCTGCCTCCTTCGGGTTAGGATAGGGCTTAGAGGGATCAACTTTGGTCCCACTAGAAGAGGCACCATCTCGGGCTTTTACCTTGCGATAGTTATTCGATGAAGCTTTCCTCTTCTTTCCCTTCCCTTGACCAATAGCCAAGATAGGAGCAGCGGACGGATTGGGAGTAGGTGCAACAGACTTGTCCTTGAAGTTGCTCTCAGCGACCCTCAAGAGACCTTGGAGTTTGCTTAGGGTGACCTCTTCTTTGTTCATGTGGTAGGTCATCCTAAATTGGTTGTACATCGGAGGCAAAGAGTGAAGCACCATATCGATCGCCAAGTCTTCACCGAAGTCAACATTTAACTTGCGAAGGCGGTCGACATACCTTTGCATCTTTTGCAGGTGCACGGTAAGAGATTCTCCATGACCCATCTTAGCGGAGATCATGTTTGTGAAAATCTCATAACGCTCTTGTCTCGCGTTTTGGTGGTATCTCTCCAACAAGTCTTGATGCATCTCGTATGGATACATGTCCTCGTAGGACTTTTGGAATTCGGAGTTCATGGTGGCGATCATGATGCAATGTACCTTCGGTGCATCTCGCTCATGAGTTTCAAAGGCGGTGATTTATTCGGGAGTAGCAACTTCGGGGTTGATTTTCTCGAACTTCTCATCGAGGACATACTCTTTATCCTCATAGCGAGCAATGGTGCGAATGTATCTTATCCATTCGCTAAAGTTCGTTCCGTCGAAGGTGACCTTTTGGCAAAGGCTCATCAGCGTGAAAGAACTAGCAGCAGCGTTGTTTGCGTTCGACATCTTCAATTAGAAAAAGGACAAAGATAGATTAGAATAATAATCCCTAATTATCACCCAATAAGAAAATTAGGGCTAGGATCCAACAATAACATTTACATACTAGAAAAGGGATGTCGTAATCTAACATGCAAATAAATTGAAGGTAAGTGAATGACGATTCACTGATTCTCCATTACAAAACTTAAACTATTAGTCCTAAGTGTTTTTGAGACTTCCTAGGTTCGGATGAGATTCATTGAAACTATTTAATGGCATGTTTAAATCTCGATATGCCCCTCTCGTTTGTGACTGGGATGCCGAGGATCACAAAGCGGGTGTGAATTACCATGCAAATTCACATGGTGCCTCCATTGTAACGATCACCTATTCGATGTGCCGGTAAACCACACACGCTCCATCGAACTATGATAAACAATGAATCACCCTTTGCCACCTTTGCTTAGAACCAATTAGTGTGCCGGTAAACCACACACGCTCCACTAACTTCTTAGCAAGGTGCAAAGTGTAATTTCATGGGATTGCATCAAGTCACTTTTCCTAAAGTAACTAGAATTGGGAAATTTTTAAAATGTGTGTAGTTACTTTATATTTCTTATTATACTTTTAATGAGAGGATGAGGTTGCCCTATCCTACGCGTTCGGCTAACGACCCTCCACCAATCAAGCAAGCGGTGGGTGTGAGTGTACACCCATTAAGCGCCATTTTATAGGTCGCAACCTTATACCCACCTTATAGATCGGCTTCGTGAATGAGGCCTACTAACGGTAAGACTAGCATTTAGTTATACATATATATTTTTCTACTAATATCATATTAGTATAAGGTTGTGTTTTAAACCTTTTAAAACGTAGGGTTTGAAATTTAAGTTGTCTAAATTAAAACTTTTAATCACAAATATAAATTTCAAAACTTTAGGGTAGGTTTTAAACATTTAAAACATGAAGGATCAAATAACAAATAATTCCAATTAACAATTAATATCCTAATTATCTTTATTTGATTTATCCAAGATTTCTTTTAAGATAATTATCAAAATAATTAATCATTTATCACATAAGGAAATTAAATATTTTATTAGATGATAAATATCTTTAATTAGATCAAGATTATAGTCATATATATCAAAAAAACAGATTAGGGTTGATCTAATATGATTAAGGTAAGTTTCCATAAGATAAACATGAAAAAATCCCGGTTTTGCCTAATTCTGACACCCGGACTCGCCGAGTACACAAAGGGACTCGCCGAGTCAGGCCTACTCGCCGAGTCCATGACTCATAAACCCAAAATCGAATTTTGCAGGTTTGTTTCAGTTAATCAAACAACAATTTAAAGAAAACCAAGCTAGGCTCTAATACCACTGATGGTTTTTAGCCATAAGAACTTTCCTATGTGCGCATGCAAAACCCTAATGCTTGGATCTAGGCTTTCTAATTAAACATGCTTTGAATCCAAGACTTCTAATGGCTAATTAGGTTAAATAACAACATTGAAATAGATCTAGAATCATACCTTTGGATTCCTTGTTGGTCTTGTTGTCTTGGAGCTTCTAGAGTCACAAATGTCACTCCTCTAATGGCTTACAAACACCAATAGCAAGCAAGATGATTTAGGAGAGAGGAGAGGGGAGGAATTCGGCCAAAGTATTTCTACTTTTGATGGTGTGTTGTGATTACCCGAATTCCCTCACCCCTAGGGCCTATTTATACTTGTAGACTCCTTAAGGATTACAGCTTTAACCCTAATTCGATAACTTAGACTTTAAGTTGATCCATATCCTTCCCTTGATAACCCTATGGACGATTTTGGCTTATCCAAGCCCTAGAAATCGTCCATCCTATCTAGGATAAGGATTTATAGTCTAAAGTTTAACTATCAAACAATTGACAGTTTATACCCTCTTATTTAATTAATCTCTTTAAGTCACCAAATTAATTCCAATTAATCTATGACTTATATTAATCAAATAGCCATATATTATTCCTTATAATATTTACTCTCTTTTAACAAATCATCCATCAAGTTGCTATGGTGAAGGCAACCCAAAAGGACCATGCACAACCGGATCAAATACTTGCCTAATATAGTTGCAGCCTTAGACACTATTCCAACAGTTTTGACTTCCAGAATAATTGAGTTTATTAAGAATAATCGAATTGTTCAAATAGTCCACAATCGTTCATATATCGGAAGTAGATATGAATGAAGATTGTCATGAATAGGTGTGTAGAGTGTCTAAATGGTGTTAGACATAGCAAACAATTGCTGCAACGTTCATGAGTGCTTATGAACTAGGTTTGAGCATTGGAACAAACCCACGCTTGCTGGAATCACCTTATGGAATAAGATAGAAAAAGGGTGATCGCAAGACGATAATATCATATAGTCTTAAAACCTAGATATATGGTTTGTTATTGGTTAATTGATTGTACATTGATAATGCGAAAACGCATTGGTAACTCGATGTTATAAAACGCATTGTTGTGTGTAGTTGGTTAATGAATAAGTAAATGCATATAAGTCGAAGTTTATCTGTAACTTTTATCCTTTGAAGGAAAAAGTGATATCTCGGCCGCTCGATGATTTGATTTGACTTATGTTCTGGGCCCAGTCAGAACTGAATTGATGTGTTTGATTAAGTTCTATGTCAAATAAATCAGAGATTGAGAAACCAAATGCTAGACTAATCATTCCATAGAATTGTCAGCATGATATCTAACAGAGGACTGTACGATCCCTTATCTGAAGGACAGATTGATCAGAGTTTGACAGCGTCTTTGAGAGCTACGATTGCAAATCGGAATGTACCTGCGCATATAGTTACTAGACTTATCCAAGTGGGAGACTGTTGGAATAATGTCTAAGGCTGCAACTATATTAGGCAAGTATTTGACCCGATTGTGCATGGTCCTTTTGGGTTGCCTTCACCATAGCCACTTGGTAGGATGATTTATTATGAGAGAATAGATATTATTAATATATTATGAGAATAATATAAGGAATAATAATATAGTTATTTAATTAATATAAGTCATAGATTAATTAGTATTAATTTGGTGACTTAAGGAGATTAATTAAATAAGAGGGTATAAACTGTTAATTGTTTGATAGTTAAACTTTAGACTGTAAATCCTTATTGGATAGGGGTTGGACGATTTCTAGGCCAGGATAAGCCTCAAAATCGTCCAAGGCATTATCTTGGGAAGGATTTGAATTTCTTTGAGTAATAGTTATCCAACTAGGGTTTAAGTTGTAACCCTTAAGGAGTCTACAAGTATAAATAGACCCTATGGAAAAGGGAAATCGATACTTCATCTAAAGTAGAGAACCTCTGGCCGAATTCCCTCATCTCTCCTCTCTCTCAAATCATCCTCTTTGCTAGTTGGTGTTTGTAAGCCATTAGAGGAGTGACAATTGTGACTCTAAAGCTCCAAGAACAAGAAGATCAAACAAGTGTCTCAAGGTATGATTCTAACTCTGATTTTGTGTTGTTCTTATACCTAATTAGCCATTAGGAGTCTTGGATTCAAAGCATGTTTAATTAGAGAAACCTAGATCCAAGCATTAGGGTTTGTATGTGCACTAAGGAATGTTCTTATGTACAAAACCCATCAATGTGTTGACTGAACACTAAAGACACAAATAACCAACTCGCACCTGAGTCAAATAACACCAAAACAGGTACAGAATTCACAAGAAAAGTACCTACACATATCATAATATAAACACAATATCTCAAGTATAGCATAAATAAATAGAAGGATACATACCAGCCACAACATTAGGTGTTGCGCGGACCTCCTCCGCTATCAACTGAAAGTCTCTCTCGCGAGCCTTGGGCGCCTTAGCCTTCACTAGATGACTCTCTGTAGCTCGCACCGCAGTAGGGGCAGATCCTTGTGGTGCTCCCTGCGTTGACCCCTGCAGCTATGGGAACTCAGCCTTTCGATGGCCAGTCTGGTTGCATTGGAAACATACTGCAAATCCGTTGGGGAAGTCCTTCGCCATATGCCCCTCCTTGCCACACTTGTAGCAAGATCCAGATCTACATACCCCCTCATGACCCTTGCCGCATTTACTACAAGTGCGGCCCTTCTGGCTCCCTGATCTTGCACCAGCGGGCTTTGCCTGCTTGGTTGTCGGATGAGACTGAGCCGGTCTCCTTTCCATCCTCTGAGACTCGGCCTCCTCCCTGGCCTGTGTCTCGAGCTCGATCTCCCTCTTCCGAGCATTTTCCTATAGCTCGGCAAATGTCCGGTACATCAAGTTTTCCACGAACTCACGAATGTACCTCCTCAGAATACTCAGATATCGACTCATGCGTGCCTGCTCTGTGGACACCTGCTCAGGGCAAAACATTTCCCTCTCGTGAAACATCCTGGTAATCGTGGTAACAGACTCAGTACCCTGCTTGAGGGTCAAGAACTCCTCGGACATCGTTCCCTTTCCACCGGGGAAACGTACTCATCTCGAAACATAGCGGTAAACCTCTCCCAGGTCACCGCAACAAGCTCTGCAGAAGTGAAGTGTCTTGTTGCGAACTGCCACCAATACTTCGCTCCCAAGCGAGACTGGTTCAAAGCAAACAGTACCCTCAAATGCTCCGGACATGAACATGTGTAGAAGCATACCTCAATATCAGAGATCTACCTCATTACAGTTTCGGATCTTGGGTCCCATAGAACTCTTGTGGCTTCATGTTGTTGAACTCCCGGTACAGCAACGCGTCACCTCCCTGAGGCCTGGTAGCAGCAACGGCTGCAGTCGCTGCAGCAACAGCAACATCAGTAAGAACAATGTACCGTTCATCAAAAGTCTCAATCAGAGTGGTCTTGATAGACCAGAACATCTCTGGAATCTCAGCTCAGATGGCAACAGCCACCTCATCATGAATCATCTGGTGGAGCTCCTCATCGCTCGCAACCCCCTCGCTAGTCCCTGGCCTGTGGCGCGTCCCAACCATGATGTCTCTGGAATACAACATAAAAATTATTAGAGACTCACTCGAGCATACTCGCACTCCATAACTTAACCCTACTTGCTCCCCAGTATCCTAAGGATTCCTACTTGGACTGTTCACTGATCCGGTGTTTCCAGTAGTACGGGCCCTATAGTACCTTCCACACTGCATCAGTATTCATTCCAAGTCCCCCTCCACGAATCCCATATCACAAGTACTCTATCTCTTGCTGCACACACAAGCTACCCTCACTGCTAGCTACTCTCTCTCAAGCATCTCATAGCAGTAATCTCCCTAGGCTGAGGCATCACAAATCAGCAACTCTAGTCCTAATAAGAATACTTAGCCTACTCTAGCATGCATATCAATCATAACATATCTCATAGCACATAATATGAGGGTATTTGTGGGAAATCACCATTCGGGTGTTGGCTGATCGTACACACTCTGTTTTATTCTCAATCCTATTACTCTTAGGAAAAATCATTTATTTTATGAAAACTTTCTCAAATCCTCAGTTTGAGTTCCAATACACCCGAAGGTGGATTTGAATCGCTCAAACCAAGGCTTTGATACCAAATTGTAACACCACATTTTTCAAAACAAAATATTCATTTTTAAAACACACTTTCGTTCATAAATTAATATCAAATATAATGTATCCAATGTCATCATAGTAAAAACATGTCCCAAAAATCACATAAGCAAAAACTTCGCGAGTGTGTATAGATCATGCCGACGCCTTCCCGGCGATCATCACTGGTACCTGAAACACATACACAAAACAGTGTAAGCATAAATGCTTAGTGAGTTCCCCAAAATACCACATAAACAAATATCAGCCACTCAAGGCGGTAACCCTGATAACCCTCTGGTCGAATATCTCTGTGGGACCCTCTTGGTCCCATAACTCTATGGACCCACTGTTCCTAACTCTTTAAACTCTGGATCATGCATATCACATATCACATAGAAATCACAACACATAAATATCATAGAAGATACACTATCACATAACTTTGATTACCACTCTAGGTAAAGTATAGTGAGAAGACTCACCTCAGGAATCTCGGTAAATCTCGATATCAGAAATACTGCCCTAGCCTCCGTCTAGTCACAATAATAAATTACACCAAATAAATGTCTTTTCACAAATTGGATATTCTCTCATGAAAAATCCGTAGAAGCGTAAAAGACCATTTTACCCCTCTACAGGCCCAAAGGTTCATTTGTTGACAAACCTTAAAAGTCAACCAAAAGTCAACTATCCAATTTTACCAGACTCGCCGAGTGCATAAAACGACTCGGCGAGTCCCGTCGTCCCACAACTCTTCTCTTTCTAAGCCTCACTCAACTCATTGAGTCACCACTGAAGTCAGACCCCGGGACAACCTGGTCCCACTCGTCGAGTTCACATATGGACTCTGCGAGTTTCCTCCATGGACTCGCTCAAACAACCTCCTGAGGTCAGATCTGCTTAACCAAATCATAGATCTAACCCTTAAACACCCAAAAGTCACGTAAAGGTGCAACCTTTACGTGCATGCAACCCATATCAAGCCTCAAATGGAGAAATAACACTTGGAATGGCAACCTAATCTCCAATTGCTTATTTTCTTGCAAAAAGCTAGAAAATAATGACTCTAGGGACCTCTCATGGTCCAGATCTGATGTCATAATTCCAAAGAGGACCTCATACTCACTAGATCTCATAAAATTATGAAGGAAAAACCCTAAAACTATGAAATCTACCATATGAACGTTAAATGGAAAGAATTATACCTCCAAAGACAATATCTCAAGATGATTAGATCCAATCCAAGCCCCCTTCACGTTCTAGATGGATCCTCTCTTCTTCCTCTAGCAAAATCACACAAAAGATGAAGAAATAGCCTCCTCTTGCCCTCAAACTCACTATCTCTGCTCTTTAGGGTTTCTCTAGAACAAGGTGGCCGCAAATGAAGGCTATAAAGGTCTTTAAATAGGCTCCCAAACCCGGGGATTAGGGTTTTCCTAATCAGCACCGACTCGGCGAGTCAGATACCCGACTCGTCGAGTCCGGTCAATAAACTGTATCAACAGTTAAGACTCTACTCGACGAGTTGAGGCACCAACTCGTCGAGTTCCCTCAGCAAAATTATAATTCAAGACAATAAAATTACATACCCAAACTCCGGCTGTTACACCAGTATAGATCTATACACAAACTCTCGCTCTCCCTCCAGGAGACTTTGATTATAACTACAGACTACGAACGACCCATAGAGGTTCCACCCGTTATTTCTCACTAAATCTAACATGAATTTGATTACCATTGATTAACGACCTGTATATGTTTACTGAATTGAAGGTAAGCCTAATAAACGAGGAGAAGAGGATTACAAAGTCCTACTAATCCCACATATTATTTATGGCTATTGGATATACGAAGGGCATGTTGGCCCATTTCGCATTTGTTTTATTTGGACCTTACTAGCAATGCTAATAGGCCACTAAGACCCAATAGCACTTGAAAGCCATTGAGGGTCCCTTAAATATGAAATTGGGTCATAGAAGACCCAATAAACATTTATTATTATTTATTTGGGCCCAAAAGTCATGTAAATGGGTCACAAATGCCCAATAAGCATGATTAGGAACTTTCAAGCCCAAAGATTTGAATATTTACTTATTTTAGGTATTGTGTAATTGTCCGAAAGATTGATTTAACGATGTTTAGATTTGTAACGGCACGGGGCCGGTCGGTTGTTTATAATGATATTTGGGAATTATATGTATATTCTTCTTTCTATTTTCGTAAGTTGTAATTTGGTGTTTTTGACTCAATATCTTAAAAATAAAATAATTGATTCAAAAATATTGGTTTGACCCTTTTTGCCCTTCTTTAATAAAAATGACAATTTTAGTCCTAAAAAAATATATTTTGGACCCTTAACCCATTTTCTTGACATTTTTGACCCATAGACTTGTTCAAGTGATGTTTTTAGCTCAAATTTTATTCTTTGGTAGTTTCAGCCACTCCAGAAAAGTGTTTTTCAGTTCAAGCCCAAACTTTTTGTAACTTTTACAAATTTGGCCAAAAATCCAAAATCTTTACATTTTTTTATCCTTGTTTGGAAAAATATCATTTTAACCCTTGAATTAGTTTTGTTTACCCTTTCCCCCCTTGTTTTGAAGAATTTTACCATTTCAATCCCTTGAAAAACACCTTTTTCGCAATTTTAGGCCTAAAGGCCGTAAAGCCCAAAGTTTAGCCCATTTGGCTAAAATTTACAGTTTTAGTCATTTAAAAATCAAGATTGTTATAATAACTCATATTTTAACTGATTTGACCTTTTTTACCCTTATAAAACCGTAAATGGCATTTATTTCCCATCTTTTGCTTATTTGTCAAAAATGGTTCATAATTTGGATTTGTGTTTTGTTTTTCTTATTTTGAACTTGTATAATAATTTGGTCTTGATAATAACATGTTTTAAGATGTCTTAGAACATATATTTCCTAATCATGGTTAAGGATCTTGGCTAGATTATGATTTTTCACATATATTTATCAAATAAATTCAAGAAATCACACATATCATATAAAAACACATAGATCTACACATTTTACTTGTACTCTCCCCTATAAATCATGTAAAAACCAAAAATAGAGGGGTATTAACTCACCTTTTCTTGTAGATCTCGGTTTTGAAGAAGGAATGAAAGGAAATTTGGCCCTAGCAAGCTCCTTGAAGAGATCTCGAGTTTAAGGAGTTTTCTAGGAGTATGATCACCAAAAGCTTGCTTGGAAGGAGTGATCTTACAAGAGAGAAAAGTTATATAACTTAGACATGTAAAAACTTACCAAAGAAATATGATTATCTTGTGAAAACCTCTTGAAACACAAGCAATGTTTCGAGAGTTTGGAGGAACAAGAAGAATAATCTTTAAGAGTGTAAGGTGTTGAAAATGAAGGAGTGTGATGTTGGGGAAATGGCTCTCGGCCATAAGTAGAGAGGGGGAGAAAGAGATTATAATTTTTTTGCATGATGGATAATAGTGTTCTAGATGCATGAGATTATCTAGATATATGCTAGATAATCATAAGTTGTCATGTTCTTAATCCTTCCTTCTTCTATTATTTTTTTTAACTTGGGCCGAGAGAGGGTGAAGAAAGAATAGTTTGGGCCCTTTTTGTGCTTGAGTCCATAATATGGGACCAATTTGATGATTTTCGGCCCATTTGGTCTTTGGATATGGTTCACGGCCCAATTTAGCATAAAGGAATGGATTTTAGTCCATTAATGCTAATTGAATTTGTTATGGGCCAATAAGGCCCATTATAGGTAAACTAATCCATTTTAGATCCATTATGGCCCAAAATGTTAAGTTTCATGAAAGTGGGTCCAATTTGAGCCTATTTAAGAGTTTTAAGCCCAAAATAGTCAAATTGGAAGCTTATTGGCCCATTAGGCCCAATAAGGAAATCCTAGTCCAAAATGGATTTAAACCTGGATTTTTAGGGTTTCTAACTTTTGTTGACTATTTGAAAGTTTGTATAGGGTATTTGATGGAATTTTTTTGGTCATTAAATAAACACCATACATGTTTTAGCTACAATGTCATTCTTTATTAAGTGTTTACAATGTATTAGAATTCCTAGTTGTGACACTTTCATTTCGAAGTAATCATGCCAGGGCACAACAGAAACAGTTCGCTATACCTTGCTATGTAAGCATCGATGTCGGAGTTTTAGACGGTGAGATTCCATAACTCTTGCTCCATTTTCTAAATTTCGCCACGCGGGCAGTACTCGGCCATCAACATTTCTTTCAATTCCGCCCATGGCATGGCATTGGCTACGGGAAGAGTCATGGCTACCACATGGTCCATTCCACCAGGTGAGATCTTTCAAATATGGATGCTACAAACTTCACTTTCACCTCATTGGGGCATTCACATATCTCGAAAACCGATTACACCTTTGCAATCCATCTCTTTAGGGTTATCATTCCCCCTGTGCCATTAAAGGTTCGTGGTTTGGTGTTGGTGAAATCTTTGTAGGAGAAAGTCTTGGTAGGCCTGTGGTTCATTCCGTTGTTTGAGCTTCCAGTCCCTTGCCCATTACCTCCTCCATTGTTCCCATTGTGGATCTGTGCCAGTGCTGTTGTGATTGTCGCGGATACAGCTGCTTGAAATGCGACTGAGTTGATTTTTGGCGATATCAGCTCGGGGTTTCCACATGTAGGTCGTTAAGGCATCCTTCTGTCATGGAACGGGAAGATTTTGAGTGCCTAAAATTTTTGTGAGTTTGTGGTCCTATAAACTAGGTGTATAGCATGTACTTAAGTAGTTTCACATATTGACATACAACATAGGAATATAGCACATAGCAAATAACAATGTTATGATAGAACACATATTATTTCCCACTAATAATATTCGTACTTTGATACATGAAAATTTGATCGAAAGAGCATACATAAAGAGTACAAAGTTCGGCAGCATAATGATTCTATGAGTAGTGTAATCACTTAAACATAGAGTCGATGGTACAGAGCATAGATCATATAAGCATAATACTAAAGACGGATACAACTAATCCTAGCCATGGTGGGATGTGCCAGGGGGTGGTGCTGAGGAAGTGGATGCTCCCTGAAGGCGAGCTGTAACACCGTGATTTTCAAGACAAGATTTTTCATTTAAATAATCAATTTAATATTAAAAACACTTGTTTAAAATCTTATTAACATTCGAATTACAAAACATAGTTTCATTTTCATTATAATAGAAGACCAGGATCCTCCAAAACACAACTCTTTCTTCGGTGTGTACAATCGAACCGTTGCCATCCCGCGTTACTGTAAGAACCTGAAACAACATAACATAAACAACGTAAGCACGAAGCTTAGTGAGTTCCCCAATATACACCTTACGCACGTACGCCTTTCCAGGCCCTGACCTTCCGGTCCACTGCACAATGCCTTCCGGCCCATGAGATAATCGCCTTCTGGCCCATAAGATATTTGCCTTCCGGCCCATAAGATAATTGCCTTCCGGCCCATAAGATAATTGCCTTCCGGCCCATAAGATAATTGCCTTCCGGCCCATAAAATAATTGCCTTCCGGCCCATACACATATATAACACATAATACAAATACTCTAACACATAAAGCACATATATCATATATCAACCTGCCTTCCGGCCCGTAACATACTCTAACACATAAAGCACATATATCATATATCATACCTGACCTTTCTGTCACATAATACTTTGCCTTCCGGCCCATATATAAACATGTATATCACGCGTAGCAGCTAACTTTCCATTTATAGCATATAAACATAACACATAACATACTTGACCTTCCGGTCACACAATCAAACCCTTCCGGGTGAAGTATAGTGAGAAGACTCACCTCGCGGACGCTGGGAGATAGCAACTCCTGAAGTCCCTTGCACTTGATCCTCCGAGCTACAAGCTCCCTGTAACATCATATATCTCTTATTAACACTTCTACCTTCCACGTTAACTGACCCTAAGAAATCACACCGGTCATCTCTGGTCAACAGTCCATTGTCAGCTCGACTGGACTCGGCGAGTTCCTTGGCGACTCGGCGAGTCTGGTCATTCTTCAATCCTCTAAAATTCCCCTTCTACTCGTCAAATATCCCCTTTGACTCGACGAGTTACTCCTGGAAGAATCGCGGGGCCACCCCGACTCCACTCGCCGAGTCTGAAGAACAAACTCGGCGAGTCCCAGTGAATCTTCAAGCTACTCGCCGAGTCTGACCATCCGACTCGGCGAGTCCACGCCATGCAGTCGATCGAACTGCTTCCTGAGGTACATATTTTCCCGAATATACAAACATGGATCCTTCTGGACCTCTAAGGGTCCTAATGCAAGGTTATAAACGTTGAATAACAACACAACAAACCATCTAGACTCCAAATGGGTTCCATAAACCCTAAATCTATATACACATCAATCACAGGAGAATGTAATCCGAGTTATTACCTGAATGATGTACCTTCCATGTTCCCCAAACTTCAGAACTCGAACTCCCTGCAGTTCCTTTAACTAAAACCCTTATCCTCCTTGCACAACAATTCCTTCAAGGTCACCCATGGCCTTCAAGCTTGCTCTAGACGCCTCAGTCGTTTAGGGTTCTCTTCAATCGGCCAAAAGACGAGCAATGACGGCATAAGATCCCTTATATACGTCCCAAACTGAACGGCTAGGGTTTTCCGCTGAACAGCGTCGACTCGTCGAGTCCATACCTGGACTCGTCGAGTCCATCCACGAACCCGCGACCACAACTGCGACCCTACTCGGCGAGTCTGGCTCCAACTCGCCGAGTCCCCCCTTTAAAACACCCCAAAATGCTATTAAACAATACTTAAGATTTTGGGCTGTTACAATTCTCCCCCACTAGAATTAGACTTCGCCCTCGAAGTCTCACTCTGAAAATAGTTCTGGCTGCTGCTCCCGCACCACACGTTTCGGCTTCCCTAGACACTTCCGATCTCTTCCGCGGTTGCCACTGAATCAATACCAGAGGTACCTCCTTGTTCCTCAGAAACTTGATCTTCCGATCCCTGATGGCCACTGGCCTCTTGGCGTAACACAGGCTCGCATCCACCTAATCGTTCTCTAATAGAACCACTGCTGACTCATCTGCTATACACCTCTTCAATGGCGACACCTAAAAGTGTCATGGATCCATCCCAATTCTGTTGGCAGCTCCAACCGGTAGGCCACCTTTCCTACCTTCGCACCTTCACACACAGACCCAACATACCGAGGCCCCCACTTACCCCACTTCCTGGATCGAAACACCCCTTCCCAGGGAGAGACTGTCAGGAATACGAAGTCGCCGACCTGAAACCCATGCTCGAAACGGCGTCTGTCAGCATAACCTTCCTGTCAACTCTAACGATCTTTAACCTCTGGTTAATCCTGCTGCATTTGCTCTGTCGACCAAAACACGATCGCTGTACTGTCCACCGCTTTCTGATCTAAATTTCAATGATCACACGACCCATAAGGGTTATGAAACTCTGAATTACCGGTTCCCCGTTCCTAAGCCCACTTTATCCATATCGGACAACTGAGGGACCCATTCTCAATTCTCAGGGCAACTCTCACGAGTTCTCCTCTTGCAATCGTATACACATGCTGCACTCGCCCCCCACGTACCTTTCTCTTCCCTTACCTAGGAAATCCGCTTGACGACCTTGTCACTATTCCATGTACCGCACCCGTTCCGGATCTGCTCGCAAGGACTCTCGGGTCCATGCATTACCTTTCCTCAACGAACGAGATTCCGACATCACCTTCCATGCAACAGCTCAAAGGGCGGCATACTAATGCACTAATGATGGCTGTTAATATGGAACAACTCAACCAATGATAATTACGTACCGCGGCTTCCTCCGACAGCTAATACACATGCCCGAAACATGTCTTCGAACGTCCGCATCGTTCGCCCTCTCTAAAGTGTCCTCAGATGTCATCATGATAAGCTCCTTTCCCATATTCCTCTTCAAGACTAAGTACCAGATCAACTTTTGGCTCCACCTCTGAGCCCCCAACGGTCACCCATATCGCGATCCAAATATTCCACTAACTTTTCTCCCCGTGACCACTATCCCGACCCAGTGACACGTAAGTCACAAAATCTTCTTTTCCTCGTGAGAGAAAATACAATCCCACCGAGGATCGTCTCAACTCTAATCTCTGGTTTCTGCTGTGCCTCTTCCTTGCGTATCGCCCCGCATCTCCCGACAGAGACGAAGACCCCCGTCTCGCCCCCGACTCAACATCCAAGCTCCAAAGACTCAATACCAGGGCTACCCAAACTCGAAACTCTTCCACCTCATACGCTGCTCGAAAATATTCCAACATAAAAATTCTCTTGTCACCCAGTGAGTACTGCAACTCCACGCAGTACCACAACACCCTCTGACTAGTGAGTACTGCGACTCGAACATCCACCACAGACTATGGAGGCAATCAACATAACGAACGCCCATCTTGCGAAAATCCATCCTCTCAAATAATCTCCCTAAATGCCCATACTCGAAGACTCCTACTAAATCCGCAGATACCTAATATGCCACACGTCGATTCAATTCGGGATTCCCGAATAACTCCAAAATAAGGATATCATACCCGAATATCCCAGAATACTACCACCACCACTGATCCCCTGCACCCCATAATTAATCTATATTTTCCCCGCCTTACAACCTTGGTGCATATAATTTCTCGATTGGAATGCGAGATAACGTTGACGTACGAAATGCACTGATAATTCTCCAATCCCTTTTTCCCGACACTCAAAATCCAAACAAGGATACGCATACCGACTCCGGAAGTTGACTGCCCAATCATTCTCTATCTTCTTGCAACAACACCAATCAACTGTCATGAATACGTTCGTTCTCCTCTTCAAGTACTTCCCGCATTAACTCACTCTGACCCCTTTACTCGATCATCGACACCTCTGGTCTCATGATTTCCTACTGCATCTCTATACTCCACTTATAACTACTCTTGGCAATTCTTTGTTTTCTACGTACTGCACCCGGTTCTCCCCCACTAGGGTTCGAACCGTCACTAGTTAGCATACCATCAACCCACGACTATCTTTCACCAGCGAAATCGTACCTGCTCCAGGAAAGTGCTATGCAACACCCAATAGTCCCTCCCCTTATAAAGTCGATCAACCCTCTATACTCTGAACCTCTGGTTAACTCTCCAAGAACTTCTCATCACGGCTGCCTCTAATCGTTCCAAATCCCATACCAACCTAATACTAAGCATCTGCACTGCTCGATAACGTCTTTGACTCGTAGACTGCACCGCAAAATCATCGTTTCTCTCATCTCAACTCATCAACCCATATCCAACGCCGGATTTGTCCCAAGGATAGGAACTCACTCTCAACATAGACGAAAACTCTCTGCACTGCAAAACTCGACTGAACTCTTCACGGCTACCACTATAACACAACCTATTATTCTCAATTAAGTGTGGTGTGGTTCTCGACTACCTCAGTCCCAACTGACTGTCTGCTCACAGTAAATCACTGCCTCGCGGCACACCCGCCACCTGATGCTCTGAGGGAAATCATTATCGATAACTACCTGCAGGGTGTACTCCAATCCAAAACTGAAACACCAGACCTCTCGTGTCTTGCACACGAACATAAATGGCACTACCCACCTAGAAGGTGACCTCTCCTCTATCGACTGATTTCTCGACTCAGACCAAAATTTCCTCTCCTTTTAACTCCCTGCCACAATACTCTGATAGGTACTCGCCTTTCCCCTCAAGGAACGCCTCTCCATCCTCAATCATGATCTACTGGCCTAAAACCCAAAGCGTCCGATCTTTACCTCATCGATCATAACCGGATAACAAGATAGTCACCAGCATCATCCACTACGAACCATGGTACTCATCCCATGACATCCCTTCTCAATTTGCTTCGGTGTATGGTACCTGAACCGTAGCATCACTCCTCAATCTGCTCCAATGTATAGCACACGGACCACAACATCTAACTCAATCTGTTCCGATGTATGGTGCCCGGACCATAACATCACTCCGCAATCTGCTCCGATGTATGGTACTCGAACCATAACATCACTCCTCGTTCCGTTCCTTAGGACCTTCAGAATGCTCCCTGTATCAAGTATGGGTCCTCTGCTTTCAGTAGTACGGGCCCATACTACCTGCCACATCTACCCATACTTTCTACACGGACCATCCCAAAGTTCCTAAGTAGCTGATCAATCTACTCTTTCACCAATCCCATCGCGCGTGCTCGCTCTCCAGCGAAATCCTCTACTCTACCAGCGCACTCATCTGGCTAGGTTTACTCCTTAGTCCCTTCCGCCGTCCCCCCACTTCTTTGCTATCAGCTGCTGAAAAGTTCCTAATGATGCCAGCCATCTACCTCCTGAGTATCGTCATACTCACTTAGTAGCTGACTCCCATCATCGAGAACTCCACAAAGCACGAAGCAAGCAGCATTCAAGCATCGAAGCATACATAGGACTACCTATCTGTGATAGCTCCACCTTCTCGGCTCATCCTCGGAAGTACTACTGTACTCTGTAGCTCTACCCCTCGTGCGTTTTAACTAGATACCCTCACTCATCACATACACACAAAAGCATAACGCACATATAACAACCAACCCTAGACTAAGGCATCACAAATCAGGCCACTCTAGTCCTAAGATATGAAATACCTAGCCTGTCTCTAGCATGCAATAATATCTCATAAAGTGCATAATAAATATTTCATAACACAAAAGTAAGGGTATTTTGGGAAATCACCGTTTGGCTCTAGCTGATTGTACACACTGCTCTTTCTTGCTTTCTCTTTGAACTCTTATTCACTTTTAGAAAACCATTTATTTGGAAAACTTTTTCTTACTTCCTCAGTTTGAGTCCAGATTTACCCGTAGGCGCGTCCGAATCCCTCAAACCAAGGCTCTGAAACCAATTGTAACACCGTGATTTTCAAGACAAGATTTTTCATTTAAATAATCAATTTAATATTAAAAACACTTGTTTAAAATCTTATTCACATTCGAATTACAAAACATAGTTTCATTTTCATTATAATAGAAGACCAGGATCCTCCAAAACACAACTCTTTCTTCGGTGTGTACAATCGAACCGTTGCCATCCCGCGTTACTGTAAGAACCTGAAACAACATAACATAAACAACGTAAGCACGAAGCTTAGTGAGTTCCCCAATATACACCTTACGCACGTACGCCTTTCCAGGCCCTGACCTTCCGGTCTACTGCACAATGCCTTCCGGCCCATGAGATAATCGCCCTCCGGCCCATAAGATATTTGCCTTCCGGCCCATAAGATAATTGCCTTCCGGCCCATAAGATAATTGCCTTCCGGCCCATAAGATAATTGCCTTCCGGCCCATACACATATATAACACATAATACAAATACTCTAACACATAAAGCACATATATCATATATCAACCTGCCTTCCGGCCCGTAACATACTCTAACACATAAAGCACATATATCATATATCATACCTGACCTTTCTGTCACATAATACTTTGCCTTCCGGCCCATATATAAACATGTATATCACGCGTAGCAGCTAACTTTCCATTTATAGCATATAAACATAACACATAACATACTTGACCTTCCGGTCACACAATCAAACCCTTCCGGGTGAAGTATAGTGAGAAGACTCACCTCGCGGACGCTGGGAGATAGCAACTCCTGAAGTCCCTTGCACTTGATCCTTCGAGCTACAAGCTCCCTGTAACATCATATATCTCTTATTAACACTTCTACCTTCCACGTTAACTGACCCTAAGAAATCACACCGGTCATCTCTTGGTCAACAGTCCATTGTCAGCTCGACTGGACTCGGCGAGTTCCTTGGCGACTCGGCGAGTCTGGTCGTTCTTCAATCCTCTAAAATTCCCCTTCTACTCGTCGAATATCCCCTTTGACTCGACGAGTTACTCCTAGAAGAATCGCGGGGCCACCCCGACTCCACTCGCCGAGTCTGAAGAACAAACTCGGCAAGTCCCAGTGAATCTTCAAGCTACTCGCCGAGTCTGACCATCCGACTCGGCGAGTCCATGCCATGCAGTCGATCGAACTGCTTCCTGAGGTACATATTTTCCCGAATATACAAACATGGATCCTTCTGGACCTCTAAGGGTCCTAATGCAAGGTTATAAACGTTGAATAACAACACAACAAACCATCTAGACTCCAAATGGGTTCCATAAACCCTAAATCTATATACACATCAATCACAGGAGAATGTAATCCGAGTTATTACCTGAATGATGTACCTTCCATGTTCCCCAAACTTCAGAACTCGAACTCCCTGCAGTTCCTTTAACTAAAACCCTTCTCCTCCTTGCACAACAATTCCTTCAAGGTCACCCATGGCCTTCAAGCTTGCTCTAGACGCCTCAGTCGTTTAGGGTTCTCTTCAATCGGCCAAAAGACGAGCAATGACGGCATAAGATCCCTTATATACGTCCCAAACTGAACGGCTAGGGTTTTCCGCTGAACAGCGTCGACTCGCCGAGTCCATACCTGGACTCGTCGAGTCCAGCCACGAACCCGCGACCACAACTGCGACCCTACTCGGCGAGTCTGGCTCCAACTCGCCGAGTCCCCCCTTTAAAACACCCCAAAATGCTATTAAACAATACTTAAGATTTTGGGCTGTTACACGAGCCACCTATCGCTCCGCGTCTTGGAGTCGAGTCTCCCACCTCACTTGTCTCATGTGGAACTCTCAGATAACTTCTCGTGTCTCCTGCTCCGCCCGCTCAACCCTAGTCTGCATCTGGTTCATCTAATCGGCGGTGCTATGAGCCAGATCACCAGTATCCCGCAATCGTTTCACCATAACTGGAAGTGCGCGATCATCCGCTCCTCCCTCCGTCAAGTTATAGAAACTTGCGTGCCATGCCAAACAGGGGTCGCTGACCCTGTTGCCTGCTCCACCTCCAAATGTCGATACCCTAGGGGGTGTAGAGCCAGTTGGGCCCATCCGATGAGCGGGCACCCTTATCGGGTAAGGGGGGTTGATGACTTCGGACTCCGCATCCAAATCACCATCATCATCATCACTGGGTTCTTCCTCGAGGTCTCCTTAGACTTCTTCTTCTTCCAGGTCTAATACTGGTTCGGCAACCACCCTCGACTTCCGCTTCAGGTTCCTCTCCAACCATCCGTTATTCCCCTGGTTAGGGAAATTTGGATCTCTAGGGTGATGGAAGCCGGCCATACTGTCTGCAAGAGTGTATAAATATACTACTATTATTCCCAAGATGTTTTATTTGTTATATAAATTGAGTTAATGTTCTCTTCTTGGTAACAAAGGGGTATGCTTTAAGTTTACCGACCATCACAATTTCCCCAGGGCATGTGATAGTTGTATTCCGGAGGAAATGTAATTGATCAGGCTACAATCACCCCTAATACAACGGTGTCTTGGCTTAACCGAGATGTTGGGATCCTCCAATCATCTTCTTTGAATGGTTATTATGTTCATTATCCTAAGTCGCACAAGTAAGAGAGTTTATTAGAATATTTTATTTGTTTTGTTCAGAGTTATTTAGTCCCTTGCTGGATTTATAGTTGCATATCAATGTGTGGTTAGATATGCAAGTGCACTATAAACAGAGCTCTGATACCAACCTGTCACACCCCCAAACCAGAAGGCGGAAACGTCCGAGGGCTCGAGTGACTTAAATTGAAATATCATCACAAAGAATATACATGAAACATAACATAAACATCCCCATGAATTAATACATTACAACTGACCTTGTTCACATCAAGTACGTTGTCTAAATATTACATATCCATAGCATAAATTTTTTGAGAGTTTTCAAAACATAACATCCTAACACACTTGGTATAGTTCTTTAGCTTATCTGTTACCTGAGAATACAAGTTATTTTGAAAACGTCAACATATCGAATGTTGGTGAGTTCATAAGCAGGTTTGATATGAAAATGTTTTGTGTAGTTTATAAAACCTAGAAAATCCAATATTTTCTGAAACGGTAATTATTTATACAAAAAGTGTGATGATCCATAGGTATATGCGTGGATGATTTCAAAACGTGTATAAATGAGAAGTTTTGCATTATAGTTATTGAAAGTACAAGTGAATAATGTTGATTTCCCCGGAAAACCCGATGTTTTCCGATAAAATAGTGTGATCGTTTTGTATTATTGTATTGTCACAATGAATGAATATGATTTCCCCTGATTACTTAGATGGTATTGGATCTCTATGTGAGTCGTTATAACCATGCATGATAATGACTAGTTCGTCTGTCCTGACATTCTAGTGAATGTCGTAATTGATCTTAAGATTTTGTCACCCTCTAATGAATGAGTCTAACTGTAGCGAATAACTTAGGTGTGGGGGAGTCACCCCTATATAGATCTATACACAAACTCCCGCTCTCCCTCCAAGATACTTTGATTATAGCTACAGACTACGACCGACACTTATTGGTGTTGCCCGTTATCACTCACTTAATCCAAATGAAAAGAACACATCAGTATGTTTTTATATGTAATTATATGTATACATTATATATAAAGATGTTTTTTCATTATATGTATACATTATGTGTAAGGAAGTTTTTTGCATATTTATATGTATACATTATGTATAATGATGTATAAATAACATATTTAAACGTATTTAGTATGTGTATATGTAGTTATATCGTATAATGTGACACTTTAAATTTTCAACCAAAATTTTCGTTTTTAAAAAACATAAAACTCAATGTCACATTTCTCAAAAACCACAATGTATCAAATGTCAAAAACAAATCAACAAAATAACTAATTGTATCCCAGAACCCTCAAAATAATCTCGGATAGATGTGTCCAATCAAGCCAGCGCCTTCCCGCGATCCTGAGAAGTACCTGAAACACATATCACACAACAATGTAAGCACGAAGCTTAGTGAGTTCCCCAAAATACCACATACACAAATAATAAGCCTCTCAGAGCTATAGGTCGGCATGGACCCTCCGGCCATGCGTCTCGGTGAGGACCCTCCGGTCTCACGACTTAGTGTTGACCCTCCGGTAATGTGTCTCAGTGAAGACCCTCTGATTTCACAGCTCGGGTTGGACCTTCCAGTCTTGTATCTCAATGAAGACCCTCTGGTCTCACAACTCGGTTTGGACCCTCCGGTCCTAACTTAATAAAGTAAAGAATAATATAACATATATCACAAGACAAAATGCGTAATATCACAAAACTCAGTATAATCACATAGGACCCTTTGTTCGATAACTCAAATAAGACCCTCCGGTCACACAGTATTACCGCTCAGGTAAGTATAGTAAGAAGACTCACCTCGTAGGTAAGCAAGTAGATCTAGTACCCCACGAACAGTCTAGACTCCGCCTACATAATATAATTATCTCTAATAAGCAAATTCTAATAACCACTCCGAGATGCTAAAGCTAACTCCTCCACTAAATCTCAAAAAGGGTGAAAAGACCATTATTACCCCTCCATGTTCTCCAAAGTCAGAAGTTGGCCAAACCCTAAAAGTCAACGTAAGTCAACGCTCAACTCAACAGTCCATGTTGACTAAACTCATCGAGTGCATTTATGCAAATCGTCGAGCTCCTTCATTTTCTCTGAAGTATTAGGAAAATCCAACTCAACTCACCGAGTTGTCTCATCAACTTGCCAAGTTGTAGCGCGTCCATTCTATCGGGGAAAACCCTAGCTGACTCGTCGAGTTGGCTCACGCACTAGTCGAGTCCCTCTAGACCAATTCTCATTCAGACACTTCTAACCATAAATAATGTCCCAAACTCTAGATCTAGCCTCTCAATGTTGAAATACCATGTAAAGTTGCAAGCTTTATGTCTATGCATGGCATCTAGGGCTCGAAATGCCAAAACATGTTCTATATGGGGTTTAATGGATAAAAGTTTGCCACTAGCTTAATAAAGCATGGATCTTTGGGCTCAAGGGACCTCATATTGTCCAAATCTAAAGTCTCAACTCCATGGCAAGCTCAAATAACTCTAGAACTCAAAGAAGGATGGAAAATGCCCTAAACTCCCTCGAAAAGAGATCTAACCAAATAATCCGCAAAGTGGTAGCTTTTTACCTTCAAATAGAAGCTAAGAATAAATAAACACCGGATCCAATAGCTCCTTCTCGTCCCAAGCCTTTTGTTCCTCAATCTCCCTCCAAAAAGGCACTAAAATATGCAATATTAGCCTCTCTTTCTCTCACACAAGGATGTAGCTCGATTAGGGTTTCTCTCAGAGTGTTAAGATGATAAGGAAGGTGGAAATGGAGGCTTAAGGTCCTTTAAATAGGACAAAAACCCTGAAAATTAGGGTTTTCTCACTCAACACCTGCTCGTCGAGTTGGGGTCCTCCAACTCGTTGGGTAGACTCTAAAAATCACGCGGCCATTAACTCCTTTACTCAGCGAGTTGGGGCATCCAACTCGTCGAGTTGTTCTAACATTATGAATGTAAATTATTTAAATATTATACCTGGGAGTCGGGATGTTACAATTCTCCCCACTAGGATCAGACTTCGCCCTCAAAGTCATCCTCTGGAAACAACTCTGGGTATTGCTCCCACATCTCGGACTCCGGCTCCTATGTCCACTCAGATCACTTCTGATGTTGCCACTTGACCTGAACCAAGGGAACCTCTTTATTCCTCAAGACCTTCACCTTTCTATCCAAGATTGCTATTCGCTTCTCAATGTAATTCAGGCATTTGTTAACCTGAATGTCCTCTAACATGACCAACATCGTCTCACAGGCTACACACTTCCTTAGTTGGGACACATGGAAGGTGTTATGAATCTGGCTCAACTCTGCAGGAAGCTCCAACCGATAAGCTACCTTACCCACTCAAGTGATCACCCTGATGGGACCAATGTATCTATGGACCATCTTGAGCCACTTTCTTAATCGGATCACCCATTTACATGGGGATATCTTCAGGAGAACAAAATCTCCGACCTGAAACTCTAACTCTGAACATCGCCGGTCTGCATAACTCTTCTGGCTTGGGCCGTCAGTAACCTTTGTCTGACCTGCAGGATTTGCTCGGTCGTCTTTACAACTATCTCAGTACCCCCTATCACTCTATATCCTACCTCTCCCCAACAGATGGGAGTCTGACACCTCCTTCCATATAAAAGCTCAAAGGGAGGCATATCGATATTGGAATGATGGGTGCTTTTGTATGAAAACTTAGCCAAGGGAAATTAAGTGTCACAACTTCCTCCGAATCCCATAACATATGCACGTAGCATGTCTTCAAGCGTTTGAATCATCCGCTCACTCTGCCCGTCTGTCTGTGGGTGATATGCGGTACTGAAGTGTAACCAGGTACCCAACTCCTCATGAAATTTGTTCTAGAACCTGGAAGTAAAATGCACATCTCGATCTGACACTATCGATGTCGGCACACCATGTCGTGTCACCACCTCTCGAACGTATATCTCGGCCAATTTCTCCACAGAAGAGCTCTCACTGATAGACAGAAAGTGAGCATTATTCGTCAATCGATCTATAATCACCCATATCGCATCGACACTTCGCAAGGTCCTCGTTAACTTGGTGATAAAATCCATGGAAATTTGTTCCCACTTCCACTGGGGAATCTCCAAAGGCTGCAACAGGCCATGTGGATGCTGGTGCTCTGCCTTGACCTGGCGACAGTTCAAGCACCTCTTGACTACCCATGCCACATCTTTCTTCATGAAAAGCCACCAATAATCCCTTTTCAAGTCCAAATACATCTTGGTGTTTCTCGGATGGATCGATAAACTCGACCTATGGGCCTCCTCCTTCAAAATACGTCGAGCTCCACTCATATATGGCATGTAACAGCCCGGAATTTCAGGTATTGTTATAATTATGTTTTTGGGGTGTTTTAAGAGGGGACTCGGCGAGTTGGAGCCAGACTCACCGAGTAGGACCACAGACTTGGTCGCGGGTTCGCGACTGGACTCGACGAGTCCAGATATGGACTCGGCGAGTCTGCGCTGTTCAGCGGAAACCCTAGCCGTTTGGTTTTGGAACGTATAAAATAGATTATAGGCCGTCATTGTTCGTTTTAGCCTACTGAGAAGAACCCTAAACCGATTGTGTGCATCTGGAGCAAGGATTGAAGATCATTGTTGAGTTTGGAAGAGTTGTTGTGCAAGGAAGAGAAGGGCTTTGCTAAAGGAACAGCAAGAGAATCACATTCTGAGGTTTGGGGACGCAGAGAACACGTTATTCAGGTAATAAATCGAATTGCACTCTTCCATGTTGATGTGTATATGGATTTAGGGTTTATGGAACCCTTTTGGTGGCTAGATTGAATGTACCTTAGTCCCCAAACGATTGAAACCCTGTATTGGGACCTTTAGAGGTCCAGAATGTCCCATGCCTGTGCATTTCGGGAATTAAGAGAGGTTTTGGATTGGAATCCTTATGCCTTAAGTCAAAATGTAAATTATAAGTCTTGGGGTGTAGCATGAGCACCTAAATGAAGGCCTTACGTGATGGACCAGCTTAGGAGGACCAGATCTATGAATGGTCAGGACAATACTAATCTTAGGAAGCAGTTTGATCGACTGCATGGCATGGACTCGCCGAGTCCAATGAACAGACTCGGGGAGTAGCTTGGAGAATAACTGGGACTCATCGAGCTGTTCTTCAGACTCGACGAGTGGAGTCGGGTTGGTCCCGCGATTCTTCCACGAGGAACTCGTCGAGTCAAGAAGGATACTCGACGAGTAGAAAGGGAACATCAGGGAATTGGTGAAGACGTCTAGACTCGCCGAGTCGCCATAGCACTCGCTGAGTCCGGTCAAGTTGACCGTTGACCGTTGACCAAAGTTGACCTACATGTGATTTCTTAGGGGCAGTTGTCTTGAATGATAAAAGTGTTAATAAGGGATATATGATATTATAGGGAGTCTGTAGCTCGGCGGATCGAGTACAAGTGATTTCAGGAGTTGCTAGCTTTCGATATTCACGAGGTGAGTCTTCTCACTATACTGTATCCGGAAGGGTTTGACTGTGTGACCGGAAGGTCGGATATGATATGTGATATATGTGCTATATGCGGTAAGTTAATTATTATATGTGTTGTGTATGTTTTATGGGCCAGAAGGCAATATGTTATGGGCCGGAAGGCGAATATGTTATGGGCCGGAAGGCGATTATGTTACGGGCCGGAAGGCGTTGTGTTGTGGACCGAAAGGTCAGGGCCTGGAAAGGCGTATATGTGTAAGTAGTATACTGGGGAACTCACTAAGCATTTATGCTTACAGTTGTTATGTATGTGTTTCAGGTACTAGCAAGGACCGTGGGAAGGCGCCGGCGTGATGCGTACACACTGTTCGATATTTTGAGATCTTGGGGATTTTATGATTATATTTTGACCTAAAACTTGGAATAATTATATTTAGTTTGAATAAAGTCACTTTATTTGCAATGGAAAATTCGTTTGAAAATTTGCGTTGTTACAATTGGTATCAGAGCCTTGGTTTGAGGGATTCGGGTGTACCTTCGGGTGTAACTGAACTCAAACCGAGGATTCGAGGAAAAAAAAGGCGTAAACTTTTACAAATGATCATGTGGTAAACAAGAAACAAGCAGTGTGTACGATCAGCCAGCGCCCGAACGGTAAAGATCCCCAGAATACCTTACAATGTTATGTTATGCAATGAATTATGAATTGTTATGCATGCTAGAAGACTAGGTATTCATGATAGGACTAGAGTGGCCTGATTTGTGATGCCTTAGTCTAGGGAGTTTGCCGATATGAGATATTTGATAGCGTGCAGGTAGATAGTGCATATCAAAAGTAGAGTACTCACTTTTCGGGGTTTGGGGAGGAAGATTTGGGACGAATGCTGATACGGTGTGGTCGGTAGTATTGGGCCCGTACTACCGAAGACACCGGGTCGGTGGGAGACCCAAGTAAGAATCCCTGGATATCGGAGACTGAGTAGGGTTGCGTTATCGAGTGCAATTGTACTTGATAGAGTCTCTGATAATTTTATGTTGTATTTCAGAGACATCATGGTTACAACACACCACGGGGCGAGTTCGAGCAGTGTAAGCGACAAGGATATTCGTCAGATGATTCAGAAGGAGGTAGCTTCAGCGATCCGGGCTGAGATCCCGGAGATGTTTGGGTCTATTAAGACCACCTTGAAACAACGCAAATTTTCAAATAAATTTTTCATTTTAAATAAAGTGAGTTCGTTCAATCAATAATATTTATTTCATGTTCAAAACAAATACATATGTAAATTCCCCAAGATCGCAAATATCAGCAGTGTGTATGCATCATGCCGGCGCCTTCCCACGGTCCTCGCTAGTACCTGAAACACATACATAACGACTTGTAAACATAAATGCTTAGTGAGTTCCCCAGTATACCACTTACACATATACGCCTTTCCAGGCCCGGACCTTACGGTCCACAGTACAATGCCTTCCGGCCCATATGATAATCGCCTTCCGGCCCATAATATAATTGCCTTCCGGCCCAAAGATAATTGCCTTCCGGCCCATAAAATACTTGCCTTCCGGCCCATAAGATGATTGCCTTCCGGCCCATAACATGATTGCCTTCCGACCCATAAACATATATAACACATAATACATTTACTCTAACACATATATCACATATAACTTATATCATACCTGACCTACCTGTCACATAGAACGTTGCCTTCCGGCCCATAGAAACATACATAGCATGCATAACAACTATTCCTTTCAATTATAGCATATATATATATATATATATATATATATATATATATATATATAACACATAACATATTCGACCTTCCGGTCACACAGTCAAACCCTTCCGGGTACAGTATAGTGAGAAGACTCACCTCGTAGTATGTAAACTATAAACTCTTGAAACCACTCGCACTCGGTCCGCCAATCTGCAGTCTTCCTATAATACCATATACCCTTATTAATAATCTTATCAAACAAGACAACTGACCCTACGAAATTACATGCAGGTCAACTCTGGTCAATGGTCAACTTGACCGGACTCGTCGAGTACAAAGGCAACTCGACGAGTCTAGACGTCCTCCCCAACTTTCCCTGTTGTTTCCCTTTCTACTCGTCGAGTATCCCTCTTGACTCGACGAGGTCCTCGTGGAAGAATCGCGGGGCCACCCCGACTCCACTCGCCGAGTCCGAAGACGACTCGACGAGTTCCAATGAATCCTCAACTACTCGCCGAGTCTGAAGAACAACTCGGCGAGTCCCTGTAAATCTTCAAGCTACTCGCCGAGTCTGATCATTGGACTCGGCGAGTCCATGCCATGCAGTCGATCACCTGCTCCCTGAAATACGCATGGTCCCGAGACATGCACCCATGGGACTTTCTGGACGTCTAAGTATCCTATTACTGGGGTATAAACGACTGGGTAACACACAATAATCTATCTAATCCCCAAATGGGTCTCATAAACCCTAGATTCGTGTACAACACCAAAACGACAGAAATGGTCCGAGTATTACCTGGAAACGTGTTCTCTGTGTCCCCAACCTTCAGAGCTCAATCCCCTTGATCCTCCTTTGACCACAACCTTGCCTCTTCTTGTCTAACAAAACCTTCAAGTTTCCACTAGCCTTCACTCCTGCTCCAGATGCCCACAGACGTTTAGGTTCTCCTCAATCGGCCAAAAGACGAGCAATGACAGCCCTAAAGACGTTATATACGATCCATAATCAAACGGCTAGGGTTTCTGCTGAACAGAGTCGACTCGCCGAGTCCCTAATGGACTCGTCGAGTCCAGTCGCGAATCTGCGACCATGTCCGTGGTCCTACTCGGCGAGTCAGGCACCAACTCGCCGAGTCTCCTCCTAAAAGTGCCCCAAAAATAGTTTTAAAACAATACCTGAAATTTCGGGCTGTTACAACTCTCCCCCACTAGAACTAGACTTCGCCCTCGAAGTCTCACTCTGCGAATAACTCCGGATGTTGCTCCCGCATTTCACGCTCCGGCTCCCAAGTCATCTCCGATCCCTTCCGGTGTTGCCACTGAACCAACACCAGAGGTACCTCCTTGTTCCGCAGAACCTTGATCTTCCGATCCCTGATAGCTACTGGTCTCTCGGCGTAATTCAGGCTCGTATCCACCTGAATATCCTCTAACGGAACCACCGCCGATTCATCGGCTATACACTTCCTCAACTGTGATACGTGAAAGGTATTGTGAATCTGACCCAACTCTGCTGGCAACTCCAACCGATAAGCTACCCGACCTACCCTTGCAATTACACGAAACGGACCTATGAACCGGGGCCCCAACTTGCCCCTCTTTCTGAACCGGATCACTCCCTTCCAAGGAGAAACCTTCAGAAGAACGAAGTCGCCAACCTGGAATTCTAGCTCGGACCGGCGTCTGTCCGCATAACTCTTCTGTCGGCTTTGGGCGGTCAATAATCTCTGCCTAACCTGCTGAATCTGCTCTACCGTCTGGAGTACGATCTCTGTACTGCCCATCACTCTCTGCCCCACCTCTCCCCAGCAAATGGGGGTCCGACACCTCCTACCATACAACAACTCAAAAGGTGGCATACCAATGCTCGAATGATGGCTGTTGTTGTAGGAAAACTCTGCCAAGGGTAAATACGCATCCCAGCTACCCCCGAAGTCTAACACACATGCTCGAAGCATGTCCTCCAATGTCTGAATCGTCCGCTCGCTCTGCCCGTCGGTCTGGGGATGGTATGCGGTACTAAAATGCAGTTTAGTACCCAGCTCCTCATGAAATTTCTTCCAGAACCTGGATGTGAAACGTACATCACGGTCTGAAACAATCGAGATCGGCACCCCATGCCGAGATACTATCTCTCTCACGTATAACTCCGCCAACTTCTCCGCTGATGAACTCTCGCTAATGGCAAGGAAGTGTGCACTCTTCGTCAACCTATCCACAATCACCCAAATTGCATCGACTCCTCTGGAAGTTCTCGGCAATTTGGTGATGAAATCCATCGTAATCTGTTCCCACTTCCACTCAGGAATCTCCAAGGGCTGCAACTTACCATGCGGTCTCTGGTGCTCGGCCTTAACCCTACGGCAGGTCAAACACCTCTCAACGAACCAAGCGACGTCTCTCTTCATGCAAGGCCACCGATATTCCTTCCTCAAGTCCAAATACATCTTCGTAGCACCGGGATGGATCGAGAATTTCGATCTATGAGCCTCCTCCATCAAAGTAGCACGCGTACCGCCCACGAATGGTACCCAAATCCGACCCTGAAACGTCAGAAGTCCTCGTCCATCCTTAACGAACTCTGAAATTAACCCAACGTGTAACAGCTCAAATTTTCAAATAAAATTTTCATTTAAAACAAAACATCATTATTCGACAAAAGGGTTTATTCCAAGTTTATTTCAAAAGTATAAATAATAAATCTCCAGGATCTTCAACAGTGGCAGTGTGTACGTGTCACGCCGGCGCCTTCCCACGGTCATCACTAGTACCTGAAAAACATAAACACAACTAGTAAGCATAAATGCTTAGTGAGTTCCCCAGTATACGACTTACCCACATACGCCTTCCGGCCCGGACCTTTCGGTCCACATAACATTGCCTTCCGGCCCGTAACATAATCGCCTTCCGGCCCATAACATATCGCCTTCCGGCCCGTATTAAATTGCCTTCCGGCCCATAGTATTTTGCCTTCCGGCCCATAATAGTATAAAACATAACACATGTAACATAACGCATATAACACATAAGTCATACATCATATCGTCCTTTCTATCACATAAAGTCTCGCCTTCCGGCCCGTATAAGCATACATCACATATAAAGCATCTACCTCTCTAGACATAGCATAAATATAACA
Source organism: Lactuca saligna (assembly GCF_052625555.1). Taxonomy (NCBI): domain Eukaryota; kingdom Viridiplantae; phylum Streptophyta; class Magnoliopsida; order Asterales; family Asteraceae; genus Lactuca; species Lactuca saligna. The sequence continues at coordinate 47,532,219 of NC_136425.1, forward strand.
CGTACGACCTTCCGGTCTCACAGTCAAACCCTTCCGGGTGAAGTATAGTGAGAAGACTCACCTCGTAGTATGAAAGCTATAAACCCTTCGAGCTACTCGCACTCGATCCGCTAATCCGCAGGTTCCCTATAATACCACATACCTTTATTAATGATCTTATCAAACAAGACAACTGACCCTACTAAGTTACATACAGGTCAACGGTCAATCTTGACCGGACTCGTCGAGTGAAAAGGGCAACTCGGCGAGTATAGACACTCCGACTCCACTCGCCGAGTCTAAAGAACGACTCGATGAGTTCTAGTAGATCTTCAAGCTACTCGCCGAGTCTGAAGAACAACTCGGCGAGTCCTAGTAAATCTTCAAGCTACTCGCCGAGTCTGAAGAACAACTCGGCGAGTCCTAGTGGATCTTCAAGCTACTCGCCGAGTCTGATCATTGGACTCGGCGAGTCCTCGCCATGCAGTCAATCCGCTGCCTCCTGTATTACGCATGATTTCGAAGTATATAGATATGGGGCTTCCTGGACTTTCACATATACTATTACAGGGGTTTTTAAACACTTATAACAACACTATAATCTAACAATTCCTTAAATGGGTTTCCTAAACCCTAAATTCGCATACAACGTAAAAGCTACAGATTATGATCCGAAGATTACCTGGAAACGTGTTCCCTGTGTCCCCAAACTTCCAGTACTCGATTCCTTTGATCACCACCTTGCCCCTCCTTGTCTAACAATCTCTTCAAGCTTCCTCTAGCCCTCACTCTTGCTCCAGATGCCCACAAACTCCCAAGGTATCTTCAATCGGCCAAAAGACGCGACATGACGGCCATAAGATCATTATATACGATTCAGAAATGAAACGGCTAGGGTTCAGCTGAATCAGCGTCGACTCGCCGAGTCCCTATTTGGACTCGTCGAGTCCAGTCGCGTATCTGTGACTGCGACCAAGACCATGGCCCTACTCGGCGAGTCATGCACCAACTCGCCGAGTCCCCTCCTAAATGTGCCCCAAAAATAATTTAAAGAAATACCTGAAATTCCGGGCTGTTACAACTCTCCCCCACTAGAACTAGACTTCACCCTCGAAGTCTCATTCTGCGAATAACTCCGGATGTTGCTCCCGCATTTCTCTTTCCGGCTCCCAAGTCATCTCCGATCCTTTCCGATGTTGCCACTGAACCAACACCAGAGGTATCTCTTTGTTCCGTAGAACCTTGATCTTCCGATCCCTGATAGCTACTGGTCTCTCGGCGTAGTTCAGGCTCGCATCCACCTGAATATCTTCTAACGGAACCACTGCTGCCTCATCGGCTATACACTTCCTCAACTGTGATACGTGGAAGGTATTGTGAATCTGACTCAGCTCCACTGGCAACTCCAACCGATAAGCTACCCGACCTACCCTTGCAATTACCCGAAATGGACCTATGAACCGGGGCCCCAATTTCCCCCTCTTCCTGAACCGAATTACCCCTTTCCAAGGAGAAACCTTTAGGAGAACGAAGTCGCCGACCTGGAATTCGAGCTCGGACCGGCGTCTGTCCGCATAACTCTTCTGTCGGCTCTGGGCGGTCAATAACCTCTGCCTCACTCACTGAATCTGTTCGGTCGTCTGAAGTACAATCTCTGTACTGCCCATCACTCTCTGTCCCACTTCTCCCGAGCAAATGGGAGTCCGACACCTCCTACCATACAACAACTCAAAAGGTGGCATACCAATGCTCGAATGATGGCTGTTGTTGTAGGAAAACTCAGCCAACGGCAGATGCGCATCCCAGCTACCCCCGAAGTCTAACACACACGCTCTAAGCATGTCTTCCAATGTCTGAATCGTCCGCTCGCTCTGACCGTCGGTCTGGGGATGGTATGCGGTACTAAAATGCAGCTTAGTACCCAACTCCTCATGGAATTTCTTCCAGAACCTGGAAGTGAAACATACATCGCGGTCCGAAACAATCGAGGTCGGCACTCCATGCCGAGATACTATCTCTCTCACGTATAACTCTGCCAACTTCTCTGCTGATGAACTTTCGCTAATGGCAAGGAAGTGTGCACTCTTTGTTAGCCTATCCACAATCACCCAAATCGCATCGACTCCCCTGGCAGTTTTCGGCAATTTGGTGATGAAATCCATCGTGATCTGATCCCACTTCCACTCAGGAATCTCCAAGGGTTGCAACTTACCGTGCGGTCTCTGGTGCTCGGCCTTAACCCTACGGCAGGTCAAACACCTCTCAACGAACCAGGCAACGTCTCTCTTCATACAAGGCCACCAGTACTCCTTTTTCAAATCCAGATACATTTTCGTAGCACCGGGATGGATCGAGAATTTCGATCTGTGTGCCTCCTCCATCAAAGTAACACGCGTACCGCCCACGAATAGCACCCAGATCCGACCCTGAAATGTCAGAAGTCCCCGCCCATCCGTAACGAACTCTGAAATCAACCCGACGACCCGCTCCTGTTTCTGCATCCCAGACTTCACAACCTCGGCCTGTGCCCCACGAATAGCATCTAATACCGGAGTCATCACCGTCAATCTCAAACATACGTCCCGCAATGGAGTACTCTCCGCCCTACGACTCAATGCATCAGCTACCACATTAGCCTTGCCTGGGTGGTATAGGATCTCACAGTCATAATCCTTAACCACGTCTAACCATCTCCTCTGACGCATGTTTAGGTTAGGTTGATCCATCAAATACTTCAAACTCTTATGGTCCGTGTATATGGTACAACGAACCCCGTACAGGTAGTGACGCCAAATTTTGAGGGCGAACACTACTGCCCCCAACTCTAAGTCATGCGTGGGATATCTCGCTTCGTGAGGCTTCAGCTGCCTCGATGCATAGGCTATCACATGGCCCCTCTGCATCAACACTGCACCCAGTCCTGAAATCGATGCGTCGCAATATACGACAAAGTCCTCCATCCCTTCCGGAAGAGCTAATACTGGTGCTTCGCACAGTCTCTGACGAAGTGTCTCGAAGGAAGTCTGCTGTTCGGGTCCCCATGAAAATGTAACACCCTTTCGGGTCAATTTGGTAAGCGGCACCGCGATCTTGGAGAAGTCCCTAATGAACCTTCGATAGTACCCCGCCAACCCAAGGAAACTCCTGATCTCCGAAGGTGACTTCGGTGCCTCCCAACTCATCACCGCTTCCACCTTGGCCGGATCGACCAATATCCCTGCCTGATTTACAACGTGCCCCAGAAATTGAACCTCCCGTAACCAGAAGTCACATTTGGAGAATTTTGCATATAGCTTCTCCGACCTCAGTACCTCAAGGACCTCCCTCAAATGTCCCTCATGCTGCTCCCTAGACCGCGAATACACCAGAATGTCGTCGATGAACACAATCACAGACCGATCCAGCATCGGCCTGCATACCCTGTTCATGAGATCCATGAACACTGCTGGGGCATTGGTGAGCCCAAAAGGCATCACCACGAACTCGTAATGCCCATACCGCGTCCTAAAGGCTGTCTTCTGGACGTCCTCATCCCGCACTCTTACCTGATGGTACCCTGATCTCAAATCAATCTTGGAAAACCAAGATGCCCCTTGCAACTGATCGAATAGATCATCGATCCTCGGTAACGGATAGCGGTTCTTGACTGTCACCTTATTCAGCTCCCGGTAATCGATACACATCCGGTGTGAACCATCCTTCTTCTTGACGAACAGAATCGGTGCTCCCCACGGCGAGCTACTTGGCCGAATAAATCCCTTCCCCAACAACTCTTGAAGTTGCGAGGACAATTCTTGCATCTCTGGAGGTGCAAGACGATAAGGCACCTTCGCAATAGGCGCAGCCCCTGGAACTAGATCGATACCAAACTCCACTTGCCTCGCAGGAGGTATTCCTGGCAAATCCTCGGGAAAAACATCTGGAAACTCGCGCACCACTGGAACCTCCTTCAATGTCTTCGGTCTCTCGGAACTCTCCCGCGTATCCATCACATACGCCACAAAACCGTTACATCCCCGCTGTAGGCATTGCCTCGCCTTAGCGGCCGAACAAAAAGCTGATCCCGAACGGGTACCCTCGCCGTATACCGTAAGAACTCCCCCACTAGGGTCTCGTATAGTCACCAGTTGACGCTCGCAGTCGATAACAGCGCTGAATCGGCTCAACCAGTCCATGCCTACAATGACACAGACATCCCCCATCGCAATAGGAATGAGGTCAATCGGAAACGCGACCCCGAAGATCTCTAGCACACATTCCCGAAGAACCTCCGTAGCACAAATCACCCTCTCAGCCGCAATAGAAACGCTCAAAGGTCGACTTAACGGCTCACGACTAATGCCAATGTGCTGACTAAAAGCTAACGATACAAACGATCTACTCGCACCCGAATCAAATAACACTAGAGCAGGCATAGAGTTCACAAGGAAAGTACCTACACATACATTAACATAAGCATAACATTTCGACCTTTAATTAAATACGTGAATGATAACATACCTACCACAACATCGGGTGCAGCGCGGACCTCCTCCGCAGTCAGCTGAAAGGCTCTCCCGCGAGCCCTCGGGGCCTCGACCTTCGCCGGTCGGGTCTCAGTAGTCCGGGTAGTAGGTGTAGCTCCCTGACGAAGTTGCGGGCACTCGGCCTTCCGATGGCCTGTCTGGTTGCAGTGAAAGCAAACCATAAACCCCTTAGGGCAATCCCTGGCAATATGTCCCTCCTTGCCACACTTGTAGCAACCACCAGCTCGACACGCCCCCTCGTGACTCTTGCCGCACTTCGCGCAAGTGCGACCCTTCGAACCTCCCATCCTCGAATCAGCGAACTTAGTCCGCTTGGCTGCCGGCTGAGACTGGGCCGGCCGTCGATCCACCTGCCGAGACTCAGCCTCCTCCCTCGCTTGAGTCTCCAACTCAATCTCGCGCTTCCTGGCGTTCGCCTGAAGCTCAGTGAAAGTACGATAGGTGGAGTTTGACACAAACTCCCGGATCTCCCTCTTCAAAACACCCAAATAGCGGCTCATCCGCGACTGCTCCATAGATACCAGCTCGGGGTAGAACATTGCCCTCTCATGAAACTTCCGTGTGATCACTGCCACAGAATCAGTACCCTGCTTAAGGGTCAAGAACTCCTGAATCAATCGCTCCCTCTCTACCGGGGGAACGTACTCGTCCCTGAACATCTCCGTAAACCTCTCCCATGTCACCGCCGAAATCTCTGCCTGAGTGAAGTTCGCCGTCACGAACTTCCACCAATCCTTCGCTCCCAGACGGAGCTGGTTCAAGGCGAACCGTACCCTCAAGTGCTCCGGGCATGAGCAAGTATAGAAGCACCCCTCGATGTCGGCGATCCACCTCATAGCTGCAATCGGATCCTGCATCCCATCAAATTCAGGGGGTTTCGTGTTGCTGAATTCCCTGAATAGTAATGAATCACCCCCTTGCGGCCTGACAGCAGCCACAGCTGCGGTAGCAGCAGCAACTGCAGCTTCAGTAAGTGCGGCGTACCGCTCCTCAAACTCCTCCATCAGTGTGGTCTTAATAGACCCAAACATCTCCGGGATCTCAGCCCGGACCGCCGCAGCTACCTCTTCCTGAATAATCTGACGAATCTCCTCGTCACTCGCACCGCTCGAACTCGCCCCATTGCGTGTGATAACCATGATGTCTCTGAAATACAACATAAAATCATCAGAGACTCCACCAAGTACAATTGTACTCGATACGCGCCCTACCCAGTCTCCGATTTCCAGGGATTCTTACTTGAGTCTTCCACTGATCCGGTGCCTTCGGTAGTACGGGCCCAATACTACCGACCACATCGTATCAGTATTCGTCCCAAATCTTCCTCCCCAAATCCCGAATAAGGAGTACTCTACTTCTAGTATGCACTATCTACTTGCACGCTACCAAATATCTCATATAAGCAATCTCCCTAGACTAAGGCATCACAAAACAGGCAATTCTAGTCCTATCATGTATACCTAGTCTTCTAGCATGCATAACAATTCATAATTCAGTGCATAACATAACATCGTAAGGTATTCTAGGGATCTTTACCGTTCGGACGTTGGCTGCACGTACACACTGTTCCATCCTTGTTTTACCGCCTTACCATTTATAAAATGTTGTGTCCTTATTATTTAAAAAAAAGTTTTTCCTCAAATCCCCGGTCTGAGTTCAGTTGCACCCAAAAGTACACCCGAATCCCTCAAACCAAGGCTCTGATACCAATTGTAACAGCTCAAATTTTCAAATAAAATTTTCATTTAAAACAAAACATCATTATTCGACAAAAGGGTTTATTCCAAGTTTATTTCAAAAGTATAAATAATAAATCTCCAGGATCTTCAACAGTGGCAGTGTGTACGTGTCACGCCGGCGCCTTCCCACGGTCATCACTAGTACCTGAAAAACATAAACACAACTAGTAAGCATAAATGCTTAGTGAGTTCCCCAGTATACGACTTACCCACATACGCCTTCCGGCCCGGACCTTTCGGTCCACATAACATTGCCTTCCGGCCCGTAACATAATCGCCTTCCGGCCCATAACATATCGCCTTCCGGCCCGTATTAAATTGCCTTCCGGCCCATAGTATTTTGCCTTCCGGCCCATAATAGTATAAAACATAACACATGTAACATAACGCATATAACACATAAGTCATACATCATATCGTCCTTTCTATCACATAAAGTCTCGCCTTCCGGCCCGTATAAGCATACATCACATATAAGCATACATCACATATAAAGCATCTACCTCTCTAGACATAGCATAAATATAACACGTACGACCTTCCGGTCTCACAGTCAAACCCTTCCGGGTGAAGTATAGTGAGAAGACTCACCTCGTAGTATGAAAGCTATAAACCCTTCGAGCTACTCGCACTCGATCCGCTAATCCGCAGGTTCCCTATAATACCACATACCTTTATTAATGATCTTATCAAACAAGACAACTGACCCTACTAAGTTACATACAGGTCAACGGTCAATCTTGACCGGACTCGTCGAGTGAAAAGGGCAACTCGGCGAGTATAGACACCCCGACTCCACTCGCCGAGTCTAAAGAACGACTCGACGAGTTCTAGTAGATCTTCAAGCTACTCGCCGAGTCTGAAGAACAACTCGGCGAGTCCTAGTAAATCTTCAAGCTACTCGTCGAGTCTGAAGAACAATTCGGCGAGTCCTAGTGGATCTTCAAGCTACTCGCCGAGTCTGATCATTGGACTCGGCGAGTCCTCGCCATGCAGTCAATCTGCTGCCTCCTGTATTACGCATGATTTCGAAGTATATAGATATGGGGCTTCCTGGACTTTCACATATACTATTACAGGGGTTTTTAAACACTTATAACAACACTATAATCTAACAATTCCTTAAATGGGTTTCCTAAACCCTAAATTCGCATACAACGTAAAAGCTACAGATTATGATCCGAAGATTACCTGGAAACGTGTTCCCTGTGTCCCCAAACTTCCAGTACTCGATTCCTTTGATCACCACCTTGCCCCTCCTTGTCTAACAATCTCTTCAAGCTTCCTCTAGCCCTCACTCTTGCTCCAGATGCCCACAAACTCCCAAGGTATCTTCAATCGGCCAAAAGACGCGACATGACGGCCATAAGATCATTATATACGATTCAGAAATGAAACGGCTAGGGTTCAGCTGAATCAGCATCGACTCGCTGAGTCCCTATTTGGACTCGTCGAGTCCAGTCGCGTATCTGCGACTGCGACCAAGACCATGGCCCTACTCGGCGAGTCATGCACCAACTCGCCGAGTCCCCTCCTAAATGTGCCCCAAAAATAATTTAAAGAAATACCTGAAATTCCGGGCTGTTACACAACGACTCTCTCTTTCTTCTGCATCTCGGATCTCACAACCTCGGCCTGCGCCCCACGAATAGCATCCAATATCGGGGTTATCACTGTCAGTCTCAAACATACATCTCGCAATGGAGTGCTTTCCGCTCTACGATTCAATGCATCGGCTACCACATTAGCCTTGCCTGGGTGGTATAGGATCTCACAGTCATAATCCTTAACCACGTCCAACCATCTCCTCTAACGCATATTTAGGTTGGGTTGATCCATCAAATACTTCAAACTCTTATGGTCCGTGTATATAGTACAACGAACCCCGTACAGGTAGTGACGCCATATCTTGAGAGCGAACACCACTACCCCCAACTCTAAATCATGTGTGGGATATCTCGCCTCATGAGGCTTCAGCTGCCTCGACGCATAAGCTATCACATGACCTCTCTGCATCAACACCGCACCCAGTCCTGAAATCGATGCGTCGCAATATACGACAAAATCCTTCATCCCTTCCGGGAGAGCTAATACCGGGGCTTCGCACAGTCTCTAACGAAGTGTCTCGAAGGAAGTCTGCTGCTCGGGATACCATGAGAATGTCACACCCTTCCGGGTCAATCTGGTGAGCGGTACCGCGATCTTGGAGAAGTCCCTAATAAATCTCCGATAGTACCCCGCCAACCCAAGGAAACTTCTGATCTCGGAAGGTGACTTCGGTGCCTCCCAACTCATCACTGCTTCCACCTTGGCCGGATCGACCAATATCCCTGCCTGATTAACAACATGTCCAAGAAATTGGACCTCCCGCAACCAGAAATCACATTTGGAGAATTTTGCATATAGCTTCTCCGACCTCAGTACTTCAAGGACCTCCCTCAAATGTCTCTCATGCTGCTCTCTAGTTCGCGAATATACTAGGATGTCGTCGATAAATACAATCACAGACCGATCCAGCATCGGCCTGCATACCCTGTTCATGAGGTCCATGAACATTGACGGGGCATTGGTGAGCCCGAAAGGCATCACCACGAACTCGTAATGCCCATACCGCGTCCTGAATGCTGTCTTCTGGACGTCCTCATCCCGCACTCTTACCTGATGGTACCCTGATCTCAGATCGATCTTGGAAAACCAAGATGCCCCTTGCAACTGATCGAATAGATCATCGATCCTCGGTAACGGATAGCAGTTCTTGACCGTCACCTTGTTCAACTCCCGGTAATCAATACACATCCGGTGTGAACCATCCTTCTTCTTGACGAATAGAATCGGTGCTCCCCACGGCGAACTACACGGCCGAATAAATCCCTTCCCCAGTAACTCCTGGAGTTGCGAGGACAACTCTTGCATCTCTGGAGGTGCTAGACGATAAGGCACCTTCGCAATAGGCGCAGCCCTCGGAACCAGATCGATACCAAACTCTACTTGCCTCGCAGGAGGTACTCCCGGCAAATCCTCGGGAAAAACATCTGGAAACTCGCGCACCACTGGAACCTCCTCCACTGTCCTCGGTCTCTCGAAAGTCTCCCGCGTATCCATTACATACGCCACAAAACCTTTACATCCCTGCTGTAGACATTGCCTCGCCCTAGCAGCCGAACAAAAAGCTGATCCCGAACGGGTACCCTCGCCGTACACCGTAAGAACTCCCCCACTAGGGTCTCGTATAGTCACCAGCTGGCGCTCACAGTCGATGACGGCGCTGAATCGGCTCAACCAGTCCATGCCCACGATGACACAGACATCACCCATCGCAATAGGAATTAGGTCAATCGGGAACGCAACCCCAAAAATCTCTAGCACGCATCCCCGAAGAACCTCCGTAGCACAAACCACCCTCTCGGCCGCTATAGAAACGCTCAGAGGCTGACTTAACGGCTCACGACCAATGCTGATATGCTGACTAAAAGCTAAAGATAAAAAGGATCTACTCGCACCCGAATCAAATAACACAAGAGCAGGCATAGAGTTCACAATAAAAGTACCTACACATATATTAACATAAGCATAACATTTCAACTTTAAATAAATACGCGAATTACAGTATACCTGCCACAACATCGGGTGCAGCGCGGACCTCCTCCGCAGTCAGCTGAAAGGCTCTCCCGCGAGCCCTCGGGGCCTCGACCTTCGCCGGTCGTGTCTCGGTAGTCCTGGTAGTAGGTGTAGATCCCTGTCGAAGCTGCGGGCACTCGGCCTTCCGATGGCCTGTCTGGTTGCAATGAAAGCAAACCATAAACCCCTTAGGACAATCCCTGGCAATGTGTCCTTCCTTGCCACACTTGTAGCAACCACCCGCTCGACACGCCCCCTCATGACTCTTGCCGCACTTTCCGCAAGTGCGGCCCTTCGAACCTCCCGTCCTCGAATCAGCAGACTTGAACCGCTTGGCTGCCGGCTGAGACTGAGCCGGTCGCCGGTCCACCTGCCGAGACTCGGCCTCCTCCCTGGCCTGGGTCTCCAACTCGATCTCGCGCTTCCTGGCATTCGCCTGAAGCGCAGTGAAAGTACGATAGGTGGAGTTCGACACAAACTCCCGGATATCCCTCCTCAACACGCCCAAGTACCGGCTCATCCGTGACTGCTCTGTAGACACCAACTCGGGGCAGAACATCGCCCTCTCATGAAACTTCCGTGTAACCACCGCAACGGAATCAGTACCCTGCTTAAGGGTCAAGAACTCCTGGATCAATCGTTCCCTCTCCACTGGGGGAACGTACTCATCCCTGAACATCTCAGTAAACCTCTCCCATGTCACCGCTGAAATCTCCGCCTGAGTGAAGTTCGCCGTCACGAACTTCCACCAATCCTTCGCTCCCAGACGAAGCTGGTTCAAGGCGAACCGTACCCTCAGGTGCTCCGGGCATGAACAAGTGTAGAAGCACCCCTCTATATCGGCGATCCACCTCATCGTAGCAATCGGATCCTGCGTCCCATCGAACTCAGGGGGTTTCGTGTTGCTGAATTCCCGGAATAGCAACGAATCACCCCCTTGCGGTCTAGCAGCGGCCACCACTGCGGTAGCGGCAGCGACTGCAGCTTCAGTCAGTGCGGCGTACCGCTCCTCAAACTCCTCCATCAGGGTGGTCTTAATGGACCCAAACATCTTCGGAATCTCAGCCCGAACCGCCGCAGTTACCTCCTCCTGAATCATCTGACGAATCTCCTCGTCACTCATACTGCTCGAACTCGCTCCGTGGCGTGTCGTAACCATGATGTCTCTGAAATACAACATAAAATTATCAGAGACTCCATCAAGTACATTTGTACTCGATAACGCAACCCTACTCAGTCTCCGATATCCAGGGATTCTTACTTGGGTCTTCCACCGACCCGGTGTCTTCGGTAGCACGGGCCCAATACTACCGACCACACCGTGTCAGTGTTCGTCCCAAATCATCCTCCCCAAACCCCGAATAGTGAGTACTCAACTTCTCGTATGCACTATCTACCTGCACGCTACCGAATATCTCATACAAGCAACTTCCCTAGACTAAGGCATCACAAAATAGGCCACTCTAGTCCTATCATGTATACCTAGTCTTCTAGCATGCATACAATTCATACTTCAATGCATAACATAACATTGTAAGGTATTCTGGGGATCTTTACCATTCGGGCGCTGGCTGATCGTACACACTGCGTCTTTCTTGTTTACCACTTTTCCATTTATAAAAGTTTATGTATTTATTATTTTTAAAAGATTTTTCCTCAAATCCTCGGTTTGAGTTCGGTTACACCCGAAGGTACACCCGAATCCCTCAAACCAAGGCTCTGATACCAATTGAAACAACGCAAATTTTCAAATAAATTTTTCATTTTAAATAAAGTGAGTTCGTTCAATCAATAATATTTATTTCATGTTCAAAACAAATACATATGTAAATTCCCCAAGATCTCAAATATCAGCAGTGTGTATGCATCATGCCGGCGCCTTCCCACGGTCCTCGCTAGAACCTAAAACACATACATAACGATTTGTAAGCATAAATGCTTAGTGAGTTCCCCAGTATACCACTTACACATATATGCCTTTCCAGGCCCGGACCTTACGGTCCACAGTACAATGCCTTCCGGCCCATATGATAATCGCCTTCCGGCCCATAATATAATTGCCTTCCGGCCCAAAGATAATTGACTTCCGGCCCATAAAATACTTGCCTTCCAGCCCATAACATGATTGCCTTCCGGCCCATAAACATATATAACACATAATACATTTACTCTAACACATATATCACATATAACTTATATCATACCTGACCTACCTGTCACATAGAACGTTGCCTTCCGGCCCATAGAAACATACATAGCATGCATAGCAACTATTCCTTTCAATTATAGCATATATATATATATATATATATATATATATATATATATATATATATATATATATATATATATATATATAACACATAACATATTCGACCTTCCGGTCACACAGTCAAACCCTTCCGGGTACAGTATAGTGAGAAGACTCACCTCGTAGTATGTAAACTATAAACTCTTGAAACCACTCGCACTCGGTCCACCAATCTGCAGTCTCCCTATAATACCATATACCCTTATTAATAATCTTATCAAACAAGACAACTGACCCTACGAAATTACATGCAGGTCAACTCTGGTCAATGGTCAACTTGACCGGACTCGTCGAGTACAAAGGCGACTCGACGAGTCTAGACGTCCTCCCCAACTTTCCCTGTTGTTTCCCTTTCTACTCGTCGAGTATCCCTCTTGACTCGACGAGGTCCTCGTGGAAGAATCGCGGGGCCACCCCGACTCCACTCGCCGAGTCCAAAGACGACTCGACGAGTTCCAATGAATCCTCAACTACTCGCCGAGTCTGAAGAACAACTCGGCGAGTCCCTGTAAATCTTCAAGCTACTCGCCGAGTCTGATCATTGGACTCGGCGAGTCCATGCCATGCAGTCGATCACCTGCTCCCTGAAATACGCATGGTCCCGAGACATGCACCCATGGGACTTTCTGGACGTGTAAGTATCCTATTACTGGGGTATAAACGACTGGGTAACACACAATAATCTATCTAATCCCCAAATGGGTCTCATAAACCCTAGATTCGTGTACAACACCAAAACGACAGAAATGGTCCGAGTATTACCTGGAAACGTGTTCTCTGTGTCCCCAACCTTCAGAGCTCAATCCCCTTGATCCTCCTTTGACCACAACCTTGCCTCTTCTTGTCTAACAAAACCTTCAAGTTTCCACTAGCCTTCACTCCTGCTCCAGATGCCCACAGATGTTTAGGTTCTCCTCAATCGGCCAAAAGACGAGCAATGACGGCCCTAAAGACGTTATATACGATCCAGGATCAAACGGCTAGGGTTTCTGCTGAATAGCGTCGACTCGCCGAGTCCCTAATGGACTCGTCGAGTCCAGTCGCGAATCTGCGACCAAGTCCATGGTCCTACTCGGCGAGTCAGGCACCAACTCGCCGAGTCTCCTCCTAAAAGTGCCCTAAAAATAGTTTTAAAACAATACCTGAAATTTCAGGCTATTACACACCCTGATGGAGACGTTCGAAGAGCGGTACGCTGCACTGACTGAAGCTGCAGCCGCTGCCGCTACCGCAGCCATGGCCGCTGCCAAGCCACAAGGGGGCGACTCATTGCTATTCCGGGAATTCAGCAACACGAAACCCCCTGAGTTCGATGGGACGCAGGATCCGATTGCTGCAATGAGGTGGATCACCGATATTGAAGGGTGCTTTTACACTTGCTCATGCCCGGAGCACCTGAGAGTACGGTTCGCTTTGAACCAGCTCCGTCTGGGAGCGAAGGATTGGTGGAAGTTCGTGACGGCGAACTTCACTTTGGCGGAGATTACAACAGTGACATGGGAGAGGTTTACTGCCATGTTCAGGGACGAGTACGTTCCCCCAGTGGAGAGGGAACGATTGATTCAAGAGTTCTTGACCCTTAAGCAGGGTACTGATTCGGTTGCGGTGGTCACGCGGAAGTTTCATGAGAGGGCGATGTTCTGCCCCGAGCTGGTGTCTACAGAGCAGCCGCGGATGAGTCGGTACTTGGGTGTTTTGAGGAGGGATATCCGGGAGTTTGTGTTGAACTCCACCTATCGTACTTTTACTGAGCTTCAGGCGAATGCCAGGAAACGCGAGATCGAGTTGGAGACCCAGGCCAGGGAGGAAGCCGAGTCTCGGCAGATGGACCGGTGGCCGGCTCAGTCTCAGCCGGCAGCCAAGCGGACCAAGTCCGCCGATTTGAGGACGGAGGTCCGAAGGGACGCACTTGCGGAAAGTGCGGCAAGGATCACGATGGGGCGTGTCGAGCTGGTGGTTGCTACAAGTGTGGCAAGGAAGGACACATTGCCAGGGATTGTCCTAAGGGGTTTATGGTTTGTTTTCATTGCAACCAGACAGGCCATCAGAAGGCCGAGTTCCCGCAGCTTCGTCAGGGATCTACACCTACTACCAGGACTACTGAGACTCGACCGGCGAAGGTCGAGGCCTCGAGGGCTCGCAGAAGAGCCTTTCAGCTGACTGCGGAGGAGGTCCGCGCTGCGCCCGATGTTGTGGCAGGTACTTTTCTTATGAACTCTATGCCTGCTCTAGTGTTATTTGACTCGGGTGCGAGTAGGTCCTTTGTATCTTTAGCTTTTAGTCAGCATATCAGCATTAGTCGTGAGCCGTTAAGTCGGCCTCTGAGCGTTTCTATAGCGGCCGAGAGGGTGGTTTGTGCCACAGAGGTTCTTCGGGGATGCGTACTAGAGATTTTCGGGGTTGAGTTTCCGATTGACCTAATTCCTATTGCGATGGGTGATGTCTGTGTCATCGTGGGCATGGACTGGCTGAGCCGATTCAGCGCTGTCATCGACTGCGAGCGCCAGCTGGTGACTATACGAGACCCTAGTGGAGGAGTTCTTACGGTGTACGGCGAGGGTACCCATTCGAGAATCAGCTTTTTGTTCGGCCGCTAGGGCGAGGCAATGTCTATAGCAGGGATGTAAGGGTTTTGTGGCGTATGTGATGGATACGCGGGAGGCTTCCGAGAGACCGAGGTCAGTGGAGGAGGTCCCAGTGGTGCGCGAGTTTCCAGACGTTTTTCCCGAGGAGCTGCTGGGAGTACCTCCTGCGAGGCAAGTAGAGTTTGGTATCGACCTGATTCCGGGGGCTGCGCCTATTGCGAAGGTGCCTTATCGTCTCGCACCTCCAGAGATGCAAGAGTTGTCCTCGCAACTCCAGGAGTTGCTGGGGAAGGGATTTATTCGGCCGAGCAGCTCGCCGTGGGGAGCACCGATTCTGTTTGTCAAGAAGAAGGATGGTTCACACCGGATGTGCATTGATTACCGGGAGTTGAACAAAGTGACGGTCAAGAACCGTTACCCGTTACCGAGGATCGATGATTTATTCGATCAGTTGCAAGGGGCATCTTGGTTTTCCAAGATCGATCTGAGGTCAGGGTACCATCAGGTAAGAGTGCGGAATGAGGACGTCCAGAAGACAGCATTTAGGATGCGATATGGGCATTACGAGTTTGTGGTGATGCCTTTCGGGCTCACCAATGCCCCGGCGGTGTTCATGGACCTCATGAACAGGGTATGCAGGCCGATGCTGGATCGGTCTGTGATTGTATTTATCGACGACATCCTAGTGTATTCGCGATCTAGTGAGCAGCATGAGGGACATTTGCGAGAGGTCCTTGAGGTACTGAGGTCGGAGAAGCTATATGCAAAGTTCTCCAAATGTGACTTCTGGTTGCGGGAGGTCCAATTTCTTGGACATGTTGTTAATCAGGTAGGGATATTGGTCGATCCGGCCAAGGTGGAGGCTGTGATGAGTTGGGAGGTACCGAAGTCACCTTCTGAGATCAGGAGTTTCCTTGGGTTGGCGGGGTACTATCGGAGGTTTATTAATGATTTCTCCAAGATCGCAATGCCGCTCACCAGATTGACTCGGAAGGGTGTTGCATTCTCATGGGGACCCGAGCAACAGACTTCCTTCGAGACACTTCGCCAGAGACTGTGCGAAGCCCCGGTACTAGCTCTCCCGGAAGGGATGGAAGATTTTGTCGTATATTGCGACGCATCGATTTCGGGACTGGGTGCAGTGTTGATGCAGAGAGGTCATGTGATAGCTTATGCATCGAGACAGCTAAAGCCTCATGAGGCGAGATATCCCACACACAATTTAGAGTTGGGGGCAGTAGTGTTCGCTCTCAAGATTTGGCGTCACTACCTGTATGGGGTTCGATGTACGATATACACGGACCATAAGAGTTTGAAGTATTTGATGGATCAGCCCAACCTAAATATGCGTCAGAGGAGGTGGTTGGATGTGGTCAAGGATTATGATTGTGAAATCCTGTACCACCCGGGCAAGGCTAATGTGGTAGCCAATGCACTGAGCCGCAGGGCGGAGAGCACTCCATTGCGAGATGTATGTCTGAGACTGACGGTGATGACTCCGGTATTGGATGCTATTCGTGGGGCACAGGCCGAGGCTGTGAGATCCGAGATGCAGAAGAAAGAGCGGTTGGGTTAATTTCAGAGTTCGTTAAGAATGGTCGAGGACTTCTGATGTTTCAGGGTCGGATTTGGGTACCGTTCGCGGGCGGCACGCGTGCTACTTTGATGGAAGAGGCTCACAGATCGAAATTCTCGATCCATCCCGGTGCTACGAAAATGTATTTGGACTTGAGGAAGGAATATTGGTGGCCCTGTATGAAGAGAGACGTCGCCTGGTTCGTTGAGAGGTGCTTGACCTGCCGTAGAGTTAAGGCCGAGCACCAGAGACCGCATGGCAAGTTGCAGCCTTTGGAGATTCCTGAGTGGAAGTGGGAACACATTACTATGGATTTCATCACCAAATTACCGAGAACTGCCAGGGGAGTCGATGCAATTTGGGTGATTGTGGATAGGTTGACGAAGAGTGCACACTTCCTTGCCATCAGCGAGAGTTCATCAGCGGAGAAGTTAGCGGAGATATACGTGAGCGAAGTAGTATCTCGACATGGAGTGCCGATCTCGATTGTTTCGGACCGTGATGTACGCTTCACTTCCAGGTTCTGGAAGAAATTCCATGAGGAGCTGGGTACTAAACTGCATTTTAGTACCGCATACCATCCCCAAACAGACGGTCAAAGCGAGCGGACGATTCAGACACTGGAGGACATGCTTCGAGCATGTGTGTTAGATTTTGGGGGTAGCTGGGATGCGTATTTACCCTTGGCAGAGTTTTCCTACAACAACAGCCATCATTCGAGCATTGGTATGCCACCTTTTGAGTTGTTGTATGGTAGGAGGTGTCGGACCCCCATTTGCTGGGGAGAGGTGGGACAGAGAGTGATGGGCAGTACAGAGATCGTACTTCAGACGACAGAGCAGATTCAGCAGGTTAGACAGAGCTTATTGACCGCCCAGAGCCGACAGAAGAGTTATGCGGACAGACGCCGGTCCGAGCTTGAATTTCAGGTTGGCGACTTCGTTCTCCTGAAGGTTTCTCCTTGGAAAGGAGTGATCCGGTTCAGGAAGAGGGGCAAGTTGGGGCCCCGGTTTATAGGTCCATTTCGTGTGATTGCAAGGGTAGGCCGGGTAGCCTATCGGTTGGAGTTGCCAGCAGAGTTGGGACAGATCCACAATACTTTTCATGTATCGCAGTTGAGGAAGTGTATAGCCGATGAATCGGCAGTGGTTCCATTAGAGGATATTCAGGTGGATGCGAGCCTGAATTACGCCGAGAGACCAGTGGCCATCAGGGATCGGAAGATCAAGGTTCTGAGGAACAAGGAGGTACCTCTGGTGTTGGTTCAGTGGCAACACCGGATCGGAGATGACTTGGGAGCTGGAGCGTGAGAAGCGGGAGCAGCATCCGGAATTATTTGCAGAGTGAGACTTTGAGGGCGAAGTCTAGTCCTAGTGGGGGAGAGTTGTAACAGCCCGGAATTTCAGGTATTGTTATAATTATGTTTTTGGGGTGTTTTAAGAGGGGACTCGACGAGTTGGAGCCAGACTCGCCGAGTAGGACCACAGACTTGGTCGCGGGTTCGCGACTGGACTCAACAAGTCCAGATATGGACTCGGCGAGTCTGCGCTGTTCAGCGGAAACCCTAGCCGTTTGGTTTTGGAACGTATAAAATGGACTTATAGGCCGTCATTGTCCGTTTTAGCCTACTGAGAAGAACCCTAAACCGATTGTGTGCATCTGGAGCAAGGATTGAAGATCATTGTTGAGTTTGGAAGAGTTGTTGTGCAAGGAAGAGAAGGGCTTTGCTAAAGGAACAGCAAGAGAATCACGTTCTGAGGTTTGGGGACGCAGAGAACACGTTATTCAGGTAATAAATCGAATTACACTCTTCCATGTTGATGTGTATATGGATTTAGGGTTTATGGAACCCTTTTGGTGGCTAGATTGAATGTACCTTAGTCCCCAAACGATTGGAACCCTGTATTGGGACCTTTAGAGGTCCAAAATGTCCCATGCCTGTGCATTTCGGGAATTAAGAGAGGTTTTGGATTGGAATCCTTATGCCTTAAGTTAAAATGTAAATTATAAGTCTTGGGGTGTAGCATGAGCACCTAAATGAAGGCCTTACGGGATGGACCAGCTTAGGAGGACCAGATCTATGAATGGTCGGGACAATACTGATCTTAGGAAGCAGTTTGATCGACTGCATAGCATGGACTCGCCGAGTCCAATGAACAGACTCGGCGAGTAGCTTGGAGAATAACTGGGACTCATCGAGCTGTTCTTCAGACTCGGCGAGTGGAGTCGGGGTGGTCCCGCGATTCTTCCACGAGGAACTCGTCGAGTCAAGAAGGATACTCGACGAGTATAAAGGGAACATCAGGGAATTGGTGAAGACGTCTAGACTCGCCGAGTCGCCATAGCACTCGCCGAGTCCGGTCAAGTTGACCGTTGACCGTTGACCAGAGTTGACCTACATGTGATTTCTTAGGGGCAGTTGTCTTGAATGATAAAAGTGTTAATAAGGGATATATGATATTATAGGGAGTCTGTAGCTCGGCGGATCGAGTACGAGTGATTTCAGGAGTTGCTAGCTTTCGATATTCACGAGGTGAGTCTTCTCACTATACTATACCCGGAAGGGTTTCACTGTGTGACCGGAAGGTCGGATATGATATGTGATATATGTGCTATATGCGGTAAGTTAATTATTATATGTGTTGTGTATGTTTTATGGGCCGGAAGGCAATATGTTATGGGCCGGAAGGCGAATATGTTATGGGCCGGTAGGCGATTATGTTACGGGCCGGAAGGCGTTGTGTTGTGGACCGGAAGGTCAGGGCCTGGAAATGCGTATATGTGTAAGTAGTATACTGGGGAACTCACTAAGAATTTATGCTTACAGTTGTTATGTATGTGTTTCAGGTACTAGCGAGGACTGTGGGAAGGCGCCGGCGTGATGCGTACACACTGTTCGATATTTTGAGATCTTGGGGATTTTATGATTATATTTTGACCTAAAACTTGGAATAATTATATTTAGTTTGAATAAAGTCACTTTATTTGCAATGGAAAATTTGTTTGAAAATTTGCGTTGTTACATGGCACCCATATCTGCCCCCGGAAGGTCATAAGCCCCCGATTATCCGTCCCAAACTGAAAAAATCTGTCAGATCACCCGCTCTCTCTTATTGTTCTCTGGTCTTACAGCCACCACCTGGGCCTCTCGGATGGTATCTGAGGCTGGAGTCATCACCGTCATCCTCATGCACACGTCTCGGATTGGAGCACTCACTGCTCTGTAACTCAAGGCATCAACTACCACATTAGCCTTGCTAGGGTGATACAAAAATCTCACAGTCGTAGTCTTTCACTACATCCAACCACCTCATCTGTCTCATATTCAGGTTGGGCTAATCCATAAGGTACTTCAGGCTCTTATGGTCCGCGTATATGGTGCACTGGACACCATAAAGGTAGTAACGCCAAATCTTGAGGTTGAACACCATCTATGCTATATGCTATCACATGTCCCCTCTGCATTAACACGGCTCTTATCCCTGATATAGATGCACCACAGTAAACTACAAAGTCCTCCACTCCCTCGGGAAGGGCTAACACCGGAGCTTCGCACAATCTCTAGCAAAGAGTTTTGAATGAGGCCTATTGCTTGGGCCCCCAAGCAAAAGTAACACCCTTCCTAGTCAATCTAGTAAGAGGAACGACAATCTTGGAGAAATCCCTGATAAATCTTCGGTAGTAGCCTCCCTGGACAAGAAAACTCATGATCTCGGATGGGGACCTCGGCACCTCCCAACGCATAACTGCCTCAATCTTGGCCGGTTCGACCAAAATCACATTCTGGTTAACGAGGTGTCCTAAGAACTGGACCTATCGTAACCAGAAATCACACTTGGGGAATTTGGCGTAAAGTATCTCCGTCCTCAATACTCCAAGAATCTTCCAAGATGCTCCTCGTGCTGCTCTCTGAACCTCGAGTATACCAAAATCTAGTCGATAAACACAATCACTGACCTATCCAACATGGGCCTGCACACCCGGTTAATTAGATCCATGAAGGTTGCCAGTGCGTTGGTGAGTCTGAAAGGCATCACCACAAACTCGTAGTGCCCATAATGAGTCCTAAAGGATGAATTCTGGATATCCTCCTCGAAAACTCTCATCTGATGATACCCAGATCTCAAATTAATCTTGGAAAACAAAGACTCCCCCTGCAACTGATCAAATAAATCGTTGATCCTCAGTAGTAGATAACGGTTCTTGACCGTCAGCTTGTTCAAATCCCAGTAGTCGATGCACATCCGGTGTGAACCCTCCTTTTTCTTGACAAAGAGGATCGACACTCCCCACGAGGAGCTACTCGGTCTAATAAAACCCTTCCCCAGCAGCTCCTGGAGCTGCAAGGATAACTCCTGCATCTTAGGTGGCGCAAGGCAATAAGGTGACTTGGAAATAGGCGCCGTACCTGGTATCAAATCGATCCAGAACTCCACCGGCCTCTTGGGAGGCACACCCGGCAATTCCTCGAGGAACGCGTCCGGGAACTCACACACTACCAGAACATCAGAGATAGAACTCCACCTCTCAGTGGCAACTCTGGTATCCGTCACATATTCTAAAAAGCCCACACATGCCTGCTATAAACTCTGCCTCGCCCTGGCAGCAAAGCAGAAACCTTATCCGTATCTGGTCCCTTCGCCATACACAGTAAGAACTCCCCTACTAGGGTCTCGTATGGTCACTATCTAACGCTCACAGTCAATCACAGCTCCAAACCGACTCAACCAATCCATGCCCACTATGACACAGACATAACCTATTGATATCGGCACTAGATCTATCGGGAACTCAACTCATAAAATCTCCAATACACATCCTTGGAATACATTAATGGTGAAAACCGCATGCGCTTCGGCCATAGAAACCATTAGTGGTAGACTCAAAATATTGACTTGCACCCAAGTCAAATAACACGAAAGTAGGCACAGAACTCACAAGAAAAGTATCTATATACATCACAATATAAGCATAAACAAATCTCATAATAACATAAATAAGGAGAAATGTACCAACAACAACATTAGGAGCTATGCGGACCTCCTCTATAGTCAATTGGAATGCTCTCCCACAAGCTCTCGGAGGCACGGCCTTTCCCGGCCGGCCATCAGTAACACATAAAGCAGCAGGAGCAACATCCTGGGCTGGTCCCTAAATAAGCTGGGGACACTTGGCCTTCCGATGGCCCATCTGGTTGCAGTGAAAGCAAACCAAAAATCCCTTGGGGCAGTCCCTCACCATACTCCACTCCTTGCCATACTTGTAGCAAATCCTAGCTCGACAAGCCCTCTCATGGATCTTGTCGCACTTGCTACAAGTGTGGCCCTTCTGGCCTCTAGCTCTCGAATGAGTAAGCTTAGCCTGCTTTTTTACCGGCTACAACCGTACTGTTCTCCTATATCTCCCTTGCTGCTCTCCCTTCTCACTGATCTGAATCTCCAGCTCAATCTCCCTCCTCCTGGCATTGGTCTACAACTAAGCCAATGTCCGATAATACGAGTTTGCTATGAACTCCTGAATATCTCTCCTCAAGATGCTCAAATACTGACTCACTTGTGTCTGCTTAGTGGATACCTGCTCAGGGCAGAACAGTGCCCTCTCATGAAAAATCATTGTAATCTTAATCACTGACTCTATCTTCTACTTGAGAGACAGAAACTCTTGTGCCAAACATTCCCTCTCCGCCTGAGGAACCTAATCATCTCTGAATAACTTAGTGAACCTCTTCCAAGTCACTGCAGCATGATCTGCATGGGTAAAATCAGTCATCACAAACGTACACCAGTCCTTCGCTCCCAAGCAAAGTTGGTTTAGCGCGAACCAAACTCTCAAATGCTCTGGACATGAAAACGTATAGAAACACCCCTCAATGTCGAAGATCCATCTCATGGTAGTGATCGGATCCTGCTTCCCATCAAACTCTAGTGGCTTCGTGTTGCTAAACTCACAGACCAACAACGAGTCACCTCCCTGTGGCCTGGGTGCAGTTATGGCCGTGGTGGCTGCGACAACAACAGCAACCTCTGTAACAACAATATATCATTCATCGAATGTCTCGATCAATATGGTATTAACAGACCCGAACATCTCTGGTATGGCCTCTTTGATAGTTGCGGCCACCTCCTCATGAATGATCCTGAGGATCTCCTCGTCACTGGTACCACTACCTCCAGGGTTGTTGCGGGTAATCACCATAGTGTCTCTGAAATGCAAACAAAAAATCACCAGAGACTAGCTCAATGCACACTGACACTCGGTTACCTACCGCTACACTCTCCTTCGCATCCTAAGATTCTTACTTGGGTTGCATACAGATCTAGTGCTTTCAGTAGTATGCTCTCAATACTACCATCTACACCAACATATAGTTGTCCTATGTCCACCTCCTAGGATCCTAATTCATAGTACTTTATCCCTCATGGATATCGCAACTCTCTCAGTAGATTCCTCAATGCTCATCTAGGTATCTCTCCTAGATTACTCAAAACTCTCTCTAAAATATTCCTGATATGTTTCTCGCTACTCAGTACACACACAGAGCAAATAGCAGATAAGATCAATCAATAGCATACCCTAGGCTAAGGCATCATGAATCAGGCAACTCTAGCCCTAATTTTTGAAGTAACTAGCCTATCCTCAAGCATGCAGCTCTAATATCTTATAAGTATCTCATAATATAAAAAAGTAATGGTATTTTGGGAAATCACCGTTCGGGCTTTAGCTGATTATACACACTGCTCCGTCTCGTTTTCTCTTTAAAACTCTTACTCATTTTATAAAAATCATTTCTTTTTAGAAAAAAAATTCTCAAATCCTAAGTTTGAGTCTAGACATACCTGAGACTACATCCGAATCCCTTAAACCAAGGCTCTGATACCAACTTGTAACACTCTAAATTTTCAACCAAATTTTTCATTTTTAAAACACGTAAAACTCAATGTAACATTTCTCAAAAACCACAATGTATCAAATGTCACACACAAATCAAAAAAATAACTAATAGTATCCTAAAACCCTATAACATAATCTCGAACAGGTGTGTATAATCAAGTTGGCGCCTTCCCGCGATACTGAGAAGTACCTAAAACACATATCACACAACATTGTAAGCACAAAGCTTAGTAGGTTCCCCAAAATACCACATACACAAATAATAAGCCTCTCATGGCTATAGCTCGGCATGGACCCTCCGGTCATGCGTCTCGATGATGACCCTCCAGTCTCACGACTTAGTGTGGACCTCCGGCCATGTGTCACAGTGAAGACCCTCCGGAATCACAACTCAGGTTGGACCCTCCAGTCCTGTATTTCAATGAAGACCCTCCGGTCTCACAACTCGGTTTGGACCCTCTGGTCTTAACTCAATAAAGCACAAAATAATATAGCATATATCACAAATACAAAATGCATAATATCACATAACTCAGTATAAGCATATAGGACCCACCAGTCGATAACTCAAGTAAGACCCTTCGGTGACACAGTGTTACCGTTCAGGTAAGTATAGTGAGAAGACTCACCTCGTAAGTAAGAAAGTAGATCTTGTACCCCACGAACACTCTAGACTCCGCCTATAGCATATAAGTATCTCTAATAAGCATATTGTAATAACTATTCGAAGATGCTAAGCTAACTCCTCCACTAAATCTCAAAAATGATGAAAAGACCATTTTACCCCTCATGGTCTCCAAAGTCCACAGTTGACCAAACCCTAAAACTCAACGTAAGTCAACGCTCAAGTCAATAGTCCATGTTGACTAAACTCGTCGAGTGCATCTATGTAACTTGTCGAGTTCCTTCATTTTCTTTGAAGTATCGGGAAAATCCAACTCAACTCGTCGAGTTGTCTCAGCAACTCGTCAAGTTGTAGCACGTCCATTCTAGCGGGGAAAACCCTAGTTGACTTGTCGAGTTGGCTCATGCACTCATTGAGTCCCTCTAGACCAATTCTCATTCAGATGATTCTAAGCAGAAATAATGTCCCAAACTCTAGATCTAGTCTCTCAAGGCTGAAATATTATGTAAAGCTACAAGCTTTACGTCCATGCAAGGCATATAGGGCTCGAAATGCCAAAACAAGTTCTATATTGGGTTTAATGGTGAAGAATCAAAGAATCGAGTATGAATATTAATCAGAGTTTGAAATCAAAAAAATGTATGTAAGATTGAACACCGATGTAAATAAGATCTTGATTCAGCTCAATATTATGCTTTTAGGCTTACAGAGTGAAAAATAGACAAGACTGTAAAAACCTTATCTAACTCTAGTAAAGACTCCTATTTATAGGAGAACAAAAGCGTTCAAAAAATATACTAAGGACTAGACAAATAAGCTTCGAATAATGTGCCTTAGTAAAATAGATAACGGCCCATACGAAGAGTACACATAAGGCTTCGACTCAATACAACCAAACTACCCTTACATTTGTAACAACGCAAATTTTCAAATAAATTTTTCGTTTAAAATAAAGTGATTTCATTCAACCAATAGTATTTATTCCATGTTTCATATCAAATACATATATAAAATCCCCAAGATCTCAAATAGCAGCAGTGTGTATGCATCATGCCGGCGCCTTCCCACGGTCCTCGCTAGTACCTGAAACACATACATAACAACTTGTAAGCATAAATGCTTAGTGAGTTCCCCAGTATACGACTTACACATATACGCCTTTCTAGGCCCTGACCTTCCGGTCCACAACACATCGCCTTCCGGCCCGTAACATAATCGCCTTCCGGCCCATAACATATTGCCTTCCAGCCCATAACATATTGCCTTCCGGCCCATAACATTTACAACACATAATACATTTAATCTAACACTCATAGCACATATACCATATATCATACCTGTCCTTTCTGTCACATAACATATCGCCTTCCGGCCCGTATAAACATACATATCATGCATAGCAACTACCTTTCTATTTATAGCATATATAGCATACAACGTATTCGACCTTCCGGTCACACAGTCAAACCCTTCCGGGTATACTATAGTGAGAAGACTCACCTCGTGGTAATGAAAGCTATCAACTCTTGAAATCACTCGCACTCGATCCGCCGATCTGCAGACTCCCTATAATACCATATACCCTTATTAATACTTTTATCATTCAAGACAACTGACCCTAAGAAATTATATGCAGGTCAACTCCGGTCAACGGTCAACTGGACCGGACTCGTCGAGTGCAAAGGTGACTCGACGAGTCGAGACGTCCTCTCCAACTTTCCCTAATGTTCCCTTTCTACTCGTCGAGTATCCCCCTTGACACGATGAGATCCTCGTGGAAGAATCGCGGGGCCACCCCGACTCCACTCGCCGAGTCTGAAGAACAACTCGGCGAGTCCCAATGAATCTTCAAGCTACTCGCCGAGTCTGTTCATTGGACTCGGCGAGTCCATGCCATGCAGTCGATCAACTGCTTCCTGAAATACGTATGGTCCCGAGATACACAATCATGGGACTTTCTGGACCTCTAAACATCCTATTACTGGGGTATAAACGTTTGGGTAACAACATAATAATCCATCTACTCACCAAATGGGTTTCATAAACCCTAAATCAGTGTACACATAAAAATAACAGGAATGATCCGAAGTATTACCTGAAAAACGTACTCTCTGTGTCCCCAAACCTCAGAACTCGATCTCCTTGATCTTCCTTTGGCCAAAACCCTTCCTCTTCTTGCCTAACAAATTCTTCAAGGTTCCAATAGCCTCTAATCTTGCTCTAGATGTCCACAGACGCTTAGGGTTCTTCTCAGTCGGCTAAAAGACGAACAATGACGGCATATGGGGCGTTATATACGATCCAAACCAAACGGCTAGGGTTTCTGCTGAACAGCGTAGACTCGCCGAGTCCATAATGGACTCGTCGAGTCCAGTCGCGAACCCGTGACCCAGTCTGTGGTCCTACTCGGCGAGTCTGGCTCCAACTCGCCGAGTCCCTTCCAAAAATGCCCCAAAATAGTTTTAAAGCAATACCTGAAATTCCGGGCTGTTACAACATTCTCCCCCTTTGTAAACAGAGTTGAAAACTTTAGTTTGTAAGCAGTTGAATGGAGAACAAATTTACTCTTCGTATCTCAGTATACCAAGAGATAATCTTCTTCAGTTCCTTCTTATCTCCTTTTATTATTATTCTTGCAATGATTCATACGGAGAATCAAGTTTGTTTATTGCAAAATAGAATATCTTTGAAACATCCAAAAATAAAACCCAAAAATTTTGTTTAATTATTGCTAAAAATCATCATCTTAATATCATAAAGTAAAACTCGGACGTCAATATCTCAAAACAATAGCAAAGTATCACGAAGCAATTGTATCAAGATAACTGCATCGGATTGAAGTCCGGAACTAACTGCATCGGATTGCAGTCCAGAACTAACTGAGCATAACATAGCATAGCATAAACATAACAACTAGCATAAACACATAAACTGCATACTGCATCGGGCTGTAGCCCGGAACACATAACACATAAATCCTGTCTGAGCCACGAAGGCATCAAACATACTAAAACTGCATCAGACCGAAGTTCGGAAACTACTACTAGCTAAACAGGCCGGCATTGTGGCCTTAGACCCGTTCCTACTGGAAGGAAACTCACCTCGCATACTAGCTGCTAAACAAACTGCTCTGGAAACCGACTGTTGCTGCTCTGGTATCTCCCCGGCTACAATTTCCATAAATACACTCAATTAATTACTAATAACTGTACTGAGGGTAAAATGACTATTTTACCCCTGGTCAAAGTCAGCCTCCTGGTTAAAGCCAACCTCTAGTTGACCGGACTCGCCGAGTCTGAGGAACTACTCACCGAGTCTGAGGAACTACTCGTTGAGTTCTGTCGAGCAGATTCCATACAACTACACTTGAATCCGCTCTATGGCTCCTAACTCGCAGATCTGAAATCTTGGAACCATCTGAACACATAAAGTTGCTAACTTTACGTGTTACTACGAAGGAATAAATGTTGGATTAATGTCTAAGTCCATAACTATAATTGGTAAGACTTGACCCGACCCGGCATGGTCCATTTGGGTTGCATACCATCATGCACTTGGATAGACTAAATGAGAGAAATAAGATACTTATGGTTATTAATATATTATAAGTTCTAGTATATTAATAATAAGAATAATGAGATTATTTAATTAGTATTGATCAAGAATTAATCTAGCATTAATTGAGTGATCAAAAGAAGACTAATTAAATATATGGGTTGATTGTGTAAATCATCCATACTTGTATAGTGGGCTAATGCTCCATGGATTATCTAGTTTGGCCAAAACCCATATGATGCTCCATGGATGCTCCATGGTGTATTTGAACCCATGGATCCAAGGAAATGGAAAGTCATGACAATTAGAGTTTACCCTAATTGTAACACTATATAAAGATCTTATTCTTGACCAAAATCGGCCACTAGTGAGAGTAAGAAAAGGGCTAGCCGATTTTCATGAAGTGTAGAATTCTCTCTAAGTTATTCTAAGTGTTTTGATGATTGTGAACCATTTGAGGTGTCACACTTGGGGCATTAGGCACTCAAGCTTCATGAAGACAAGCACCATCAAAGAGGTATGTATTCTATCTTGTTATATTGATAGTTTTGTATGCTAGTTTAGGATAATACCTTGGATGTTCATATTTGCATGTATAATAGAGAAAACATAGATCCAAGGTATTTAGGGTTGCATGTACACTTAGGAGTGTTAGAATGCTCATAACCCAACAGTGGTATCAGAGCCTAGGCTTGTTTTCTTGTTATACCTGCAATAGAAGCTGAAAAATCGAGTTTTGATGCTGTCAGCCCAGCAGACTCGCCGAGTCCATGAAGGGACTCGACGAGTCCAAGGCAAAATGCATCCAACTCGCCGAGTTTTGTTCATGCACTCGACGAGTTGGACCCCAGACAGCATATATTCGAGGTTTTTGGCTAGAAATGGACTAGGAACATTATCCTAAGTTGTTTTTGAACTTATAAACTTGTTTTTTAATGTGGTAATGTTCATGCTAATCCATTTTCAAAGATAATTGTCAATAGATTCATGTTTTGTATTAGTTTAAAGGTTAGACTAATTACATGAAAAAGTTTGATTTGAATTATCTTGTTCTTATGAGTTGCTTAGATTAATAGAAAAGTTAATTGAATTAGTTGTTTTCAATCCATTTTAATCTAAGAGTTGAGTATAAAATGTGTTTGTGTAAATTGTCCCCAAGTTACATGAAGAGTCACATTAAAGACTCATAAAACTCATAAAATTGGCAAAGGTTACAAAAATGAAGAGTTTAGTTCTAATTAATTGGAGTTATGACTCCATAATTTGTCCTCAAGTTATGGAGGACCAAGAGTCTCTTCATTAAATAAAAAAAATAAAAAAAAAAAGTGTAACCTTAATTAATTCCATAAGTTATAAAAAAATAAAGGAAAAATCAATTCTTTTATTAGTTCAAAGTCTTCCATAAGTTATGGAACTTGAAGAGTTTTTGGATTAAAACTACTTTAAACACATAAGTTATAGAATTAATTAGTTTTGAATAGTTTCAAAACTTTCCCTCAAGTTTTGGAATTTGTAAAGTTTTTCTCTTATGAATACTTTAATTCCAAGTTAGCCCTTAGAATTTTAAAAGTTAAAATTCAACCCTTATACTTTATAATATTATAAGTTAATAATATTTATATATATATATATATATATATATATATATATATATATATATATGTATAAGAGTAAAGTCGGTCTTACCGCTAGTACGCCTCATTCACGAAGCCGGTCTATAAGGTGGGTATAAGGTTGTTGCCTATAAAATGGCAACTTAATGGGTGTCTACTCTCACCCACCGCTTGCTTGACCGGTGGAGGGTCGTTAGCCGAACGGGTTTGACAGGACTATAATTCTCCCTTCATTAAAAGTATTAATGATAAATACTAAGTAACTAAACTCTTAATAATACCCAATCTTAGTTACTTAGGAAAATGTGAATAAGGTGCTAATCCATGAAATTACACTTTGCACTTTGTTTAAGTCGGTTAGTGGAGCGTGTGTGGTTAACCGGCACACTAACTCGTATTTAACAAGGTAGGCAAAGGGTAACTTAATGTTTATCATAGTATCGATGGAGCGTGTGTGGTTAACCGGCACATCGATTGAGGGATAAACACTTAAGGGTACCAAGTAATTTGCATGGTTACTTCACACCTTGTTTTGTGATCCTCGGCATCCCAGTCACAAAACCTGAAGGGCATACTCGAGATTGAAACATGCCATTGAACAGTTCAATGAATCTCAAAAGATCTAGGAGTTTCAAAACCAATTAAAACCTAATAATACATTTCGTTTATCTTGGTGGAAATTGGTGAATCGTCATTCACCTACCTTCAAATTGTTTTATAGCTTGGATTACGGCATACCTCTTCTAAGTTATAAAATAGTTTGTTGGGTCCTAGCCTTAATATTTCATATTGGGTGTCATATTAAGGACTTTAAGATCAACTATCTTGAATATCTCCCAAAACATGTCTGGATTAGACATTTATGATCTTACCAATCTCTTGAAACAAGCTTTCCTAAATGAAGATGATGTCCCATGGAAATCATACTTCTTTCACCTCCTCCAATTATTCTCCCTACCCCACAAGTTCTTAAAAAGTTTAAGGTCACTCGAGCCCTATTGGCAAGTAAAGTTCTTGGTGTGATCACATCTTGGAGATGTAGTCACATATTGACAAGCCGGGAGAGTTGGGTGTCAAAGTCTTGAGAAAGTTGGTGGTTCAACTACTTTCTAAGTCACATAGTGAGTTCTATTGGAACACCTATGAAACAGACTATGACAAGACCCTTAATGATATTATCTATTTGTTAAGATCAACTTCCTCAAAAAAACTTGATGGACATTGACAATAGTGACACAGGAAATCCAGAAAATCATTCTCTTCCCAATGGAAAGGGATCGGCCATAGTCAACTCGGTTGACCAAATGGTAAAGAGAAAAGGCTAAGTCTGTAATAGTCCCGTGTACCATTATCAAAGGTTCCATATGTTTATATTGCCAAAGGAAGGGTCATTAGTTGCGAAGCTGCCAAATTTACCTAAGGAGGTTAAAGTCAATAAGTTTGATGCTACTTCAGGTAAAGTCCACTAATCTAAACTCTGTTAAGTTTCTATTCTAAGATTCCTGATACATGATGTGACTGGGTCACATGGTAATGTTTTAAGAATCAAAGAAAAGTAAAGGAACTTAAAGGAAGAATATGTTGAATCTGATCGCATAGATGGATTTCTATCGCGTAGCTTGAAGATCGGATTCTTGAGCTACTTCTTAGGAGTTATGAGGTATTGCTTAGGGATAGATAACAACAAGTTTTCATATGGATTGTAAGGATAAGTTTTTCCGTATAATTTTAAAATAAAAGGAAATTTTTTATTTTAGTTATTTTAAAATATCCTTACAATGGCATTTGAGGAAAATTTGTTGCTTATATGATTCCATTAATAGCAAGAGTGGAAATATGAAATTGATTCCTTCATTTGCGGTAATGTCTAAATTTACCAAATAAGGAAAGATTCTCATCATCCAAAGTCTCAATTGGACCAGGACTTGGAATCATGCAAGTTCTATAGCATGATGAATGAGAACTTTCAAGTATTGGAAAAATTAAGACTAATTACTTGTTCACATGGATGTGTGAGTCAAGTAATGGACTAAGGGATCGAGTACATAGTCATGTGCACTGATTAAGTCCGCCACAAAAGATATAAGGCTATTCGTCATAGTTTACTAAAGCTCAGTAAATATGATTATACTTACAAGCTTAAGTGTAACTCTGAGACATTGGAAAAGGTTCCAATGCATGGCAGAGCGGATAAGCAGAATCAAATTAGGCAGAAGGATAAAAGTTTCTCAAATCTGAAAAGATGGGAGAGTACTTTAGTATCAGCTTTGTGATCATCTTAATGATTAAGAAACCATATCAAAATTAGTTCTCTAAGGAAGTCTTAGTGCATTCTTATGACTAAGAAGAAGGGATCTTGAATTGTTGAAATGGTTAAATCAAGAAGATGAGTCATACTTCCTTCCAATACAAGTCTTAGAGTCATACTCCAAGATTGTGACTTGAGTGACATGTCTCAAAGAAAGTTTAAAAACACTTATCAAATGTAAGAGTAAAAGTTTTCTACTCTTGTACATTTGAAATTGGTAAGTTGTGATGTTTTGGATAAAACAAAGACCAACTAAGGCCAATTGTGTGAAGTGTTTGTCTTGATTAGAATCCGCACTATCTCTTGGATGTTTGACAAGGGAGTCTTATAGGTCAAGAGGACAGTGGGAGTCTTAAAGGTCTTGAAAGTCTCAAGAACTAATCAAGAATGAAACCTGAAGTTCCTCGCTAGCACACAACTTGAGGTTTATAACCTATCGTGTTGACATATTCTGTGCTCATTCCAATCAAAGTTGGCTTTGCATATGAGTTCTTAGAATTCTCAATGTGTTGCACAACAACTTGGAAGCAATGGCAGGCCCTTGAGCTGCCAGGTGGCAAGAAGTTAAGATTGAGTTCAGTCCATATAAGTTCGGATTTGTCATTATCCTTGTCTTGTGACTATGGTTTTGACAATTTACATGGATAAGAACACATACACCATTAAATCTAAGTGTCATAAGGTTTCTCTCCGATTCATGAAAATGATGGTGAGGAAACACTTTCACTAAGTACGTTTTAGTTAGATAGCAATTGTGATATTTGAATTCTCAAAGTCGTTAGTGGAGCGTGTGTGGTTTACCGGCACACTAACCTGGACTTGTGAGAAGTGGCAAAAAGGTCTAACCATTATGATTACGGCATCCCTCTTCATAATTGTTTAGACACACATGTGAGCTATCTAAGAGAGGTGTATGATATTGATAAAGTCTTATCAAGGAAATCTAGTATCAGAAATCTGAACTTTGGTAAGAAAATCAATAAAGTATTGATTTCTAGAAGTCCAGCTGATTTCTGAGTACATGTCAAAGCTAGTGGGAGCATAAGTGTTATGCTAATAATCATCATGTTAGTGGGAGCATGATAAATATGATAAAGATTCCAAGTTAGCAATGTTAATTATAGAAAACAAAAGGTTTCAATTGGGAAAAAGTTGTTTTGCTATAATTAAGGGAGAGGAAATTATACTTCATCTCAAATCTATAAGCTTAGATCGTGAGGTTTTAATCATTTAGTCAAGAATATATATGAATTTCATGTTGGAATGGCTCAACATAAGGAAATTCTGTATATGGGTCCATTATTTGCGTTCTAAAATTCGATTATGATTACGACATCCCTTTTCATAATCTGAATTATGAGAACTTGGCAAATAGAAATGGAAATGTTATAGCAAAAGACTGGTTTAGTCTTTATGTGAGACATCATGAATCGTGTCCCATATGCCTCGGATATAGGCTCGATTACATGTGCTATATTCATCCTTTCTAAAATTTTCCAAATGCCTAGGGCATTAAGAAGGGAAAAGGTTTAGAACTGGATATGACTAAAAGGATTAAACAATTGTCGAGGACAATCTAAGGTTTACCAAAGAATGGTTGCTTAAGGACAGTTGGAAGTGTAGTGATAATTCTGGAAGGACCATATTGACATAATCTGTAAGGAGGCAACTCTTGTTCAGAAGTGATAGTCAAAATGGAATCTGGAAATGTTTCAAAGTTAGAATTTTTCCAATCTGTTTAAGATTAGGAAACTTAATGCAAGAAGGATGTTTCTAAGGAGCTGATCTCCTTTGGAATACTCTATAATGATTGTTGCCAAGTCTTTCTGACTTTGTGCATAATCATTACAAGAGGATCAATGCATATAAGTTTAGAATCTAACAGATTTCAGTAAATGACATGAATTTGGAATTCTTGCATTTGCAGTAAGGATTTGGGAGTGTGAAAAGAGAATCATTGAAGTTATGTTCAATTGATCTAGTTCACATAGTAAAGATCATAGACAAACATAGTATGCATACTTGGTGTATGGCATGACTAGTGTTTAGAAAAACATAGTGTACATGCTTGGAGCATGGGACAACTATTGTTTTAAATTCAAGAATAATGTTGATAGTTGAAACAGTATACAATGAATAATGTGTAATCATATGGTGATAAATAAAAGGTGTTTTATTTATATTCATAAGTTCTAAGACCATATTGGATTCAATTATTATTGTGTTGCACTTTGCATGTTTTGACTTCCCGAATAAACTAGGTTATTCTTCCGGAATGACTAAGTTATTCAAACCATCCACAGTCGGTCATATGTTGGAAGTAGATATGAATTAAGACTGTCATGGGTTGGCTTGTAGAGGTCTAAGGTGTTGGACAAAGGGCTACAACACTCATGAGTGCTCATAAGTTCTGAGTATTGGATTCAACCCGCGCTCATTGGAATCATTTCATGGATTTTATCACGAGTGATCATGAGACGATAATATCTTATATTCTTCAAACCTAGAGATATGAGTTGTTACTATGAGTTGGTTGTACATTGATTGCACGAAACTGCATTTGGTAACTCGGTGCTATAAAACGTGCCTTTGTGTATGATTCAACAAGTAGTAGAACAAGCCATATGAGTCAAAGTTTATCCATTCCTTTTACCTTCGGGATAAAAGCGATATCTGTGGGCCCCTCGATGATTTGATGATGACAAATGGAAGTGCTCGGCCGGGCCAAGACTGATTTGATTTGTTCAATTAGTCAGTCGTCATAAATCGGAAATCGGGAAACAACAAATGGACAGAGAGAATGATTATAATCCATGTCTCAGTCCATATGATATCTAGAATGGAGGAATATATGATCCCTTATCTAATGGACAAGTCATTGACAAGATCAGAGTTCATCTACGAGGTCAGAGTTCGACAGAAGCTTTTGAGAGCTACGATTGCCAGTTGGTTCCTGAAGTCATACGCAATAATAGTTTTAGACTTATCCAAGTGGGAGACTGTTGGATTAATGGCTAAGTCCATAACTATAATTGGTAAGACTTGACCCGACCCGGCATGGTCCATTTGGGTTGCATACCATCATGCACTTGGATAGACTAAATGAGAGAAATAAGACACTTATGGTTATTAATATATTATAAGTTCTAGTATATTAATAATAAGAATAATGAGATTATTTAATTAGTATTGATCAAGAATTAATCTAGCATTAATTGAGTGATCAAAAGAAGACTAATTAAATATATGGGTTGATTGTGTAAATCATCCATACTTGTATAGTGGGCTAATGCTCCATGGATTATCTAGTTGGGCCAAAACCCATATGATGCTCCATGGATGCTCCATGGTGTATTTGAACCCATGGATCCAAGGAAATGGAAAGTCATGACAATTAGAGTTTACCCTAATTGTAACACTATATAAAGATCTTATTCTTGACCAAAATCGGCCACTAGTGAGAGTAAGAAAAGGGCTAGCCGATTTTCATGAAGTGTAGAATTCTCTCTAAGTTATTCTAAGTGTTTTGATGATTGTGAACCATTTGAGGTGTCACACTTGGGGCACTAGGCACTCAAGCTTCATGAAGACAAGCACCATCAAAGAGGTATGTATTCTATCTTGTTATATTGATAGTTTTGTATGCTAGTTTAGGATAATACCTTGGATGTTCATATTTGCATGTATAATAGAGAAAACATAGATCCAAGGTATTTAGGGTTGCATGTACACTTAGGAGTGTTAGAATGCTCATAACCCAACAATAAAGCCATCCTACTCAAACACAACTGTACTCAGGAAAACTCATCCGACTCGTTGAGTTTCTCATACAACTCGTCGAGTTCTAAGGCAAACTTCATCGGACTCGCCGAGTTGTTCTTCCAACTCGTCGAGTCGACGGCTAACTTCATATAACTCGCCGAGTCGTCCTGTGGACTCGCCGAGTTAATTCAGCACTATTTCCATACAAGTCCGATCTGAGCCATGCAGCTGCTACAAATCATGGATCTAGACTTATAGGGCATGTTTTTCACGTAAAGTTGCTAACTTTACGTGCATGCATGGCTTTAAAGTCTTCATATGACCAAAATAAGCTCTTAATGAGGTTCTAGGCTCAATGGGGACTTTAATCACAACCACAACCAAAACTTTATACTTCTAGCATGCCATGAGTGTCCAGATCTGAGGTATAACCCAGCCACAAGGCCTAATCACAAGGTATTTAGGGTTTTTGGGCTTAGAAACCACAAATTAGGGACAACATAGATCTATATGATCAATAAGAAAGGTATAGAATTTAATACCAGAAAAAGATGACCAATAAAGTGTGTATTCTGGATCTACTTCCTCTTCCTTGAGCTCTCCAACTTTCTCCTTCTCCTTCTTACTTCAAAGATGCCTTCACAAGCAATAAACACACACACACTCACTAAAAATGGCTAGGGTTTGATAAGGAATGCTCTGAGGGTGATGGAGGCTGAGATGGGGGCTATAAGGTCGTTTAAGTAGGTTGCAAACCCTAAGAATTAGGGTCTCCTCTTGATTGGCCTACTCGCTGAGTCCATGCATGGACTCGCCGAGTAGATCACTTAAAGCCCGTAACCAACTCGACATCTACTCGACGAGTTATGGCTACAACTCGCCGAGTAGCTCTTCCTAAAAGAGCATTTAATCAAAATAAATACGTACAAGGAATTGGGCGTGACAATTCTCCCCCACTTATCTTAGACTTCGTCCTCGAAGTATGTTGACTCCAGAAACAACTATGGGTAGTGCTCCCTCATCTCCTCCTCTGCCTCCCATGTCCACTCGGAACCCTTCCGGTGCTGCCACTACACCTTCACCAACTGAACCACCTTGTTCCTCAATGTCTTCGTCTTCCGATCTATGATCATTATGGGTTTCTCAATATAATTCAGGCTTCTATCAACCTGAATGTCCTCCAAGGGTACAACTGCTGACTCGTCCACCAAACACTTTCTCAACTGAGAAACATGGAAAGTGTTGTGGATCTGACTGAGCTCTGCCGGAAGATCCAACCTATAAGCAACCCGTCCCACCTGGGCCAATACCCTAAAAGGACCGATGAACCTGGGGCCCAACTTTCCCCTCTTTCGAAATCTGATAACACCCTTCCAGGGTGATACCTATAGGAGGACCATATCGCCCACCTGGAACTCCAAGTCTGAATGCCTCCTATAGGCGTAACTTTTCTGCCGACCCTTCACAGTCTGCAGTCTGCTATGAATCTGTTGGATCAATTATGTCGTCTTGAGCACCACTTTGGTGCTCCCAATGACCCTCTGACCGACCACGCCCCAACAAATCGGGGTCCTGCACTTCCTCCCGTAGAGCATCTCGAAAGGAGGTCGATCAATACTCGCGTGGTAACTATTGTTATACGAAAATTACGCTAGCAGAAGATACGTATCCCAACTTCCACCGAAGTCCAGGATACATGCTCGCAGCATATCCTCCAGAATCTGTACCGTTCTCTCGCTCTGTCCGTCCTTCTGTGAATGGAAAGCAGTGCCAAAATGGAGACGAGTACCCATCTCGTCGTGAAACCGCTTCCAGAATTTGGAAGTAAAATGGACATCTCGCTCTAACACCACTGAAACAGGCACTCCATGTCGTGCCACCACCTCTCGCACATATATATCGGCTAGCTTCTCAGCCGATATGCTCTCCTGTATGGGTATAAATGGGCACTCTTCGACAACCGATCTACTATAACCCAAATCGAATCCACTCCACGTGTGGTCCTGGGAAGCTTAGTGATGAAATCCATAGTGACATCCTCCCATTTCCACACTGGTATGTCCAACGGTTGCATCTTGTCATGAGGCCTCTGGTTCTCCGCCTTAACCTTCGTGCAGGTCAGGCATCTTTCCACATACCAGGCGACATCCCGCTTCATGCAGGGCCACCAATAGTCGGGTCGAAGATCCCTATACATCTTCGTTGCCCCTGGATGGATGGAAAATCGAGACTTATGGGCCTCGTCCATCAACACCTGCCGTACTCCGCCCCAATACGGCACCCATACCCTCCCATGAAGGGTCAACAATCCTCGGCTATCATAGTCAAAAGAAGCTACTCGACCCACAATCCTCTCACACTTTTGCCTCTCCTCCTTAAGGCCCTTGGCCTGCGCCTCTTTGATTTGCTCCAATAATGGAGTAATTACCGCCATCCTCAAACAAATGCCTCTGATCGGGGCTGCCACTGCCTTGCGGCTCATAGCGTCGGCCACCACGTTGGCCTTCCCTGGGTGATAAAGGATCTCACAATCATAATCCTTCAACACATCTAACCATCGCCTCTGCCTCATGTTCAGATTCGGCTGATCCATGAGGTACCTCAAACTCTTGTGATCCGTGTAAATAGTACAACAGACCCCATAGAGGTAATGTCTCCAAATCTTGAGGGCAAACACCACTGCCCCTAGCTCCAAATCATGCGTAGGATAGTTAGCCTCGTGAGGCTTCAACTGTCTCGAGGCGTAGGCTATCACACAGCCTCGCTGCATCAACACTGCTCCCATACCAGTGATCGAGGCATCACAGTATACTACGAAATACTCTACTCCTTCTGGTAAGGTGAGAATCGGTGCCTCGCACAATCTCTGCCTGAGAGTCTCAAACGCCACCTGCTGCTCAGGCCCCCAACGAAACGCCACCGACTTCTTGGTCAGGCGGGTGATCGGTACTGCTATCTTGGACAAATCCTAGATGAATCTCCTATAATATCCTGCCAAACCTAGGAAGCTCCAAATCTTGGATGGAGATCTCGGGACTCCCACTGCATCACAACCTCTATCTTGGTCGTATATACCAAAATACCCTTCTGGTTGACGAGATGACCAAGGAATTGCACCTCGTGCAACCAGAACTCGCACTTGGAGAACTTTGCGAAAAGTCTCTCCCTCCTCAAAATCTCTAGCACCTCTCTCATATGCTCCTCGTGCTTCTCCTGAGTCTTGGAATACACCAAGATATCATCTATGAATACTA
This sequence comes from Lactuca saligna, assembly GCF_052625555.1. NCBI lineage: Eukaryota > Viridiplantae > Streptophyta > Magnoliopsida > Asterales > Asteraceae > Lactuca > Lactuca saligna. Next base: position 47,570,561 of record NC_136425.1, read on the forward strand.
TTATAGACCGATCCAGCATCGGCCTGCACACGCGGTTCATGAGATCCATGAACGCTGCAGGAGTGTTAGTGAGCCCAAACGGCATCACCACGAACTCATAATGACCATATCGGGTCCTGAAAGAAGTCTTCTGCACATCCTCGCCTCTGACTCGCATCTGATGATACCCGGAGTGTAAATCGATCTTGGAAAACCAAGACGCTTCCTGCAGCTGATCAAACAAATCATCTATCCTTGGAAGTGGGTAACGATTCTTCACCGTTACCTTATTCAGCTCCCGGTAATCTATACACATACGGTGCGACCCGTCCTTTTTCTTTACAAACAAAATCGGTGCACCCCAGGGCGAATTGCTCGGCCTAATAAAACCCTTGTCTAGCAGCTCCTGTAGCTGCATAGATAACTCCTGCATCTCCGGGGGAGCCAGCCGATACGGTGCCTTGGCTATTGGAGCCGCACCAGGGATTAGGTCAATCCCGAACTCAACCTGCCCTTCAGGTGGAATTCCCAGCAAATCCTCAGGAAATACATCCGGGTAGTCCCGAACCACCAACACATCATCAACTGTCGTCTTACCCTTCTCACAGGCATCTAGAACATAGGCAACATAACCGACACAACCCTGCTGAAAATAACGCCTCGCTCTCACCGCTGAACACAGAATCGGTTCGCGTTGTGGCCTCTCGCCCTGAATCATCAACTCTCCCCCACTGGGAATGCGAACTCTCACTAACTGCAGCTCACAATCTATCACCGCCCCATTGGGGCTCAGGCAATCCATGCCTACTATAACCTTGCTCCCTCGCGTGGGAATAGGGACCAAGTCCACTGAAAACCGCTCCTCGAATAACTGTAGAGAACATCCTATGTGTACCCTTGCGACCCTAACGGTCCTATCAGCTGCTATCTCAACCTCAAGTGGACAATCTAGCTCTCCAGGAGCTCTGCTGAATCTCTTGCTAAGCACAAGAGAGACGAATGATTGGGTAACCCCCGAATCAAACAACATTGTAGCTGAAATGTCGTTCACTGAGAACGACCCTATACAAAACATATAACCATAAGAAACACTCAATAATAAATGTAACATACATGTTTTGAAATCGTGTTTTGCAATGAATAAAATTGTGAAATACTATGTGAAATTGAGTGTTGAGTTCTAACAGATGGTTTTTACTAGAAATGAAGTAAAACTATGTTTAGAATCACTCAGAAAATATTGGAAGTCTTATGAGATTATAATTAAAAGCCTAATAGTGAAATTTAGCAAAAATATAAAATTTTACATAAGTAAAATTTTATTATTTGATGTTTTAGAGAATCTCATTAGAAACTTGTAGGCGAAAACCTCGTCAAAATCCGAGTTATAACGAAGAAGTTATGACCAACCGAAGATCCGCGACAAAACCGGAACGACACCGAATGACGTAAAAAGTGAGTTTTTGATAAACTACTGTTTAGCCTTAGTAATCTAAATGAAAGTCGTATTATTCATTAAACCGAGAAATTCGATAAAAAGAACGCCAAAATCTGACTTCGTATGAGGAAGTTATGATTTTTCGAAGTTTCAACTTAGCAGTAGACAGCTAAAAACTCGAATTTTAGATCGAGCAATATTTGACCGATACATCCTAAACGAGAATCGAAGGTCTCGTCATTTGTAGTACAACGGTAAAAAGTCTGACTAAAACGGATGTCGGATGAAGAAGTTATGAATTTTTAACGGATTTTCCTGTCCCGGTCTGTTAAAAATAATAATATTAAAATTAAATCAAAATTAGCCGATGAAGTCTAAATGAAGGTTGTAGAGCGTAATTTTAGCTACATGTGCATATAAATAATGTCAAAAACGGAGCTCGTATGAGAAAGTTATGGATTTTAGAAGTTTGGGGCACATTTTCCGAGAAATTCGCATGAATAGTACGAACCACCGGAGACCTACGTCGCAGCCACATCACCTTCGCACGAAGCAGCAGCGTCACCGGAGACGTGGCAAAATCCGAAGTCGGCAAGTGTTGCACGCTGATTCGCCGAGGCCGAGGTCCAGCAGAAAGGAGACACGTCTCGCATCGGTGGCCAGTCCGACACGAGACACGTCTCGCCTACCCGCCTAGCATCCGAGCCACCAAGCTGCTTCGTCATCGCAGCGTGTTCGAGCCTCGCACCGCCTCTTGCTTCATGGCCTTCACTCCAGCAGCCACGTGCTCGCTTCTCAGCCCTCGGATCCGAGCCTCTCACCCTATAAATAGAGAACCTGCGAACCCTCCCGGCTAAAATTGGAATTTTGCCATTTTTCACCCCTAAATCCATATTTTTACTATTTTGACTTTTCCGGAAGCCCCAGTATCAATTTTAGCTCCCGAAACACGCCCCGAGACCCCCAAGAAGCCCGAAAATTTTATCTTTTCGATTTTGAAGCCCTACCTTCGCAGAGCCCGATTTTCAATTAAGCTCCCGGTTTTCAACATAGAAAGACATATTTAAAGCCGAAGTGTTGTCCAAATTACTATTTTAACCCCCGGTTAACTTAAGGTGAGTTCAATATATAGGAACAATTGTATGTTATTTGTTGTATGTGCTATGTGCTTTTCAGTGTTATTATTCTGAGTTATTTTCTCGTGTTATTCGCTATGTTTATAGCTATTGTAATACCTTTGACCATGTGATCAGTGAAAGGACTTAGATTCACATTGGTACTGGTACGTAGCCTCTGGCCATGTAGAGCATGTATTTGTAAGAGAATGACTTCTATTCTATGGCATTGGCAAATGGTTAGATAGGACTATAAGCATGAAATCTAACAAGATGTTAATCAGAAAGTGCATGTCTTCTATGCCATTTGGGCCAAAGGTTTATTGATGTATATCAAGAATTGAAAAGTATATCTTTGAATAAAGTCTTTGATTGATATGAACGCTTGTCACATGATCTCACATACATATTGTTGTTCCTTTTTGCTTTTGCCATATTGAAGTATATATATATATATATATATATATATATATATATATATATATATATATATATATATATATATAGCATAACGTTATATTGTATCTATTATTGAACTCACTAAGCGTCACCGCTTACCCTATCAATGTTTAACAATTCCAGGTGATAAGTAACTAGTATGTTCACATACTGTGGGAAGATTTAGAATAGTTTGTAATAGTACTTTTGTACTACAGTTTATGTTTGTATAAATTACAATATCCATGGTAATTATGTAATATATATATATATATATATATATATATATATATATATATATATATAACACTTTGCAATAGACGGTTTGTATCCAATAGTTTGTAATTCCCTTTTATGAATATAAAATATTGCTTTTATGAATATGCAAATAGCATGTTTTGGAGTAATGATATTGTGAAGTATGAAAGTTTGGGTCTTTCAAAAATACAAAAGTTGGGGTCTTTCAACTATGGTATTAGAGTAGTAGTTTAAGCGAACTAAATTCCACGGATTGGTATTTAGACTTAAACTATAGGAAGTTCAATATATGAACTTAATCATTGTAAGTATAGGGATACAAACCATAGGAAATATATAAGTAAAAGTATTAGGTAATAGTAAACCCTCATATTCTAAAATACTATCTTACTCCGTATTTCAGATCGATGGCTGAACAAGTAAGTAGCCATACCCTTGAGGTTGGTGGAGATCCTCAACCCGAGGAAGTGAATACTCCAGTATCTCCTCGTGAGGAGCGACTCTTAGGTAAACTTACCGGTGTTATTCGACAGACTCTCGAAGAACACAAAAAGAATGATGATTAAGGAAAAGAGAAAGTCACTGGAGAATCCTCAAGCCGAAAGGTGAAGCATCCCTCTTTCAAAGATTCAAAAGTAGTGGTGCTACGTAATTTTCTGGTGTCCTTAATCCTATAATTGTTCTAACTTGGATTCAGAACACCGAGAAAGTATTTCGTGTTTCTCATGTGAATGATGAAGACAAGGCTATCTATGCTTCTGCAATGCTTATTGGAGAAGTCTTAGTCTGGTGGGAAGCAACATATGAAGCTCTCGATGGATGTGACCAGGAGAACTTATCTTGGGAGTTGTTCAAGACTCATGTGTTAGAGAAGTATTGTCCTCTAGATATGAGGAGAAGATTGGAGAAGGAATTCCTCGAGCTTAAACAAGGAGGAATGACTGTGAATGGGTATGAAACTCAATTTAATCAAAGAGCAAGGTTTGCTACGAAGTATATTCCAACTGAAGACAAGAAAATTCAGCTATTCATGGAGGGACTAAGACACGAAATCCATGATTTCCTTGTCAATCGGGATGTTTTGTCATTCGATAAAGTTGTTGAGTATGATCGAAGACGTGAGCATGACTTAGAAATACGTGGTGCCATTCTTACTTTTCCAAAGCATCCACGTACTGAAAGAACTACTCCTGTTTCCACTATTCCACCAGCTCAATCTATTCAAACTGATCCTAGCAAGCAAGCACAATCTCAGAGTGCTTTTCGTGTACGTGGTAGGTCACAATCTTTTTCTATTCAATCGCCTTCATGTTGCGTTTGTGGAAGGAATCATCCAGGTCAATGCAAAATAGACAAGGAATCCATTGTCTGTTATGGGTGTGGAGAAACAGGTCATATCAAGCCAGCTTGCCCAAGGAAGGATGTGACTTGTTATGCATTTGGTATAACTGGCCACAAGAAGCGTTTTTGCCTTACTCTTACCAGCCAAGTGACGGGAAGTCAAGCTTCTTTTCAACAAGCTGCGAGAAGTCAAGTCCCTGTCCAACAACCGAAGAGTACTCCAGCTAAAAAGGAGGAGGTGCCAAAAGCTAAGGGTCGTGCATTCCAGATTACCGCAGAAGAAGCACGTGAGGACCCGAATGTCGTGACGGGTACATTTCTTGTCAACTCTAGACCTGCTCACATCTTATTTGATTCTGGTGCCTCGGATTCTTTCGTATCTTATGAATTTGCGCATTCTTTTCAAACTGTTTGCTATGCACTCGCGCAACCATTCCACGTAGATACTGCAGGAAGTATATCATTACTTGCTGATAAAATCTATAGGGATTGTGTCATAGAAATTGAAGGCTATAATTTTCTTGCTAACCTAATCCCTATCTCCATGCCCAATTTCGATATTATTCTCGGCATGGATTGGTTGTCAAAGAACCATGCAGAACTCTTGTGTTACAAAAAGATGGTACACATTCCTATTAAAGGGGAAGATCCCATTCATGTCTATGGTTAACAAAGGATCTTAAAAATAATCTCTTTCCTCAAAGCTCGTAAATTCATATCGAAAGGTTGTCCTATCTATCTGGCCTATACAGTTGACATCTCAAGAAAGGAGAATAAAACTGTAAATGATATTCCCATTGTTAACGAATATCCCGATGTTTTCCCTGATGATCTGCCTGGACTTCCTCCGGACAGACAAGTAGAATTCCGAATTGACCTTGTGCCCGGTGCTGCTCCGATTGCAAAGACTCCTTATCGTCTTGTGCCAGCCGAGATGAAAGAAATGATGATCCAACTGCAGGAATTACTTGACAAAGGATTTATTCAACCAAGTACCTCTCCCTGGGGTGCTCCAGTATTGTTTGTCAAGAAGAAGGACGGACCGATGTGAATGTGCATTAATTATCGTGAGTTGAATAAGGTGACTATCAAGAACAAGTACCCACTACCTCGCATCGACGATTTATTCGATCATCTTCAGGGTGTTAGCTATTTCTCAAAGATTGATTTGAGATCTGGCTATCATCAGTTGAAAGTACAAGAGCAAGATGTACCGAAGACTGCTTTCCGTACTCGTTATGGGCATTTCGAATTCCTTGTCATACCATTCGGTTTGACAAATGATCCTGCCGTATTCATGGATATGATGAATCGAGTATGCCGCCCAATGCTCGATAAATCTATCATCGTATTCATTGACGATATTCTAATCTATTCCAAGTCTGAAGCCGATCATGCCGTTCATATTCGTGAAATCTTAGAACTTCTTCAAAAGGAGAAACTTTATGCTAAGTTCTCAAAATGTGAATTTTGGCTTCGTCAAGTTCAATTTCTCGGCCATAGTATTTCTAGTAACAGTGTATCTGTAGATGCCATCAAAATCGAAGCCATTCAAAATTTGGAAGTACCCCGTAATGCTTCCGAAATTTGAAGTTTCTTAGGTCTCGTAGGATATTACCAGAGATTCATTAAAGACTTTTCTCGTATAGTTGTACCTCTCACAAATCTTACACAGAAGGAAGTGAAGTTCGAATGGGGTGAAGCTCAAGAAAAAATCTTTCTCAACTCTAAAATATCTTTTGACTCATGCTCCCATCTTATCACTCCCAGAAGGTGATGATGATTTCCCCGTGTATAGCGATGCTTCAAGATTGGGACTCGGTTGTGTGTTAATGCAGCGTGGTAAAGTGATAGCCTATGCCTCAAGACAACTGAAAGATTATGAAAAGAATTATCCCACTCATGATCTTGAACTCGCTGCAGTAGTATTTGCCCTAAAACTTTGGAGACATTACCTTTTTGGAACGAAATGCCAATTATTTATTAACCACAAAAGTCTCAAGTATATATTCAGTCAGCAGACTCTGAATATGAGATAACAACGAGCCATGGAGCTGATCAAGGACTATGATTGTGAAATCTTGTACCATCCTGGAAAGGATAATGTGGTTGCAGATGCACTTAGCAGGAAAGTTTATCGTAATAGTATGTGTTATACTATTACTCACACTACGGTGAAGTTCACTATTCTTGATGAACTAGAGAAGTGGCAAGTTGATGCCTTAAAGCCAAAAAATGTGAAGAAGGAAGGAATGGTACATTATGCCGATGTTTTACTTAATGATCCACGAGGATTAAAAGTTTTTAAGAATCGGCTACGGATTCCAAAGATTGGTTGATTAAGACAGAAAATTTTAGATGAAGCTCAAAAGTCTAAGATCTCAATACATCCTGGTGCAAGTAAAATGTATTGTGACATAAGAGCTGATTATTGGTGACCTGGATTAAAGAGAGACATTGGAAGATATGTATAGGAATGCTTAGTATGCTTACAGGTCAATACAAAGCACCAAAAGCCTTATGGAACCCCAGAAAGTCTTAGTGTTCCTGTATGGAAGTGTGAAAAGCTGTCCATGGATTTTATTACCAAATTGCCAAAGATTTCTAGACAGCATGATAGCATTTGGGTAATCGTTGACCGCCTAACTAAGAGTGCACATTTTCTCGACATGCGTGAAATGGCTCCAATGGAGAAATACGCACAAGTATACTTGGATGAAACTGTTGCAAGACATGGTGTGCCACTAAAGATCATTTCTGATCGCGATAGTCGCTTCACTTCTCACTTTTGGGCGAGTATGCAATGCGAATTGGGATCTCGAGTTGCTCTTAGAACCGCTTGTGATCCCCACACAGATGGTCAGATGGAGAGAAAAATCCAAACAGTAGAAGATATGCTTCGTGCATGTGTCTTGGAGTTTGGTGGTAACTGGGATAAATACTTACTGCTTGTCGAATTTTCGTATCATAACAGTTACCACACTTCAATCAAAATGCCACCATATGAAGCATTATATGGTCGCAAATATCGTACGTCGTTATGTTGGCGTGATGTAGGACAGAAGATCCTTGGAGGCCCTGAAATGATTCAAGACACCACCGACAAGATTCAAATCGTACGAGAAAGAATGAAAGCAGCCCAGGATCGACAGAAGTTCTATACGGAAAAGATAAGACGACCTATAGAGTTCCAAGTGGGTGATTTCGTGATGCTGAAGGTATCCCCATGGAAAGGCCTTATGCGATTTGGGAAGAAAGGAAAGTTGAGTCCTAGATTTGTTGGTCCTTTCAAAATCATCCAGAGAATTGGAAAGCAAGCATACCGCTTAGAATTTCCTGAAGATTTGGCAGGTATTCATGATGAGTTTCATGTAAGTTATCTGCACAAATGCTTGAGCATCTACGATGAGACAGTTCCATTATCCGAGGCGAAATTGCATAATAAGTTAAGATATGTTGAAGAGCCTGAAGAAATCGTGAATGAAAGAACAACTAAGCTACGCAATAAAGAAGTAGAATTAGTGCTTATCAAGTGGAAACACCATCATGGCCCAAACTATACTTGGAAGAATATGAATGAGATAAAAGCAAAATATCCCCATTTATTTTAAAACGATGTAATTTCGGGGACGAAATCCTCAAAAGGAGGAGGTATTTGTAACATACACATTTTGAAATCGTGTTTTGTAATGAATAAAATTGTGAAATACTATGTGAAATTGAGTGTTGAGTTCTAACAGATGGTTTTTACTAGAAATGAAGTAAACCTATGTTTAGAATCGCTCAGAAAATATTGGAAGTCTTATGAGATTCCAATTAAAAGCCAAATAGTGAAATTTAGCGAAAATATAAAATTTTAAATAAGTAAAATTTTATGATTTGATGTTTTAGAGAATCTCGTTAGAAACTTGTAGGTGAAAACCTCGTTGAAATCCGAGTTATAACGAAGAAGTTATGACCAACCGAAGATCCGCGACAAAACCGGCACGGCACCGAATGACGTAAAAAGTGAGTTTTTAATAAACTACTTTTTAGCCTTAGTAATCTAAATGAAAGTCGCCAACAAACTGACTTCGTATGAGGAAGTTATGATTTTCGAAGTTTCAACTTAGCAGTAGACAGCTAAAAACTTAAATTTTAGATCGAGCGATATTTGACCGATACATCCTAAACAAGAATCGAAGGTCTCGTCATTTGTAGTACAACAGTAAAAAGTTTGATGAAAACGGATATCGGATGAAGAAGTTATGAATTTTTAACGGATTTTCTTGTCCCGGTCTGTTAAAAATAATAATATTAAAATTAAAGTCAAAATTAGCCAACGAAGTCTAAACAAAAGTTGTAGAGCGTAACTTTAGCTACGCGTGCATATAAAGAACATCAAAAACAAAGCTCGTATGCGAACGTTATGGATTTTAGAAGTTTGGGGCACATTTTCCGAGAAATTCGCATGAATAGTACCAACCACCGGAGACCTACATCGCAGCCACGTCACCTTCACACGAAGCAGCAACATCACCGGAGACGTGGCCAAATCCGAAGTCGGCAAGTGTCGCACGCTGATTCGCCGAGGCCGAGGTCCAGCAGGAAGGAGACACGTCTCGCATTGGTGGCCAGTTCGACGCGAGACACGTCTCGCCTACCCGCCTCACATCCGAGCCACCAAGCTGCTTCGTCATCGCAGCGTGTCCGAGCCTCGCACCGCCTCTCGCTTCGTGGCCTTCGCTCCAGCAGCCACGTGCTCGCTTCTCAGCCCTCGGATCCGAGCCTCTCACCCTATAAATAGAGGACCTGCGAACCCTCCCGGCTAAAATTGGAATTTTGCCATTTTTCACCCCTAAATCCATATTTTCACTATTTTGACTTTTCCCGAAGCCCCGGTATCAATTTTAGAACCCGAAACACGCCCCGAGACCCCTGAGAAGCCCAGAAATTTTATCGTTTCGGTTTTGAAGCCCTACCTTCGCAGAGCCTGGTTTTCAATTAAGCTCCCGGTTTTAAACATAGAAAGACATATTTAAAGCCGAAGTGCTGTCCAAATTACTATTTTAACCCCCGGTTAATTTAAGGTGAGTTCAATATATAGGAACAATTATATGTTATGTGTTATACGTGCTATGTTCTTTTCAGTGTTATTATTCTTAGTTATTTCGTCGTGTGATTCGCTATGTTTGTAGCAATTGTAATACCTTTGACCATGTGATCAGTGAAAGGACTTAGATTCACATTGGTACTGGTACATAGCCTCTGGCCATGTAGATCATGTCTCTGTAAGAGAATGACTTCTATTCTATGGCATTGGCAAATGGTTAGACAGGACTATAAGCCTGAAATCTAACAAGATGTTAATCAGAAATTGGATGTCTTCTATGCCATTTGGGCCAAAGCTTTATTGATGTATATCAAGAATTGAAAAGTATATATGTTTGAATAAAGTCTTTGATTGATATGAACGCTTGTCACATGATCTCACATACATCTTGTTCTTCCTCTTTGCTTTTGCCACATTGAAGTGTGTATATATATATATATATATATATATATATATATATATATATATATATATATATATATATATGGCATAACGTTATATTGTATCTATTATTGAACTCACTAAGCGTCACCGCTTACCCTATCAATGTTTAACAATTGCAAGTGATAAGTAACTAGTATGTTCACATACTGTTGAAAGATTTAGAATAGTTTGTTATAGTACTTTTGTACTACAGTTTATGTTTGTATAAATTACAATATCCTGGCTAATTATGTAATATATAACACTTTGTAATAGACGGTTTGTATCCAATAGTTTGTTTTTCCCTTTTATCAATGTAAAATATTGCTTTTATGAATATGCAAATAGCAAGTTTTGGAGTAATGATATTGTAAAGTATGAAAGTTTGGGGTCTTTCAATAAATGCAGAGATAAGGGAAAAATACATACTCATCACCACGTCAGGAGTTGCTCGTGCCTCCTCTGTTGTCAGCTGAAAAGCCCTAATCTTTGCCACCGGCGTCTCAGTTCAGCCCTGACGGCCATCTGTAATCCTCAAAGTAGCAGGAGCAGGTGTTGACACCTTTCCTGCAACAGCTAGACTCGGACACTGGGACTTTTTATGTCCCCTCTGATTGCAATGAAAGCAAATCAGGTCTAATCCTGCAACGGCAGCAGTAGTGGCCATACAATCTCTGCTCATATGCCTAGTCCGACCGCACTTGTAGCAGCCGGCACTCCCTGCCTTGCACGCCCCATCGTGCAATCTCCCACACTTGCCACACGGAGCGTGGCTCTGCTGACTCCTAGCTCTGTGATCTGAACCGTTGGGCTTTTTGCCTGCATTCCATGTACCTAGAGCCGCCTCCGGCTTCCTCTTTCTCTCCATCTCAAGGTCAATATCTCTCTATCGAGCCCTAGCAATCATGTCATGCAGTGTTTTACAGTTGGACTGGCTCACAAACTGACGGATATCACTCTGCATCATCTCATGATAACGAGCCTTCTTCATTTCCTTATCAGCCGCGTACTGAGGAACAAGAAGAGCCCTCTCCCTGAACTTGGCGGTAATCTCCGCCACTGTCTCTGTAGTCTGAGTAAGATCCTAAAACTCGCGTGCTAACTGATGCACCTCAATAACCGGTGCGAACTCGGCTCTGAATCTGGTAGTAAATTCTGCCCAGGTCATGGCATCCAAGGCTGCATCATCCCCGATGGCATGACCAATCTCCTCCCACCAATCTCGTGCCCTGTCCTTCAGAAGACAGGATACCAATCTGACCTTGTCCCCCTCGGGACATCTGCTAGTGCGGAAGGCGTTGGCCACATCTGCCAACCATCTGGTGCTCGCTATGGGGTCTCAAGCCCCGTGATAATCCGGAGCCCCGCATACCCGGAACTCCCTAAAATTAAGCGTGTGTGACCCTATCATAGCCACCACCTCAGCACCGAAGGTGCTCAACCTCTCGTCCATCATCTCTAAGATACCCTCCTTGATCGAACCGAAGATCACATGAGTCTACTCAAGTATGGTGCAAGTAATCTCTGAAGAGAGAAACTCCCTAGTCTGCTCATCCAACTGCCCGGCCTCCGGGCCTGATCCTGATCCCCCTCTGGCACCTGAACTGCCGACTGGTAGTCTAGGGCGTTATACCACCATTCTGAAACACAACATAATAAATGTCAGGAACACTGATATGTCTCGAGGAATCGCTACTACCACAAGTTTCCTGGTCTCATCTCAGCTTTCCTTGATTCGAGTACGGATCCTCTGCTTCTAATAATACGGGCCCATACTACCTTCCACATCTATCTGTACTTTCCTCAAGTACTGCCTTGACTCTACCAAGTCACTATTACTGCTAATGATCTTTGTTACTCCCATCCTAGGCTTGCCCTAGGGAATCCTCTAACTATACCCGATCCGGTCATCAGCTGTTGAAAGCCTCCTAGTGATGCCAATTAGCCATCACCTGAATACCATCATATGCGGCAAGGCTCAAATAATCCTTCAAGTAAAAGACTCATCCCTACAATGGTTAGACTCAGACAAGAGATGCGCAATAGGGCTAAGTCTAGCACTCTGAGATTATTCAACCCTGTTCACATGTGATGTGACGCATTCACCTAATGGCTAACTCCCATCACTTAGAGTCCCACAAAGCACAAAGCAAGCAACATTCAGACATAGGAGACTACTCAAGCAATTCTATCCTCATAATGGGGAACTGTACTAGCATACAATGCTAAGTTCATATTATCCGACATAACCTAAACAGGCTATCCTACTGCTGACTACTCCATATTAGCATGCAATTTTTATAAGGTTGAAACATATATAGCAGGCACATAAGGCATCCTCCTAGATCCTTAGTCCTATTCTAGCATGTTGTTCTACTGAAACTGAAACTGATATTCATAACATAAACTTGTATGGGTAATTTGGGAGTACTTACTTGAGCTCGGCTGATTGCATGCACCACACCCTTTTTCTCTTTTCAAAACTCTTTTCGCTTTTTCTAAAACTCTTTTCTTTATTCTTTTTCTAAACTTGTTTTCTTTTCTCAAAAATTCTTTTTTAAACATGGTTTTTCTCTTGAAAACTTTATGCCACTTCCTTAGTTTGAGTTTAGACACACTCGAGAGTGTGCCCGAATCCCTCAAACCAAGGCTCTGATACCAACTTGAAACATCCCAAAATACAACCCAAAAATTTTATTTAATAATTACTAAAAATCATCATGTTAATATCATAAAGTAAAACTCGTACGTCAATATCTCAAAATAATAGAAAAGTATCACGAAGCAACTGTATCAAGACTGTATCAAATCACATCTATGAAAAGCTAAAACAACTCCCAGGACAAACTGAAGCTGTGATGTGTGCGATGCCATCAACCCGAGCTCTTCCCTTTACTTGCGGAAGTACCTGAAACGAAAACTGAAACTGTAAGCACAAAGATTAGTGAGCTCCCCCAAGCTACCACATACCATACAATAACATATACACACATACTGGGCCTTGGCCACTGCATCGGACCGAAGTCTAGAAACTGAATCGGACCGAAGTCCGGAACTGACTGGGACCTTGTCCCCTGCATCGGACCGAAGTCCGGAACTAACTGCATCGAACCACAGTCCGGAACTAACTGGGACCTTATCCCCTGCATCGGACCGAAGTCTGGAACTAACTGCATCTGACCGAAGTCCGGAACTAACTGATCATAACATAGCATAGCATAAACATAACAACTAGCATAAACACATAAACTGCATACTGCATCGGGCTGTAGCCCGGAACACATAACACATAAATCCCGTTTGAGCCATGAAGGCATCAAACATACTAAAACTGCATCGGACCGAAGTCCAGAAACTACTACTAGCTAAACGGGCCGGCATTATGGCCTTAGACCCGTTCCTACTGGAAAGAAACTCACCTCGCACACTGGCTGCTAAACGAACTGCTCTGGAAACCGACTGTTGCTGCTCTGGTATCTCCCCGGCTACAATTTCCATAAATACACTCAATTAATTACTAATAACTGTACTAAGGGTAAAATGACTATTTTACCCCTGGTCAAAGTCAGCCTCCTGGTCAAAGCGAACCTCTAGTTGACCGGACTCGCCGAGTCTGAGGAACTACTCGCCGAGTCTGAGGAACTACTCACTGAGTTCTGTCGAGCAGATTCCATACAACTACACTCGAATCCGATCTATGGCTCCTAACTTGCAGATCTGAAATCTTGGAACCATCTGAACACGTAAAGTTGCTAACTTTACGTGTTACTACGAAGGAATGAAGCCATCCTACTCAAACACAACTTTACTCGGGAAAACTCATCCGACTCGCCGAGTTTCTCATACAACTCGTCGAGTTATAAGGCAAACTTCATCGGACTCGCTGAGTTGTTCTTCCAACTCGTCGAGTCGACGGCTAAATTCATATAACTCGTCAAGTCGTCCTGTGGACTCGTCGAGTTCATTCAGCCCTTTTTCCATACAAGTCCGATCTGAGCCATGCAGCTGCTACAAATCATGGATCTAGACTTCTAGGGCATGTTTTTCACGTAAAGTTGCTAACTTTACGTGCATGAATGGCTTTAAAGGCGTCATATGACCAAAATAAGCTCTTAATGAGGTTCTAGGCTCAATGGGGACTTTAATCACAACCACAACCAAAACTTTATACTTGTAGCATGCCATGAGTGTCCAGATCTGAGGTATAACCCGGCCACAAGGCCTAATCACAAGGGATTTGGGGTTTTTGGGATTAGAAACCACAAATTAGGGACAACATAGATCTATATGATCAATAAGAAAGGTATAGAATTTAATACCAGAAAAGATGACCAATAGAGTGTGTATTCTGGATCTACTTCCTCTTCCTTTATCTCTCTAACTTTCTCCTTCTCCTTCTTACTTCAAATATACCTTCACAAGCAATTAACACACACACACTCACTAAAAACGGCTAGGGTTTGATAAGGAATGCTCTGAGGGTGATGGAGGCTGAGATGGGGGCTATAAGGTCATTTAAATAGGTTGCAAACCCTAAGAATTAGGGTCTCCTCCTGATTGGCCTACTCACTGAGTCCATGTGTGGACTCGCCGAGTAGATCACCTAAAGCCCGTAACCAACTCGACATCTACTCGGAGAATTAGGGCTACAATTCGCCGAATAGATCTTCCTAAAAGAGCATTTAATCAAAATAAATATGTACCAGGAACGGGGCATTACAATCTTTCGACCTCACTCGCCTGAAACAAAAACCTTCTTGATTTTCCTAACTTGTCCTTCCTAGAGAAGACTAAGCCAAAAGGCTTCAAGCAGATTTCACCATCAGCATATTTCTTTAAGTCTGCTTGTGTCTTCGAAGGAGCCATGGGTACTATAATTTCCTGACCTTTAGCAGTAGCCAACTCCACATCCATCAATGCTAAACATTCATAATAATTTTCAATAAATATCTTGATGTGAATAACTCCCCGCTTGTACTCATCAGGCTCTTTGTTCATTTGCCCAGGTCACAATATACTTCATGTTTTGGATTGTGTTTTCAAAGACCACATCCTTCTTTATGCTTATGACCTTCTTAATCTTTGTCAAGGACCATACTTCTTCAGCGGGCTTCGCAGGAACCGCATGAAATATGATCTTCATTTGAATACCTTCATCATTCTCCTTGAATTTGCTTTCTGCTTTAAACTCAGGCATGATGAACATCATTTCATTAACTGGAAAGTCCAACTGGCTTGCATCCGTATTTGTAGCAATATAACTCTGTTTACACCTCTTCTAAAACGAATACATATGATTGAATGCAACCTTCGCTTCAATTGTTTTATAATTATAGTGCTTTGATGGATCACCCTTGTTTATGCTTTGAATCATCCTCATCTTTTCCACTTCTGCCTCAGCCTCTGCCTTCTTCTCTTCTTTAGATTTTTCAATAAGTATTGACATTCCCCTTGCCTTTGAAACAGATTCTTCTATCACTTCTTTTGCTTACGTATCACTTCCACCAGTTTCAGTAGATTTACCAATCACAATTCCTTTTGAAATTGCTCTTGTGATTGGCATAGTTGTAACTATTGTTGAAGAGATAGTACCAGCAGTTGCTATCACTAGTTTTAATGTTGGGATCTTAGAAGGAAACACCTTTCCCACCACTTTCGCATCTTCGCCTCTAGCCTTCGAACCTTCGATTTTCCTTTCTCCCCTTGCACCCCTGTACTTGCAGGTGGGGCATCCATTGTGGGAAGAAGGTTGGATATTCGTGAAAGAGGAGCCAACTGTTGAAGAAGTAAGGCTTCTAATTTAGAAAATTTCTGGATAAGATCTTCAGAGGATAGCAGAGAAGATGAAGCAGGTGTTGAAAATAAGGTTTTAAGCTCCTTTAACATAGTGAAAGCCTCCATGAAATTCTTGTTCTCTGTTGTAGAAAGTTGAGCAATTTGGGGACTCAAACTTTCATACAACTTGACAAACTTGGTAACTGCATCACAGATGATCTCCACCTTTTGATTGAGAGATGCAAAATCAGTACGAACAATTGCAATCTCTTTCTCCATATCTTGTCTAAGCTCTTGGAGTATATAATTCACATCTTCTCTGACTTTCTTCACATCTTGAACAAATAAAACATGTCTCTCCTTTGCAACCAACTTTAATTCTTTCAGGGCATCTTCAAAAGTAGATTTCTAAGCATTGACCCTCATCTCATTACTATGATCACAAAGATCAATTTTCTCCAGGAGACGAGACTCAGAATCCTTTTGTCATTCCTGAAACTTTCGAAGAAATCCTCCCTTCAAGCATCATTAACAGACCATCCACTTTGAGACTGGTCACAGAATTTACTCCCCCAAGATCAGCCAGAGATTGAAGAATTGAATTGAGTTTTGTATTCAATATCTTGAACTGTTTCATTGTCATGAGCATGTGATCTAGGAAGTCAATCTCTTCTTCATCAAACTCTTGATTTTCAAATGTCCCTCCAAAACCTTTGGACTCATGTTCAGTTTCCATGAAAGAAGAATCTTGAATTGGTGAAGTTGTGGTAGGTGGATCAGTGGATTGTGAAGAAAAAAGAGATGTAATTGGTTGTTTGCTGATGTTTTCAAAGGTAGGAGAATCAGTTGTGGATGTAATAGGAATGATAGGTGTGAGTTGTGGAGGTAAAGAAACAAGAATATATGGGGTAATATCCAAAGGTTTACCTTTGTCTCCTGTGTGCAAAGCATCCTCACCCATTGTGACATCTGCATCCATATGAAATATATTTACAAAAATGTCAGAAGTCCGTGCCTCCTCAGAAACTGCCTTGGCAACCGAAGCTATGGGTGGTATTACATCAGTTGATGCAGGATGAGAAGAGTCTTTCTAAAGATCAACTTCTGGTGTTTCTGGAATTGTTTCATTTTCATCAGCAGTAGAAACCGATCAGATGATCACCCTAATCTTCTTCTTCTTCTTCTTTGATATGTGTTTGGCCATATCAGTTGCCCTTCGCTTCTTAGAAGATGGTGAAGCAGGTGCAGGAATCTCACGAAAGAGAATTCCTTGATTCGAAACATGTGGTTTGCGGACAACATTTGTTAGACGTGATCGACTCTTATGTTTTCATTTCATCTTGATTCTTCGAAAGACACCAGTCTTCCAAGGAATGATTTCCTTTTGAGTGGATGGGGTATCAACAACAACAACTTTGGGTTTGAATGGTTCGGCTTCTATAATCGCTAACTTCTCCAAACTCTTTGTAGATTTAAATTCTTTGACAGATTTCTCAGAAGATTCAGCAGCAGCCTTCTTCGAACGCTTAGTCTTCCTTTCTTCTTCTCTAGCCAAAAGAACCCCAATTTCAACAGAAGTATCGATGGTTTGTAAGTAAGTGATTAGAACTGTGTTGGTAGGATCAACTCTTTTAAGCATGGCATAAAGAATGCGGGCAACAAATGGAAACTCTTTAGTATCATCAGTTGCTTCCTTCGGACAACTATAGACATGGAACATAGCCTTTTCTTCATCTGCAGGAACCAAAATCCCTTCTTTCTCATAAAAATGTTGCAAAATCAAACTTTGGTATCGAGCACACGAAATGCCATGAAGAGCATTCATGTTCTCAATACTCTTCAAGAACTCTTTCCATAATTGAGTAGAGTAATAAACTTGAAGATCATAGTATAAGCCTACGACCATAGCATAAACTTCCATCCTCCCATTGTCTAACGCAACAGTTCTTCCAGTTAAACATCTGAGAAAAATCTCGAGCAAAAAATCCCAAACACTTGGAAGTCCTGACTTCTTGAAATCACTTATCTTTGACAATTGGGTTTGATGACCCATTTCATTGAACATGTGAACAATTTGTGGGAATGTAAAAGTGACGTATGGCGGAGAATTAGGTATATCGAGAATTTGGCAAAAAAGCTTCTTTAAGAGTCTAACCTTCTTATCTATCACTAGATTAAACAAAACTGCATCCAAATCTTTCGAGTAAGTAGTTGTTGATCCAGCTTGAGACAGCCATGAAAGAGGAACATAGAATGAGTTGAACATGGCTTTTGATAATACAGAGCAACAATGATCATTTTAAGTTCTTCAGGATATTGAGAGACGTTTGCTTCAACTTGGTAATTTGTGCCCTGAATCATCATTATTGGCAATGAGGTTACATCATCAGTAGTGTGAGACAAAGTTGCATTGCCATTGTTAGGGTTTGAGAGTTAGATTTTTATCAGAGAAAATTTGGGAATATGAAAGCGTAAACTGATAATGAACCCTTGAATCCCCTTTTATATGTAACTCTGAATTTTGAAATCAAAGCGGTATAAACATTTAATGATCTGTGACGTGTCACCGAGAAAACCACGTCAAGATGATGAAAAAGTAACCATGTGTGATAAAGCAATTATCACGTCTCCTCAAAACCCACACAGAATTCAAACAGTCCCCTCATAGTAACCGTTGGAACCTTTCGGATGGAGGTAAGGCTCTTGTACTTTAGAGTTTCAAAGTAAAGTCATTTGCCAGATTCTTGAAATCATCAGCATGAGTTGGTGTTACTCAGAACCTCAAGGATTTCATGTGTGTTGTGTGTGAAAGAATAAAGATGAGAAGCAATCTTAAATTTTTTGGATATTCAATGACATCAAAAATTTAATTCAACACAAAGGCAGTTAAAACCCCATGCAAAGATTGTGTAACGACCCAATTTTCAAGGCCAAAAATTTCATTTTTGGTTTAACGTATTTAACAAACTTTTTACCAAAACATTGTTAATAAAACATCCAATACAAAATAATAATGTTGTATTTCAAACCATAACATCATAAATATTGAAAACCAGAGTACGGTCCCAAAACTTCTTGCGGAACATGTGAGTGTGTGTGATGCGTTGCTACACCGCCAGCTCTTTCCCCTTCGACGAAGAGGTACCTGAAACCAAAACCAAAACTGTAAGCACAAAGCTTAGTGAGTTCCCCCATCATACCACATACTACACAATATCGTCGGTATCTTTCAACCGGTAACATTCATCGGTAACCATCATCGGTATCTTTCAACCGGTATCGTTGGTATCTTTCAACCGGTAGTCAGCATTGGTATCCTTCAACCGGTAACTGGGGACTATTTCACCCCCTACTACTAACATGCAATCAGGAAATATAAGCATACAGTGAGGCATATCCGGGTACTGACCTACCCTTAGGTCCTATGTACCACTTGTTAGGGAAACTAATCCCTACTAAACACATAACATATAATCCAGATAAATCACATAACCTGACCAAGATAATTATCACAAAGACCATTATCTTATAAACACCCCTTTTTGGTGGGTCGGCATTATGGCCTTAGACCTATCCCTACTGGAAGGTAACTCACCTCAATGTCGTGAAGTGTCTGAAATATCTTCGGCGCACAAGTCGACTCCCTACGACTCCTCGATCCCTACACGAAAACCTCCAAGTCAACACGCATCACATACAACCCTAAACAGGGTCGGTCCAAGTTCAGTCAAAGTCAACATTCAGTTGACCTGACTCGCCGAGTTGGTCTACCAACTCTTCGAGTCCATGCTTCACTAAACCCACACAAAACCCCGGCTCCACTCGTCGAGTCTAGCGAAACTCGACGAGTTCTCCTTTAGTCATCACATCGGGGCCATATTCATCCGACTCGTCGACTTCCTTATTGAACTCGTCGAGTTCATCTCTAACTTTAGAACTTGTCCAGTCTATGACTCGCCCAGTTGTATGAACAACTCGTCGAGTCCATCTTCAAAGATTGGGAGATTGTTATGGACTCGCCGAGTCTGCTCATACCACTCGCCGAGTCCCAAGGTTTCCAGGTCCCTTTTCGCATGTAGACCCACAAGGGACTTTCTTCCTATCATTTACCAATGGTCACCGACTCATCGAGTTCCAAGAACAACTCGTCGGGTCCAATCTTGACCAACACCATACAATCGATTTAAATGAGGTCTAACACATCAAAACCGTATATCTGGCCTCCTAGTGTCCATTTCATACGTAAAGTTCCAAACTTCATGCACATGCATGAGGTTTTTAGCTCAAAAATCTATATAAAGTGTCTTATAATGTGCATGGGGCACTCTGGCCCTAAAGTTGGCACCTTTATGCCATGAGACCCCTCTTAAGGCCCAGATCAGAAGCTAAAGTCCACAAAACACTCCTTCAATCCGAAAATGACATGAAAAGCCCTAAATGCATCCAAGATCCACATTCTAAAGATGAACAACCAAATGAAAGACCAAAGCATGAGCATTTTACCTTGATTAAGCTTGAAATGTAATGAGATTTCTGGATCTACAAGCCCCAATTCGAATACTCAAGTTCCTCTTCTTTCTTCCAAGCTTCACAAGTCAACAAAAGAACCAAAATGGCCTTAACACACACATACACGGCTAGGGTTTTGATATGCAGGTCTAGGGGAGTGTTAGGGACAAGGGAGGCCGAGTTAATGTGTTTATATAGGGTGCAAACCCTCATATTAGGGTTTTTGTCCAGACAGCACGGACTCGTCGAGTCCGACTTCTGACTCGCCGAGTCAGCCACTTGCCTTCCGGGTCCAATTCGCTTCCACTCGATGAGTTGGGCCACCAATTCACCGAGTCCTAGGCTAAAATGAAAAATGATTAATTTAAGTTACGTACCAGGAACCAGGTGTTACAAATCTCCCCCACTTATTTTAAACTTCGTCCTCGAAGTCTGTTGCTCGATCCTGAAACAGCTCATGGTAATGCTCCATCATCTCGTCTACCGGCTCCCAAGTCCACTCCGAGCCCTTCCAGTGCTGCCACTGAACATTTAACAGCTCCACTCAATTGTTCCTCAGATCCGTTGACTTCCTGTACAGGATCACCATTGGCCGCTCGATGTCCTCTAAAGGAACTACTGCCAAATCGTCCACCAAACATTTCTGTAACTAGGAAACATGAAAGCTGTTATGAATCTGACTGAGTTCGGCTGGCAGATCCAGCCTATATGCCACCTTGCCCACCCAGGCTATAACCCTGAAAGGTCCAATATACCTAGGGCCCAACTTTCCCCTATTCCTAAATCGAATGACACCCTTCCAAGGTCACACCTTCAGTAGGACCATATCCCCGACCTAGAATTCCAAGTCGGATCGGCGCTTGTCGGCATAATTTTTCTACCAAATCTGAGTTGTCTGAAGCCTGCTCCAGACCTGTTGGATCCCCTCTGTAGTCTGAAGTACTACTTTGGTACTCCCCATAACCCTCTGACCAACCTCACCCCAACATATTGGGGTCCTACACTTCCTCCTGTACAACATCACGAAGGGAGGACGGTCAATACTCACGTGATAGTTGTTGTTGTATGAGAACTCAGCCAAACGAAGGTAAGTATCCCAACTACCTCCAAAGTCTAAGACACACGCTCGCAACATATCCTCCAAGGTCCGGATAGTCCACTCACTTTGTCCATCTGTTTGTGGGTGAAAAGCGGTGCTAAAAATGCAGACGAGTTCCCAGCTCGTCATGGAACTTCTTCCAGAACCTGGAAGTAAACCGAATGTCTCTGTCCGAAATCACCGATACTGGCACCCTGTGCCGCGCCACCACCTCCCTGATATAAATGTCGGCCAACTTCTCGGCCGAAATACTTTCCTGAATCGGGATAAATTGGGCACTCTTGGTCAATTGATAGACGATGACCCTGATCGAATCCGCTCCCCGCGCGGTCCTGCGAAGCTTTGTGATAAAATCCATCGTGATTTCTTCCCATTTCCACAGTTGAATGTCCAATGGTTGCATCTTGCCATGAGGTCTCTGATGCTCGACCTTGACCTTCCTGCAGGTCAAGCACCGCTCTACGTACCATGCCACATCCTGCTTCATGCAGGGCCACCAATAGTCCATACGAAGATCCCTATACATCTTTGTCACCCCGCGATGAATGGAGAATCAATATTTGTGTACCTCCTCCATCAATACCTGACGCATACCCCCATGATACGGGACCCACACCCTACAGTGAAGAGTCAACAAACCCTGGATGTCATAGTCAAAGGAGGAAACTTGAACCACAATCCGCTCGCTCTTCCGATGTTCCTCCTTCATGGCCTCCTGCTGGGCCTCCCGAATCCGCTCCAACAGCAGAGTCACCACTGTCATCCTCAGACATATATCCCTGATCGGCGCTGCCTAGCGGCTAAGCGCGTCAGCCACCACATTGGCCTTCCCTGAGTGGTAAAGGATATCGCAATTTTAATCCTTTACCACATCAAGCCACTGACACTGCCTCATGTTCAGATTTGGTTGGTCCATGAGATACCTCAGGCTCTTGTGGTCCGTGTAAATCGTACAACGAACCCCATAGACGTAACACCCCATTCTTAAAGTATTTAATTATGAGTCCCATAGACTTAAGAGGAAGGGTAATTCTGGTCCTTTTGCGGGAAATGGGTTTTATTCGAGAAGGTTTCGAACTGGTGTATGTTGTTAGAATCATAGGGCTTCTCGCCACCCTCGTGTGAATGTAAAGTCTATTGGGAGCGGGTTTAGAGTAGAGGAGTTGCAGCGTTTTGAAAATGATAATTGTTTATAGCTCTTAATGGAAAAGTGGAAAAAGGGGTTCCATGCAAGCTATGCATGTGTACTGGAGTTTGGCTGGGTACGCCGAGCGTAAGCTGGACGTACGCCCAGTGTAGTAAACGAAAAATGAAAGGTGACAAGGTGAGTACGCCCAGCATACTCTCAGAAACCCCAAACCCTAATTTAAGGGCCACCACTATATAAGGAACATGTTGATTCATACCCTAGCCTCCATAAGCTCACCCTTAACCTCAGAAACCCATATTCCCTCCATTGTGGGTGTGTTTGGTCTTGGAAAGCTCATTAAGGCAAAAGAGAAGCTAGAAGAAGAAAGGAGCAGTTGCCAAAGAAGGAGAGGAACAATTGGAGCTTATAGATCTGGAAAGATATCATCCTTTAGAGCTTATTTGAGGTATAAAGCTTCTTGCTTGCCAATTATTTTGCATAGATCTAAGTGTTGTGAAGTTTTAGCATCTTCCTTGTCCCAAAAGTCCTCATCTTGATTCATGCTTTGTGTTGGCCGAGATTATATGTCCTTTCAGACCTTTGGAGAGGTCTTGAGTGAGAAAAATGAGGTCCCAAGGGCTGTAGTTGTTCCATGTGTGAGAAATATAGGTCTTAATGGATTAAGAGCTTTATGGACGTCCCAAGTGATAAAGTTTGAGACTTTATGAATCTTAGGCATATTTGGCCTAGGGATCTGAAGTTTGGGCTTAAGAGCTTAAGCCATTAAGAGGTTATAAGGACTTAATGAGTAGCAAAGTTACGCCCCGCGTAACTTGGTAGTACGCCCCGCGTAGCGGGTCAGGGCCCCGATCCTCAGTTGTGAATCAATGTGTACGCCCCGCGTACCAAGGAGGGTACGCCCAACGTACTCCCCCTGATTCGACTTTAATGTTGGGCCTTAGAGATTGGGCCGTTTGTGGGTTGTTGGTTTTTAGGCCATGTTTGGAAATTATGGATAGAGTATTTTGGGCCCAATTATTGTTATGGACCTTGGATCTAGGCCCATTTGGTGAGGCAGACCCAATTTGGTAAATTGGGCCAATATTAGACTTTGTTTAAGAGTTGGACTTTGGCCTTGGCCCGATAAGTGGATGTATGCTTGGCCTAATGTGTATTTGTGCTATGTTGGCTAGTTCGGGATTTGCGGTGAGTTGGTAATTCGAGAATCTGCTTCTTCAGTTCAGAGTATCGAAAATCGCAAGGTGAGTTATCCTCACTATATAAACAGGGTCTAACGCACCAAGGTCGGCCCCTTTATCGGATTGAGATCCGGGTATTTTTTGTTATGTTATTGCTTTGATATGTTTGTATCCTGGTAGCTAGGATGGTATATGCTAGTGACCGGTTAGGTCGTTATCCTGGTTAGGATGATGATATGTTATGTGATCTATTTGATCGGCTTGTTGGCTGCGAACTGTTATATGATTGTATGTTTATGTGCACATGGCTGTTTGGATTGGAGTTGGGTTGAGGCGGGTCCTGCTTTGTGCTGTAGGCCACGATACCCAGGGCGGACCGGTTGTTCCGAAGGCCCAACGAGCGGTCCGGATAGGCTGTAGGCCCCACGAGGGCGGACCAGACGTGCCGAGGATCGGAGAGTGGACCAGGCCGACTGAAGGCCCGATGCGGGCGGACCAGTCATATTGTAGACTCAGAGAGTGGACCAGGTGGGTTGAAGACTCAGTGCGGGCGGACCAACCACACTGCAGACTCGAGGGACATGACTAGACTCGGAGGGTGGACCCGATGGACTGAAGGCCGATACGGCGGACCAGTCACACCGTAGACCCGATATGCATGGCTGTTCTGTGATCGGTTATGATATGACATGTTATATGTGTATGGTATATGTGGTTGGTATTTTGGGGGTATCTCATTAAGCTTTCGGGTTTACAATTGTGGTTTAATGTTTTTTTAGGTTCTTTAGGTGACCGTGGCAAGGCGAAGGCGTGATCGTACCGCTCCTTGTGATTATGTTTTATGTTATGTTTCTGGGAATACTCTGATGATAAATGTATTGAAAATCTTTTTGTAATAATGTGATTAAAATGGGTTGTCTTTGAAAAAGTTAAATTTTGTTGAAATTTTTGGTCGTTACAAGTTGGTATCAGAGCCTTGGTTTGAGTGAATTGGAGGAACATTCGTGTGAATCCAGTCTCAAATCAAGGAGAGATTTTAAAAGAGAATTTAAAATGGTTTTCAAATTAAGTAAAAAGAGGACGCGGAGGTATGATCATCCGGAGCCAGTAAGTAACCTCAAAATACCATGCATGATATTTGTTTTCGAGCATTGATAGAACAACATGCTAGTACTAGGCTAAGGATCTTCAGGATTTCATGATAATGTTTCCTGTTTTATGATGCCTGCTAGCCTAGGGTTTCCATCTGTATGAGATTTTCAGTGTTCCTCTAGGAGTGAGGATTGAGCACTTGCTATGAATATTTGTTAGTAGGGTGTTGTGGTAGTACTTCATACAAATATGGGTAGGTGTGGAAGGTAGTATGGGCCCGTACTACTGAAAGCACAGGACCCATATGCGTATCAGGGAAACCATGACCTCTAGGGTTGGGTTGAGAGTTGGTTCCCAGGATAGTGGGAAATGTCTGAGATTTTGTGGTTTATTTTCAGTATGGAGATTTCGAGGCATGCTGGGAGTGGATCCGGGTCAGGATCGGGAGCAGGAGAGGGAGCTCCGGACGGGTCAGTACCACCCGATCTTATCGGTCAGATGAGCACGTGCGAGTTAGATGCGAGGATTCGTGAGATTCTGCATGATGAGGTTGCTGGGCTATTCCGGGCCGAGCTGCCAGAACTATTTGGGTCGATCAAGACCGCCATGATGGAGTATTTTGACGAGCGCTATGCGGCTCTCACTGAGACGGCTGCCATGGCGGCTACAACGGCTGTAGCAGCGGCAGGGGGAGGATTCGGTCGAGGTTTTCAGTATCGGGACATCGATAATACGAAGCCTCCCACCTTTGATGGAGTTCAGGACCCGATCGTTGCTATGAGATGGTTATCGGACGTGGAGGGGTGTTTCTTCACATGTTCATGCCCTGCTGATCAGAGGGTGAGGTGTGCTCTGAACCTGTTGAGGCTTGGGGCGAAGGATTGGTGGAGATTGACCATGGGGTCATATTCGGATGCGCAGAGGGCTGTGGTTTCATGGGATCAGTTCAGAGAGACGTTCAACACTCGTTATGTTCCACGGGTTGAGAGGGAGAGATTGGCTCAGGAGTTCCTTGAGCTGAAGCAGGATTCAGAGTCGGTGACGGAGATCACCAGGATGTTCACTGAGAGGGCGATGTTTATCCCTGAGTTCGCTTCGGAGCAGGATTAGATGACCCGATATCTGAGTATGCTCAAGAGAGATATCAGTCAGTTTGTGTCTACGCATAGGTGCGAGACTTTGTTGGAGTTGTAGGATGCCGCCAGACGGCGTGAGTTAGAGATTGAGTTGCAGTTGCGTGAGCTGAGGCAGGCTCCGGTGCAGTCGCAGCCGACGTCGAAACAGTCCAAGACCGTAGATTCCGGGGTGGAAGATCAGAGCAGCTACACTTGTGGGAACTATGGGAGGGGTCACACCGGAGTTTGTAGGTCCGGTGGTGCATGCCGCAAGTGTGGAAATGAGGGGCACTATGCGAGGGATTGTCGGCAGGCAGCCCTGGGTCGGGATTTGAGGATCTGTTATCATTGTCATCAGGTTGGGCACTTGAGGTTCAACTGTCCACAGCTTGCTGCGGGACCGGTGCATGCTCCAGCACCGGCCACCTTAAGGATCACGGGCGGAGGTCAGGGTGGCGCGGAGCCCCTAAGGGCTCAGGGTCGTGCTTTTCAGCTTGCAGCAGAGGAGGTCAGAGCAGTGCCAGATGCAGCTGCGGGTATGTTCCTTTCTTGATATTTTTTTATCTTGTGATTTTGTGGAGTATTGTTTATCTGCTAGTCTCGTTGTGTGGTCTTCGGTTTGATTTTCATTGTTCTTTGAGGGTTGGTATAGTTATGGGTTTAGTTTTGAGAGTCTCGTTGGTTATCTTTCATGGGGGTTATTAGTGGAAATCTGGTGTCTGGTTTGAATATTGGGTAGCATCTGCATTCTGAGGAGTGGTTAGCTGCAGATTGAGTTTCTTTCGAGCGGGATGATCAGTGTGGAAATGTGATTTTCGTAAAGGTCGCTAGTGCTAGTGGGAATCCGTCCGCGTGTAAGTGTTGGTTTTGTGCAGGGTTGTTTTGGGAAGTCGATGATAGCAACTGGTGGTCGATAGTCAGTACCCTAAGTGGGGGACAATTGCAATTCTGGAAGGTCGATGGGCATGAGAGGTCGTTTGGCTGCTTGGGATTCAGCAGTGGTTCTGTCAGTCAAGAGCAGGCTGGTATGAGTAAGTGGCAGGCGTGTCGAGCAGGATACAGACCTAGGGCATTTGATTGTGGAGGGCCTAGGTTCAGGCAAGGATCGAGTATGTATGATAGAGATAGAGTTCGGAACCCCTAGAAGGCTAGAACAGTATGCATGGGAGGATTTCCCGAAGAGATAACTCGGAGTGATGAATACTAGTTGAGCGGTGCGGATAGACTGAAGGCCGTTAGGCGTACCAGTCATGTCGAAGGCTCGGAGGAAGGTCCAGCCAGACTGAAGGCCCTGGAGGGTGGTCCAGATTGGCTGAAGGCCTGGTAAGGTGGTCCAGTCATGCTGAAGACTCTGCAGGTATTATTAGACCGGTTCGAGGAAATGGGTTGAGTATTTCGTGATGTGTTAGCATTAGAAGGTCTGGCCCTGGGTATTGATCTTGACTAGTGGAGATGGTGCATGGACTCGAGAGTTCTTGCGAACAAATTCAAAACATGTGTGTTGCATGGATAGCGGTCATACTATAAAGGAGTGGTGTAGCGTTGGGCGAGCACCGTGGCACTTGTCGTAGTGACAAGGCGGCCAAGTGGATTTTCGTGGTAACGAAAGAGAGAGGAATGTAGCTCCGAGTAGGAGTGTAAATTCACGGAAGTGAAAGTAGCAGTGCAAAGTTATGATTGGAGTGGTCCAATTATGGTCATTGAGCAGTGCGATTGCGGCAAGGGTATAGGATCACATCTGGGTTGGATGGTTGCTGAGGCTCGACAGGAATGCATGGATGGAATCTCGGATTTCCAGTTAGACTTTGTTTTATGTTGTGGAAATTCATCCTGAAGAATGTTTGGAAGTGTCATCAGTGTATCGGGTTTTTCCTAACCCGAGGATACTAGAGCCAATTCAGTGTGGTTATGAGATTGCGGTGGAGAACTCGTGGGAGTTGCTCTGAGGCTGAAGCATGTGTCATCCTATCAGCAATAAAGGTAAAGTTGGGTTTTGGATTTCGATGGTCGAGTCTTGAGGAACCTGGTCCGGTGAATGCTAGGTGGTGCGTTGAGGGGGTAGTTCTGGAGTAGAGTTGTCGCAGGCTTCGAGGACGAAGCCTAATTTAAGTGAGAGAGAATTGCAACACCTCGTTCTTAAAGTATTTAATTATGATTCCCTGAGATTTAAGAGGAAGGGTAATTCTGGTCCTTTTGCGGGAAATGGGTTTTATCCGAGAAGGTTTCAGACTGGTGTATGTTGTTAGAAGCATAGGGCTTCTCGCCACCCTCGTGTGAATGTCAAGTCTATTGGGAGCGGGTTTAGAGTAGAGGAGTTGCGGCGTTTTAAAGATGATAATTGTTTATAGCTCTTAATGGAAAAGTGGAAAAAGGGGTTCCATGCAAGCCATGCATGTGTATTGGAGTTTGGCTGGGTACGCCCAGCGTAAGCTGGACGTACGCCCAGCGTAGTAAAGGAAAAATACGAGGTGACAAGTGAGTACACCCAGTGTACTCTCAGAAACCCCAAACCCTAATTTAAGGCCCACCACTATATAAGGAACATGTTGGTTCATACCCTAGCCTCCATAAGCTCACCCTTAACCTCAGAAACCCATATTCCCTCCATTGTGGGGTGTGTTTGGTCTTGGAAAGCTCATTTAGGCAAAAGAAAAGCTAGAAGAAGAAAGGAGAATTTGCCAAAGAAGGAGAGGAACAATTGGAGCTTATAGATCTGGAAAGATATCATCCTTTGGAGCTTATTTGAGGTATAAAGCTTCTTGCTTGCCAATTATTTTGCAGAGATCTAAGTGTTGTGAAGTTTTAGCATCTTCCTTGTCCCAAAAGAACTCATCTTGATTCATGCTTTGTGTTGGCCGAGATTATATGTCCTTTCAGACCTTTGGAGAGGTCTTGAGTGAGAAAAATGAGGTCCCAAGGGCTGTAGTTGTTCCATGTGTGAGAAATATAGGTCTTAATGGATTAAGAGCTTTATAGACGTCCCAAGTGATAAAGTTTGAGACTTTATGAATCTTAGGCATATTTGGCCTAGGGATCTGAAGTTTGGGCTTAAGAGCTTAAGCCATTAAGAGGTTATAAGGACTTAATGAGTAGCAAAGTTACGCCCCGCGTAACTTGGTAGTATGCCCCGCATAGCGGGTCAGGGCCCCGATCCTCAGTTGCGAATCAACGTGTACGCCCCGCGTACCAAGGAGGGTACGCCCAACGTACTCCCTCTGATTGGACTTTAATGTTGGGCCTTAGAGATTGGGCCGTTTGTGGGTTGTTGGTTTTTGGGCCATGTATGGAAATTATGGATAGAGTATTTTGGGCCCAATTATTATTATGGACCTTGGATCTAGGCCCATTTGGTGAGGCGGGCCCAATTTGGTAAATTGGGCCAATATTGGACTTTATTTAAGAGTTGGACTTTGGCCTTAGCCCGATAAGTGGACGTATGCTTGGCCTAATGTGTATTTGTGCTATGTTGGCTAGTTCGGGATTTGCGGTGAGTTGGTAATTCGAGAATCTGTTTCTTCAGTTCAGAGTATCGGAAATCACGAGGTGAGTTATCCTCACTATATCAACAAGGTCTAAGGTACCAAGGCCGGCCCCTTTATCGGATTGAGATCTGAGTATTTGTTGTTATGTTATTGCTTTGATATGTTTGCATCCTGGTAGCTAGGATGGTATATGCTAGTGACCGGTTAGGTCGGTATCCTGGTTATGATGATGATATGTTATGTGATCTGTTTGATCGACTTATTGACTGTGAAATTTTATATGATTGTATGTTTATGTGCACATGGTTGTTTGGACTGGAGTTGGGTTGAGGCGGGTCTTGCTTTGTGCTGTAGGCCAAGATACCCAGGGCGGACCGGTTGTTCCGAAGGACCAGCGAGCGGTCCGGATAGGCTGTAGGCCCCACGAGGGAGGACCAGACGTGCCGAGGCTCGGAGAGTGGACCAGGCCGACTAAAGGCCCGATGCGGGCGGACCAATCATATTGTAGACTCAGAGAGTGGACCAGATGGGTTGAAGGCCCAGTGCGGGTGGACCAACCACACTGCAGACTCGAGGGACATGACTAGACTCGGAGGGTGGACCCGGTGGACTGAAGGCCGATACGGCGGACCAATCACACCGTAGACCCAATATGCATGGTTGTTCTGTGATCGGTTATGATATAACATGTTATATGTGTATGGTATATGTGGTTGGTATTTTGGGGGTATCTCACTAAGCTTTCGGGCTTACAGTTGTGGTTTAATGTTTTTTTTAGGTTCTTCAAGAGACCGTGGCAAGGCGAAGGCGTGATCGTACCGCTCCTTGTGATTATGTTTTATGTTATGTTTCTGGGAATACTCTGATGATAAATATATTGAAAACATTTTTGTAATAACGTGATTAAAATGGGTTGTTTTTGAAAAAGTTAAATTTTGTTGAAATTTTTGGTCGTTACAATGGAGGTAATGACGCCAAATCTTGACGCCGAACACGACAGCCCCCAGCTCCAAATCATGTGTCGGGTAATTCGCCTCGTGAGGCTTCAGCTGCCTCGATGCATAGGCGATAACATGCCCTCTCTGCATCAGAACTGTGCCCAAACCTGAGATAGACGCATCACAATATACCACAAAATCCTCCATGACCTCTGGCAGGCCTAAGATTGGTGCCTCGCACAATCTGTGTCTCAGAGTCTCGAATGCGGCCTGCTGTTCAGGCCCCCAGCGAAAGACCTCTCGCCCTGAAGATCCGCATTCTAAAGATGAACAACCAAATGGAAGACCAAAGCATGAGCATTTTACCTTGATTAAGCTGGAAATCGAATGATTACTTGATCTACAAGCCCCCAATTCAAATATTCAAGTTCCTCTTCTTTCTTCCAAGCTTCAAGAGTCAGCAAAAGCACCAAAATGGCATTAACACACACATATACGGCTAGGGTTTTAATATGCAGCTCTAGGGGAGTGTTAGGGACAAGGGAGGCCGAGTTAATGTGTTTATATAGGGTGCAAACCCTCATATTAGGGTTTTTGTCCAGACAGCACGGACTCGCCGAGTCCGACTTCTGACTAACCGAGTCAGCCACTTGACTTCCGGGTCCAATTCGCTTCCACTCGACGAGTTAGGCCACCAACTCGCCGAGTCCCAGGCCAAAATGTAAAATGCTTAATTTAAATTACGTACCAGGAACCAGGTGTTACAGATTGCTTCGTTAATTATCACGAGAGATAATCAACTGCTTGTTTATGTTCCTGTGAATTACAAATGAATAATTGTAAAGAAGTATTGAAGGGCTTCTTTTAAAAGCTTTTAAGGTGGTTTAATGAATTTCGTTACATATCAACCTAAACATAAGGTGAGTAATTGTAACAGAAATTACTTATATGACCAATGTAGTCAGTGACAAGTTTGCTTTGAAAAACTTTTAAGTAACATGGAATTTCTGATAAAACTCACACTGAAATCATTTTAAAAAAAAAAAAATTGTATTCTGGATCTTGTTGGGTAACAAACATCATGGGTTTCGAATGTTTGATCAAGACCACTCATAAGAAATGAATATGATTTGGAGTTTCAAACGAATGTATAGAAACAAATGTTTTGTTAAAATCTGGAACTAAGTTCCCCGTCAATTCCTTAAAGATTAACTAAATTGGGTTTCACTTTCATCACGGTCTCATGATGTCTGATCATAAACACAGATTTGTGATATATCTAGGTTTCAATTGGTTTGATCAGAAACCTCTTGGATATATGTCTTCGTGTGTAATTGTGTAAGAATTTTGAGATGAAAAAGATTGATATAAGAAAGAACATGTACCTCTATTAGTTTGGACCAAACAGTAAACTCTTAACTCATGTGAGAAGAGTCAGGTAGCTCAAAAAACTAATGTGAATGTAAGCCTGATTGGGAAGAAATCTTCGTATGAAAATTTCATTAAGGCTTTCGAACATTGAGTCATTTAGTGGCTTTAGTCAACATGATGTAGCATGCTTCTAGGGACAACTTAACTAGTTCAATGTGTGAGAAAAATACCTGACCCTAGAACTGCAAGCACTGCTCCATGAAATTGGGTATGAATTTCTGCAACAAACAACTAAAAAGAAAGAAAGAACAAAAATATTTTTTTTGTTTTTGAATTTTGAAACAAAAAAAAAAATCTTTTTGGTATTTTTGATTTTTCGAAAAAATTGTATTTGTTGCAAACATACAAAATTTAAAATAATCAAGAAAATGAGAATTATACGAATACGAAGGATTCGAAGAGTTGACCATGAACAGTAACCTTTTTCTCTGATGACGTGTCTCTGAACCAATTCTTTCTGACCATCAGTCTTCTTTTTCGCATGTAACAAAATTTCCATCGATCATTCCAAGTCCTTCCAAAATTCTCACAAATAATTTTTCATCCAATGGTTTTAGGAAAATATCAGCTAACTAATGTGTTGTTTTTACAAAATGCACTTCAATATTTCCATCTTCCACATAATCCTTGATGAAATGATAACGAAGAGCAACATGTTTAGTCTTCAAATGCTGCACAGGATTATGAAAAATTCTTATAGCACTTTGAGAATCACAATATAATGGGATCTTTTTCATATTAATTGCATAATCCCTTAATTGGCTTTGAATCCAAATGATTTGTGAAGTACAAGCAGCAGCAGCTACATATTCTGCTTCAACAGTTGAAATTGAAACACATGTTTGCTTTTTCGATTGCCAGATCACCAACTTGCTATCGAGCAATTGACATCCACCACTTGTGTTTTTTCTATCAAGGTTACAACCTCCCAAATCTGCATCCGAATATGCTTGAAAAAAGAACCCAGTATTCGAAGGATACCACAATCCTAGCAAAATAATTCCTTTGATATAACGAAAGATATTATTTACAGCAGTAAGATGTGGTTCTCGTGGATTTGATTGATACCAAGCACAATTACATACAGATAACATGATATCAGGTCTACTAGCAGTTAAATAATGTAAAGATCTAATAATGTTTCTATATAAAGTAAGGTCAACTGCAGGTTTATCTAATGAAGGAGTTAGCTTAATGCCAGTTGCCATTGGAACTCATAATTTTGTGCTATTCGTTAATCCAAACTTCTCTAGCAAATTCTTTGTATATTTTTCTTGAATAATGAAGATTCCTTCTCTGATTTGACGAATGTTTAAACCAAGAAAATTATTAATTTTTCCCATCATGCTCATTTCGAACTTACTTTTCATCAAATCTTCAAATTCTCTAGACAAAGCAGGGTCAGTTGAGCCAAAGATAATATCGTCAACATAAATTTGAACAAGCATAAGATGATTCCAAACTTTCTTACGAAATAATGTGGGGTCAACAGATCCATGTTTAAATTTAGATTGTTTTAAAAATGAAGTAAGAGTTACATATCAGGCTCGTGGTACTTGTTTCAAACCATAAACTGCCTTATCTAAGATATAAACATAATCAGGATGTTCTTCGTTAACAAAACCTGGAGGTTGTTCCACATATACAGTTTCTTCGAGTTCTCCATTCAGAAATGCACACTTCACATCCATTTGATAAACATCAAAGTCTTTGTGAGCTACATAAGCCAAAAATATACGAACTGCCTCGAGTCTTGCGACAGGGGCAAAAGTTTCTTCGTAATCAATTCCTTCTTGTTGAGAGTATCCCTTAACAACAAGTCTGGCTTTGTTTCGAATGATATTTCCATCTTTGTTAGTTTTATTTTTGAAAATCCATTTTAACCCGACAATCGAAACATCATTTGGCTTAGGAATTAATCTCCAAACCTTATTTCATTCAAATTCAGACAATTTAGATTGCATTGCAACAACCCAATCTGAGTGTTCCATTGCAATCTTTACAGTCTTTGGTTCAATTTTAGAGATAAAAACATTGAACATGCAAAACTCTTGATGAGTATTTAATACCTCATTCTTCGCACAAATTTGAGCTCTTGTTAAGACTCCCTCTTGTGGATTACCAATTATTTGATCCTTCGGATGATCTTTTGTCCATTTGTCCATTGGTGGATAAGCTGGATCGAAGTTCAGAGATGCATCTTCGTACAATTCATCATTATCTGAACCTGCAATTGAACAAACATCATTAACATCATGATAATTTTCATTATTTTGTAATCGCCCCCCCCCCCCCCCTCAACATTAGAATTTAATCTCTCCCCCTCAACATCAGCATTTTCTCCCTCATTCTGCCCCTCGAAAGAATGCTCCCCCTCCATCAGAGTGTTCGAATCCAAGTGATCCCCCTCCACTAGATCATTTTGCATACTTTCGCCTATCTCGTGAGGAGATGATGTTAAATCGCCAGTTAGCTTTGAAAGTTCAGGGATATGATTATCAGGAGCTTTTAGTTCAAAATCTCCAGCATGATCTGAAATTCCAAATATCAAATCATAATCAATATCCAACATTTGCATTGGTTCAGATTCATCTTGTGTTTCTTTCAAAATTGGATGATTGTTAAATTGTTGTGCTGATTGTTTTATATAATAATCATCAAATGTAAGGTTAAAAGTTTCTTCCACTTTTCGTGTACGCTTGTTCAATACACGATATGCCACTAAGTTATGCGAATACCCCAGGAAAATCCATTCATCGGCTTTAGCTTGAAACTTCGAAAGGTTATCCCTGAGATTCATAATAAAGCACATGCATCCGAAGACATGGAAGAATTTCACATTAGGTTTCCGATTATTTAGAATTTCGTAAAGTGTAATATTAAAACGCTTATGAATGAAAGATATGTTCTAAGTAAAACATGCAGTGGATACTGCCTCAGCCCAAAGATATTGTGGTAAGTTCACATATGCCAACATAGTCCTTGCAGCTTCGCATAAAGATCGATTTCTATGTTCAACAACACCATTCTTCTGCCTTTTTCCACTAAAAATGAATCAAGAACATTGTTCTTAAATTCAGTTCCATGATCACTCTTGATTTTGTGAACAAGCTTTTTCAATGTTATTTCCATTTTCTTGATAAAATCAATCATGATTTGTGCCACTTCGGATTTTAATCTGAGAAAATAAACCCATGTGAATCTAGAAAAATCATCAACAATAACTAAGATATAGCGTTTGTTGTTAAGTGTTGAAACTGTCGATGGACCACATAAATCAATATGTAAAAGCTCCAGTGGTTCGATAATCTTCGAATCAACTGTGATCGGATGACCTTGTTTATGTTGCTTGCCAACTTCACAAGCTGCACATAAAGAGTCATTGTCAAATTTAAGTACAGGTAAACCTCTTACCAAATCTTGCACAACAAGTTTGTTGATATTTCTAAAGTTGACATGTGAAAGTCTTCCTATCCAAATCCAGCTAAGATCTGATGTAGCTTTCGAAAGAAGACATACAGCAGGTTTACCCACAATTGGATTTACGTCCAAAGTAAACATGTCACCTTTCCATTTGGATTTAAGCAAAACTTCTTTTGTGTTAACATTCGAAATAATGTTTCCCTCTTCTTTAAAAAGTACTTGATTGCCAGTGCGTACCACAAGTTGTGATACACTTATCAATTTGTGTTGTAAACCTTCGACATAAGCAACCCGATTCACTGTGAATTGAAAATTCGTTATTTTCCCATATCCTTTGACTTGACACTTTTGATTATTCCCGAATTTAACAACTCTAGCATTTTTCAAGCTTCAAAAGTCACTAAGATTCTCCTTCTTCCCAGTCATGTGACGAGAGCAACCACTATCAATGTACCATTTGTTATCATATTCCTCTTCACAAAGTACCTGCGATCATTAAAAAAATTTAGGTACCCAAGGCTTTTTGGGTCCATGGAAATTAGATTGCAACAAAGAGTTGAAATAATAACTTTTGACTAAATCACAAACTTTAGTTTTGAGACTATTAATAATATCCACATCTTCATTTGTAGGGATTGAAACATAAGGTTTTGTTGGTTTTGTATGTATACTAACATCACCCTTCGTATTTTGAGTTTGTGATTGTAAGGTCTTCGCTTTTGTGACTGGTTTCCATGCTTTCACCAAGATATTTGAATCATTTGATGACGAACTTCCATTTGAAGAAGTATTCACATTCTTCTCATAAGCTTTGTTGATTTGTTCTTTTGAGTATTTACTCGATTGATAAATTTTTCCTCTTCCTTCGAGCCAGTGATCAATATTCTTTCTTGAGGATATCCCTTTTTCATGCAAAGCTTTCAATGTTTGTTTCTTCGTATGATTAGGAAATTTTGGCTTTTGAGGAACAAAATCAATTTTTGATTTTGAAACAAAAGATTCAGCATAGGAAGTATCAAATGTTGATTTAAAATGTTGACGTTGAGAAAAAATCTTTGTTGAATTAGAATTATCTGAAATTTTCTTTGAAATGTTAGGTATTGACACTTTTGAAAACTTTGGTGATGTTTTCACTTCAAACTTAGAAAGAGTTGTTTGATGATAAATTTGTTTTCCTTTTGAAAAAGATGAATTTTTCACTTTGAAAATATATTTTGGTGATTTTAATTCAGACACATTTTTGCTTGAATAAGTGGGATTTTTCTCTTTGTCTGAATAATTTTTTGAATTCACAGTCTTAACTGGTTTCGACGATTCATTTGACGTCTTTCGAGACTCAATTGTGTGCAAAAATATTTTCTTTCTTGCATGTCTTTTTGAAATAGTATTTTCTTTAGAAAATTTTTCAATTTGTTCTTTGAATTCTTTTGAATTTAATTTGACACCACTTTTCATTTCCTCAAAAACTGGTTTGGTGATTTCTTTCTCAAGTTTTGATTTTTCAACACATTTTCTCTGAGATTTTTGTCTTTGAAAAACATATGACTTCTTCGTTAGGTTGTTTTCAACTGTACTTTGATTTGCGAAGAACCCTTCATCTGATGTTTTCAAATTGTCTTGTTCCACCAATTTCTTGAATTCTGGTTTGATATTTTCAACATTTCCAGTTGTTACGAAGACTTGGTTTGGAAAAAACAACATCATCTGTACACTTAAAAATCGGATACACCACAGTATTTGTTTCAAGGTAATGAGCACCTTGTTCATTCTAACACTTTTTTGTACTTTTGTGTATCACCATACACCTGGTCAACTACAATTCGAGGAATTTCTTCATCCTTTGAAAATTCCTTTTCCTTCGAAATTTTCTCATCTTTTTCATCATCACTATCATCTGTTTGACTGTCTCTGATTTCCACGAAGTCCAAATCACAAACTTTCAAAGTTGAGGATTGATTAGTATCAATCTTAACCAACAAATCATTAACTTTTTCTTTACCTTTAGATGATGATGCAACATTAATAATAGACAACTGAGAATAATCAACATCCTCAAGTTCACTAATTTCACTGATATTGTCAGAATTATCCTCAATATCAACAAAATTAGATTGAGAATCAGATGTTGAAGTTTCAGTCTTTTTCAAAATGTAAATTTGTTCAGAATTAGTCAAAGTATCATTTACAATATTAACTAATTTAGTATTATCAAGACATTCATCTACTTTGACTATTCCATATATATATATATATATATATATATATATATATATATATATATATATATATATATATATATATATATATATCCTCAGGAACTTTGTCAAATTCAACTATTTCTTTCTCACAATCATACGAAATATTATCTACCTTAGCTCTTTCGTAAGCTAAAAAATGCAATAATTTTCTATGTTGTTCTTTACTTATTTCGCAAGAATGATGTAATTATGTTAATTTCCCATACAATCTCTTAGCTGAATTATAGTAAATGTTTCTTTGAGCTAACAACATCTTTATTTCACTTGACAAATTATCCCTATCAACCATAATTTTTGTAATCTGAAGTTCTAAACAATCTACTTTAGTATTTTTCAAATCTAACTTCTTCTCTGTCTCTATCAACTGCATAGAAAGCTTCTTAGCCTCATTGCTAGCAAACACCACAATTGAATCAAAATAAGTAACAGTTTCATCAAAAGATACCAATTCAGAATTATAAGCATGTACTGGAATATTAAAAGATTCAAGAATATTACTTACCTTTTTTGTTATTGGATATTTGTCTGCAGCCTTTGATAAGAAGCATCTTCCTTTTACTTCGTGTGCTTCTTCATCAGATTCCTCCTCTATCTTTGCAAACATTGCTCCATGTGTTGGATTTTGCATCTCCTCATCATCTGATCCAGATGACCAGAACTGATAAGTTCCATCATCTTCTTGTTCACCCATGGCAACCAATGACAAGTTTTTCGCCTTCGCACGAACTTCCTCCAGTCTTTCAGCATAATAAGCTTCATATTTTATCTTATTCTTCTTCTCATCTTTCTACCTCAACATACAATCATTGGCTAGATGATTAGCTCCATTACAGTAGTGACAGTCTACTCCAGCATCTCCCATCAACTTCTTCTTAATCTTCCCCTCAACAAGCTTCTCATCCTTCTTCTTCTCATCACTTGCAGTTTTATTCACAAAACTTCCTTTTATCTCAGCTGACTTAATCTTCGAATTGAATGGCTTTTTGAAGAACTTTTTTACACGATTGTTTGAATAAAATGCTATCGCTTCATCATCAGAATTCATGATGAATCCCTCTTCTTCATCAGAATCACTTTTCTCATGAATTTCTTTCTCAGTCATTTTTGAAACCAAAGCCAGTGGACCTCCCAAACTCACCTTCGTTTCTTCAGCAATTTTGTTCACTTCATTTTCGTGTGATTTTAACTGATTGTACACGTCATTCAAAGTTGACGTATCAAAGCTTTGTTGATTTTTAACCATCATGCTTACATTTCGCCACTCCTTTCTCAGACCCATAACGAAGATAAGATTGAACTCCATGACTGATCTGGTGATACCATATCGGTTGCATCGATAGATTAATTCATTCAGATGATCGTAATATGCCTCAATAGTTTCACTGTCTTTCTGTCTAAAGTCTTTCAGTTCAACCAAGCATTGTTTCACTGAGTTAACTCTTGTCTTCTCGCTTCCTTGAAATTTCTCCTTTAGATTGTTCCAGATCTCCTTTGCAGTTTTACAACTCCTCACATAGTTGTGCACAACTAGAGGCAAAGCTCCTCGCAACTCTCTCATGCATCTCTTCTCCATCTTTTTCATACGATTAGTTTGATTCTCTACTCCAGAACTTCTAGAAGAAGCTCCAAGTGGTTGAATATTCGATGGAGGATTGAGATTACCATAAATACAAGTCCACAATTCTTCATCCAAACCATTGAGATAATCCTCCATACGATCAACCCACTGATCGTAATACTTAGGGATTAGCATTGGAATTTTTGTTGATGATCCTAACAAATGAGAAAATGAAGTCATGGAATTAAGATTGAATGACGTCATTGTTGTACGAAAGAAAACTTTGAGAATTTTGAAGAAACTATGAGAATTTAACAGCAAACTAGTTGATTCAAATTGAAATTACTAGATGAACACTCGATTCAACAATTCAAGTGCATAATCGAATCACAGAACTAGATCCAATGAACTTTTCACTTTTCAAAAAGTGCGGAAACTTTTAAACCAAAAAAAAATTGATTTAAAAACTTTTGAAATGATGAAAATCAGATCAGAGATATGATTCCTGCTCTGATACCAAATGAAGAATCAAAGAATCGAGTATGAATATTAATCAGAGTTTGAAATCAAAAAAAAAATGTATGTAAGATTGAACACCGATGTAAATAAGATCTTGATTCAGCTCAATATTACGTTGTTAGGTTTACAGAGTGCAAAATAGACAAGACTGTAAAACCTTATCTAGCTCTAGTAAAGACTTCTATTTATAGGAGAATAAAAGCGTACAAAAAATATACTAAGGACTAGACAAATAAGCTTCGAATAATGTGCCTTAGTAAAATAGATAACATACTATACGAAGAGTACACATAAGGCTTCGACTCATTACAACCAAACTACCCTTACAAATGGATAAAAGTTTGCCACTAGCTTGATAAAGCTTGGATCTTTGGGCTCAATGGACCTCATATTGTCCAAATCCCAAGTCTCAACTCCATGGCAAGCTCAAATAACTCTAGAACTCAAAGAATGATGGAAAAAGGCCCTAAACTCCGTAGAAAAGAGATCTAACCAAATAATGAGCAAAGTGGTAGCTTATTACCTTCAAACAGAAGCTAGGAATGAATGAACACCGGATCTAAGAGCTCCTTCTCGTCCCAAGCGTTTTGTTCCTCAATCTCCCTCCAAAAATGCACTAAAATATGCAATATTAGCCTCTCTTTCTCATACACAAGGATGTAGCTCGATTAGGGTTTCTCTCAAAGTGGTAAGATGATAAGGGAGGCAGAAATGAAGGTTTAAGGTCCTTTAAATAGGACACAAACCCTGAAAATTAGGGTTTTCTCACTCAACATCTGCTCGTCGAGTTGGGGTCCTCCAACTCGTCAAGTAGACTCTAAAAATCATGCGGCCATTAACTCCTCTACTCGGTGAGTTGGGGCATCCAACTCGTCGAGTTGTTCCGACATTATGAATGTAAGTTATTTAAGTATTATACCTGAGAGTCAAAATGTTATATATAAAGCATATGTATAAATACAAATATGAAAATACCACA
The DNA here is from genome assembly GCF_052625555.1 of Lactuca saligna. Classification (NCBI taxonomy): domain Eukaryota; kingdom Viridiplantae; phylum Streptophyta; class Magnoliopsida; order Asterales; family Asteraceae; genus Lactuca; species Lactuca saligna. Next base: position 47,611,151 of record NC_136425.1, read on the forward strand.
TAAATACATTCAAAAATATATCTATACGTTTATATATGTATAAAAACTGCTTTTATATGTATAAGTAACGTTTTTACATATAAATAACATTGGTATACATATTTAGATGTATAAAAACGTTTTTCATACACATAAATTTACATCAATATGTTCTTATAAAAAAATACACATATACCTACGTTAAAATACATTTTTATGTGATATATATGTTTTTAAAAATAAAAAATTATGGTTTTAAGTATATAAACATGCTCGAAAAATTGTAGTAGTAGTAGTAATAATAATAATAATAATAATAATAATAATAATAATAATTGTTCCCCTATAACACATTATATATTAAGTTAGGAAATAAACACAAGAATCCTTCTAGCTTGATGGTAGAATTCCCTGCGAGCAATGTGGGAGTTTTGGGTTAGAATCCTCTTGGTCTCCATTTTGTTCACAATTTGCCTTTTTCATCCGAAGGCAACACACGCTGACATATGTCAGCTCCTTCTAGCCTCTTCTCTCCAATCAACTATGGATTGACCGGTCATAGAAGGTAAATTGGTAAAACCGAACATTTTTTATGGTATTTGAGTCATGCATAAATTTCAACTTTGGCCATAGAAGGTGAAGGGGGAAAACTAAACAATTTTTCCGGTATTTGAGACATAAACGAACATAAATTTTAACTTTGGGTAAAACCGACAAAAACTTAAAAACTTAAGATTTTTTAAGACATTAACTCTTCTATTAAACGTATGTTACAACTTATAATTTAGAACCAAATACCCTAACTAAAAATCTAATTACCCAAGAATTACTACTAACAAAATCCCACAAAAAAAAAAAAAAAAAAAAAAAAAAAAAAAAAAAAAAACCCCACTTATAATTTAGAACCAAATACCCTAACTAAAAATCTAATTACCCAAGAATTACTACTAACAAAATCCCACAAAAAAAACCCACTTTATAATTAGTAAATTCAAATAAAAGAAACTCAATCATTTTACTGTTAAAGTTAACAAATACTAATTAAACCAACAACTAACAATTATTACAAACAATAAACAAATAAAACTAATAGTTGCATTTATTTATTTACGAAAATGGAAGACGACTCCTCGGGTTTTTACATCGAAAATTGGCAGGAAAGGTTGAGAAAAAAAGGGTAGGGAATGAATAACTATATTAAATTAGAAGAGAGCTATAAAAGATTTATGAAATTTCAAATGTTTGGTGCAATCAAATATCAAGTGGAGACGGAACTGTAAGGTGTTGTTTGCTTTTCTGAAGTCAAAATATCTGCAGTCTGCGGATTACATCTGCAAGTCTCTGCAGCAGAAGAGGTGGATCAAACGTCTGCAGTCTACAATAAGAAGACTGTTTGTTTTTTAACGTCTGCAGGCTGTTAAAATAAACTAAATGGTAAATAAAATGGTTTTTAAACACCAAAATTCTAATAACAATTATATCGTAGAACATTAAAATGGTTTTTAAACACCAAAATTCTAATAACAATTATATCATACATTAAAATAAATCTCATGTTTTACACATTTCAACACAAAATCAACATATAATGACTTGAGATTTCACACTTTCAGCTAAAAAACTGCTAATAAACACAATTATTCGACAATTTCAGCAAATATATATATATATATATATATATATATATATATATATATATATATATATATATATATATATATATATATATATATATATATATATATATATATATATATAGAGGGTTAGATTCATTTGAGACCACCTATATTTTGTGAGACGCATTTTTTTATTTTTTTTTATTTTTTTTTATCTTTTTTAGTTAATTCATGTTCCGAAAATAATATTTAAAAAAAAGAATTTTTTGATTTTTCCATTTATTTTGCATTTAAAAATTATTTTTAGAATATGTACAGTGTAATATTCTATTTAGAATATTTCACGTATTTTTCAAAAAAAAATAGATTTTTTTTTAGTTAATCCAAGTTCCGAAAATAATATTTAAAAAAAGAATTTTTAGATTTTTCCATTTATTTTGCATTTTAAAATTATTTTTTAGAATATGTTAGTGTAATATTCTATTTAGAATATTTCACGTATTTTTCAAAAAGAAAAACGGAATTTTTTTTTTTTTATATTTTTTTATATTTTTTTTATTTAATTCAAGTTTCGAAAATAATATTTAAAAAAGAATTTTTGGATTTTTCCATTTATTTTGCATTTTATAATTATTTTTAGATTTGGTCTCACGGTCTCACAAAATTAGAATGGTCTCAAATGAACCTGAACCTATATATATATATATATATATATATATATATATATATATATATATATATATATATATATATATATATATATATATATATATATATATATATATATATATTTCATATTTTCAGCAAAAAAAAAACAAAATATAAGCATCATTATTTGGCCAATTCAACGCAAAACAACACATCACAAACATTATTTCAGCAAAAATAACACATAAATATCAACATTTCATATTTTCAGGAAAAAAAAAACAGCATATAAGCATTATAATTTAATTTCAACACATCAAAAACATTATTTCAGCAAAAGTAATACATCAACATCAACAATTCAAAATTTTCAGCAAGATAAATCAAGAAAGGTAGTTTTTTTTGGCTGAAAATGTTCCAGCAAAACAGCACATGAAAAACAATGTTCCAGCAATATTTAACAAAAAATTAAACAAGAAATGATACTTTCTGATTTTTAGCAAGAAAAATAAACAAGAAAGGCTACATAAACAACAAGTAATTTCAGTAAAATGGATAGTTTTCAGGAAAAATAAACTTCAATTTCATGTTAAAACAAGAAAAAAAAATCAAAGGAGAGGTACTTACCTGGATAGCGGCGTCGGTGGTGCTTTGGACAGCAGCGTCAAGCAGAGCAGACGGGCTGAAGAAGACCAGCAGTAGAGGGGCAATCGATTAGGAAGTCAATTGGAATGAAGGCGTTGGAGAAGAGAAGATGCGTTCGTTTTTTTTTAGGTTAAAATCGATGGTGCTCCTTGTCTTGACGGCGGCAACGAGAGGAGGAGATAGGATGAAGAAGACCACCGGTGGAGGGTAGTCAATTGAAGAAAGCGGTTGTCCCTCTTGTATGTCGTCGATGGTATCTTTGATTGGAATGAAAGCACTAGAGAAAATATGCGTCCTTTTTTTTAAGTTAAAAAGGTTTGAAGACTTGTGAAGACAATAGTTCATATATGTAATAAGAAAACCTCGTGCAGACGTTTTTACATCTGCAGACTTTCAAAAAACAAACACTTTGCAAAGGCATATGTCTGTGCGTAATCTGCACCGCGCAGACAAAAGTGATTGTGCAGATCGGCATAAAAAAACAAACAGCTTCTAAGTTTATAAAATCATATGTTATACTCATCACTAACCATTATAGTAGTGAGTGACAAATTTTTTTATTGTAGAGAGAGATAAAGAGAAGAAAAAGAGTGACAAATTTTTCTTTTGATTGGGCGTGCTCATCCATTCCTGGCCACAAATCACAACCAAAAATAACCACCAAGGGCCTGTACACTAACCACGATCGTGACGCGTGGACGACGAGTGGTATCCATACAACCCACATGGTCTAATAAAAAAACATGTGTTTAATACAACAAGTGGGACACACATTTAAGAGGGGTCATTGCACCCCACAACCAATACACTTGTCATCCCTACCCTATCTTGAGCATGAAATAACCACCGCAACAATCACTTCGAAATGCATGGCCTACGTGGCCCATGCACATGCATGCGTTCCCAAAACCTCAAAAACAACCACATAATTCTGTCGAGGGGTTTTTACGTATACATTATATAGAGAGGAGAAGCAAGCAGGGACACCAAATACCCATAAAGCTTGACAGCCTGTAAATATTCAGACTGAAAAATGGGTTCGGATGAGGAGCAATTCGCATACGCAATGCAACTGGTTACCTCCATGTCCCTCACCATGGTGCTGGTGAATGCAATGAAGCTCAAGATCTTCGAGACTATAGCAGAGGCAGGACCTGATGCACGGCTCTCGGCTCATGAGATCGTATCCCGTTTGTCCATGACAAATCCGAGTGCTCACCAGATGCTCGATCGAATGCTTCGGTTGCTCGCTACTCATTCTGTTGTAACCTGCAATCAACAAGAACGTGAGTTTGGTCTGGTTCGAGTGTATGGACTCACCCCCGTTGCCAAATACTTTGTTCCTAACAAAGATGGGGTGTCCTTATGTGCTTTGATGGAGTTGCTTCAAGATAAAGCTTTCGTTGATAGCTGGTATGTTTAATCCCACTAAACAGTTTATATCAAAACAATGGGAGAAGTTTAGGAAATATATATATATATATATATATATATATATATATATATATATATATATATATATATATATATATATATATATATATATATATATATATATATATATATATAACTTTTATTTAGTTCAGTCACAGGTTTATAAAACTTTTTTACCGAATTAACGGATGAGGGTAACATGTGAATTAATAGAGTATGGGTGTTATCTAATCTATGTGCAAAATCTGACTGGGTGGAATCCGCTCAAATAGCTATAGATTAATTAGTTAAGCTCCATAAATCACATAAATTGTCAAATCGATCATAGAAGGCTATACACATTATTTCACTCATAATAGGTACACGAAGCAATTTAGGAGTAAGCATGAATTATCCATTTTTAAAGATAAACCTTGAAGCGTCTCCAACTCTTGTTTTTCCTTAATAACAACTAGAAAGTTACCCCACTACGCGGGTACCAGAAGCTTTCAATGTTGCTTCCGAATCGATAAATATAATAGACGTAGAAAGTGTAAGGATGAAAAGTCTGGGCTTTTGCCCCGGACCATTTGTTTCTCATGTTTTTATAAAAAAAATATAAAAGTTTTGACTGCAAGGACCAAAAGTGTCAAAATGTTTAAAAAATTAAAGGGGTAGAAGTTAACAACTTTTTAGAAAAGAGATCAAATTTGTCAAATCATTAAAAATTTGTGGCCAAACTTTAAATATTAAAAGGTTCTTAAAAAGTGTAAAAATATTGAATGCAAGGACCAAAAGTATCAAAATGACTAAAGAATGAGAAACAAAGTTGCCAAAAAAACATCCAAATTTACTATTTCTAACTTTGAAACCCAACAATAATACAGGGACCAATTATGCTAAAAAAATAACAAGTTAAGTATTTCTAAGATTCATTTCTTTATTAATAATAATAATAATAATAATAATAATAATAATAATAAAATACTATTAGCTTTTAATTATTATTATTGGACATGAAAACTTTTTTAATGGTAAATACAATCTTTAGTAAACTCTAACTTTTTAATTCTTTTATATGCTTTTTCGATATTGATAATTTATTTTATTTCCTAGATATTAATTAATCATTTTATTTTGTTATTATTAGATCTATTTGATTAAATATACAAAAAAAATGAATATATTTTTATAGAAATTTTTATCATAAAAGCTTTTTTCTTCAAAATGATACAAATACCAAAAATTTAAATAAATAAATAAATAAATAAAACATTATCATAACATAAGATTTTATTGTTCTTTTATATGTTAAAATATTATTATCAACTAATGTTATTTGTGAGAAATATAACACAGACTTAAAAATAGAAAAAATAAAATCATGATTATAGTTTATAAAAGGTTAATGGTTGGTGTAAGTTTATAACAACAGTTTTTCAATCAAAATTAAAAGCTTTTGAGAGGTTAACCATTGTGAATTCTTTTTTCTATGGTTTATCACAGACTTAAAAATAGAAAAAATAAAATCATGATTATAGTTTATAAAAGGTTAATGGTTGGTGTAAGTTTATAACAACAGTTTTTCAATCAAAATTAAAAGCTTTTGAGAGGTTAACCATTGTGAATTCTTTTTTCTATGGTCTATAAACAAGATTAATGTTTTGCAACCGGTGAATTGTTCTTTGATTATTAGGGTGATAGACTTTTTTTGTTTATTGAACAAGGTTTAAACTCAAAGATTCATTGTTAGAAGGAGGTGTTCCATTTGATATGGTTCATGGAACACATGCATTTGAATATCCAGCATTAGATGCAAAGTTCAATGAGGTCTTCAACAATGCCATGACGAATCATACTACTATGGTGATGAACAAAATTCTAGAGTGCTACCATGGTTTCGAAAACCTCAAGCAAGTGGTTGATGTAGGAGGTGGTTTAGGAGTCAATCTCAACATCATCATATCAAAATATCCCGGTATAAAAGGAATTAATTTTGATTTGCCACATGTGATCCAACATGCACCGGGCTATCATGGTATGTTTAGTTTAGGTCTTCTCAACCTTTTAAAATTAAAGACGATCAATCTGGGAAAAAAATAATGGAGCCTAAAGAAAAGAAATAGGGTTAATTGAATTTCAAACCTAGAGCCAAATGTAAATGAAATCTAAAACCAAGAACCGTTATGTTTTGGTTCTTTGATTTTTTTTGGTCCTAAACTTTTTTGACAACCTTATTTATTCATGTTTTTCTTATTGTAAAATGTAGGTATAGAACATATTGGAGGAGATATGTTTGAAGAGGTTCCCCCAAGTGATGCCATCTTTATGAAGGTAAATTTTCACGAATATCCTTACAATTTGAATTGAAGGTCTTTCTAATTGATGAAACATGAAACCTGGAATAGTGGATATTGCATGATTGGAGCGATGATCATTGTCAAAAGTTGCTAAAGAATTGCTACAAGGCATTGTCAAATGAGGGGAAGGTTATTGTAGTTGAGAGCATTCTTCCTTTTTTGTCCAACACAAGCTCTTCCGATAAAGTCACCACTCAAATAGATGCAATCATGATGACACAAAATCCAGGAGGAAAGGAACGCACGGAGCATGAGTTTCTTGTGTTGGCTAAAAGTGCAGGATTCACTGGAATAAAAATGGAATGCTTCGTTTGCAACCTTTGGGTCATGGAATTTTACAAGTAGAGTTTTCTCTAATTATATGTGTACTTTATATTTAATCATTGATGATATCTTGAATTATAAGTAATTACCTTAACTCCTAGATTAAAAGAGGTTTATTAATGTGATATTTACGCACATGAGAAAAATGGATATGTTTATCGAATAAATAGGATTTAAACTAAGCTTATATGACAAATTTCTCAAGGTTTTCAATAATGTTGGAGAGTTTGAGATCCATTATTGTAATTTGTCGAGAAAATGGATAAAGTTTTCGGTGTATAACAAGAATTACTAAAGCGCCGGTTTGAGCTTACATGCACACCTAGTTTCTTGTTAGTTTTTATTTTAATTTGATTTTGTTCAAAGACAAAAGGCAAAGAGGAAAAAACTTGTCTTCCTCTTTTTCACTACATGAAAGGAAAAGTTATCAGATAGTTGAAGTAGCTTAGATGTATTTTCCATAAATAGTTAAGATATAATTAGAAGAGAGAGGAAGTAGCTCATGTTGCAAAATAACTTTGCTAATGTGGGTTTTAGATACCAAAAGGTCATTGGCCTAGTAATTGTATCAGGTGTTTGTAATGTTTCCTTCTCCTAAGGGGTAAAATCGGTCCATTAGTTTTTAATGCTCTCAACAAGATTAAAAAAATTATGCCCCTGTATTTGTAAGTCCCGATTTCAATGATCCAAACCAGTGATCAAACAAATAGCAATCAATCAGAATAAGAATGAAGAAGAGGAAAGATTAAACCAAGCATGCACACGTTAAAATCACAAAAACATCAGGTATACCTTGGATACACACACATACGTCACCCTAAAACTGACACGGACACACTTTATTTATAGGACCACCAGTTGTACACGCGTGTACAGCCGTACACCCATGTACGGCCGTACACAGGGTGTACGGTCGTACACACGATTCTGGTCGTACATAGCCACACAACAGGCTACAAACACCATTACAAAGCCCAAAATCCTACCAAGACCTATACAAGATGGATGCTTAGCCCAAACCACTATATTATGACCTATCAATCTCCCCCCTTGGTTTGAGGCTAGCATAGACTTGGTCTTCAGTCTTTTGGTTTCTCGAATAGCCTTAGGTCAGATTTTCCCATAGATCCCATCCAGAGCCTATCCTTGATAATTGTGGCAACCATTCCTATAAATTCTTTTGTAGAAGCCTCCATGATCTCCCTCCTACACACGATTTGATGACGGGCCAAATTGTGAATCTCTCTCTCTCTCTCTCTCTCTCTCTGAATCTCAGAAGATCCTTAGCGCTAATGAGCCTGAGAACTCCTTCTTTGTTTTTGAATTTTATGGATGCAGTTGTTGTTTCATCATCAAAGGCCCAAAAATCCATATCAACAAGATATCCATCATGAAAATGTTGTGGGATTAGAATCTCCTTCAATTGGCTTGTAGTTGACCACAACATTATCTTCATCGGTTTGTCAGTTTTAGGATCAAGAATATCTTTGTCTTTTCTAACCAAAGTTTTCGCTGTCTTCATCATGGGGAAATTATCCCTGACCTGTCTATCTAAAAAGATGAAAGCGCTAGGATTTTTTGAAGGATTGTAGAATGGAGCCCTTGAGAGTTCAGAGAGATCAACCTTTATTCAGGAGTTGAAATAATGAATGCTTTTGTAGTACTCTGTATTTCTAGAATTTCTCTTAACCACCCACAGTTTAAGCTCATGATCATAGGCCCACATTTTGATCCCTATATGATCACCAAATTTTCTCTTTTCAAGATTTGTCACAATGAGTTGAGGTTCATTTGCGTTATGATTCTCATTTGAGTTCTTCATGAAGAGAAAACCTACTTTCTTCTCAGTTGTGATTGTTCTCTTTCCATGTTTTATTGTGATACGGGGATTGGCATTCACATGCTCTTTCTCAAATAGATTGACAATTCTTATTGTTCCTGTGGGTGGTTGATCAACATGATTTTCGCTTTCGGAAGGCTGGACGGGAGCAGTGGGAGGATCTTCAATACCATGAGGATGTTGAAAGAAGGACTGGAACTTATCACCAAAAGCTTCAAAAAAAATTCTTCAAGCTGAAGTAGAAAGCAGTCAAGGATCCAAGATTAGTTTGTAAATTAGAAATCTGTTTTGACTCCAATGCATTTCCTGCTTCAAGCTCAGCGATCCTGACATCATTTTTCCCAATCAAAATGTCCTTCTTAATATTTTGCTGATTGAGAATGCCAATTTCTTTTTTAAGCTTGGACACAACAAGATCAACATCCCCTGGATGAGCTTCCTTAATAGATATCCCTTTTCCACGTGAGGAAGGTTCTGAACTATGTTGTGCCAAGTGCCTTGCTTGATTGATGGAGGCTTCATCTAGCAAAGGCCTTTTAGGGGAGTATCCTTAAACAGCAGAAGATGTTCCAGTTTCATATATCGTACTTGGGACTTGTTGGGTAGGTACAGGTGGTGCAGTAGCTTTTGTAGTGGTGAATGTGGATGGAGCTAGCAGTGCTTGATCTTGAATAAACATTCCTGCTGCGGGTCGAGTCGTATTCTTTTTATAGAAGGCAAGGAGGTTTGTGTCGGTGTCGGATCACTTGTGGTTGGCACAGATGTATGAATAGCAGAATCAGGGGAGGAATCCTTGAAGTTTCATCCCTTTGGCTTGAAGTATCTTCCATCGATCTTGACGTAGGAGGCATAGTTTCGAGAATCTCATCAGCAACCCTAGTCTCAGTTGCTAATTGAACAACTTCATTGACCCTTGTAAAGAACTTGTCAACGAAATCCGAACTTAGACCAAAGTCATCATCTTCAAGACCAAGGTTAAGGGGGATTTCCTCATTGTTAAAGCATGTAAGGTCCATGTCCTTCAGAAAATCATCAACTTCATCATCATCATTTACCGTCACATTATCCATTAAATTTTCTTCAAACTCATCCTCATCATCACCATCTCCATCGTAATCACTCTGAACCTCCACGTTTTGCAGTTGGTCATGCTCCTTTGCCACGATTGTGATAGGAGGAACACGATCTTCTTCGTTTTCATGCTCTAAAGCCAAGATAACATTATCCACGGTTTCCGTGGGGCTTGAGAGATCATCAGACTCATAGTGATCACATTCTTCAATAAAGATGCCAAACTTGATCAGAGGATACTTTCCTTCAAAATTATCATCAGACTCATAGTTTTGCTTCGTCAATCCAAAGGCACTTGAACCAACAGACTTAAGGTCCAAGGTCTCTCCTCCTCTTTCTAACTCGTGGTGCATAGCATTGAAGATTAACTAAAGGAATCTTGGATACATGAGGAACTTATCTATGTTGTTTCCCTCAATGTTCACAATCATCTCGTTCAAAATGAACTTTGAGAAGTTGAACTCTATTCTTGAAGCTAAAGCAGCAATTGCATCGGTGTTGATCAGAGAGATTTCATCAGCTCCTGATTTCTGACCAGAGATACAGCTCACAAATACATGAGCTAAGTATCTCCAGTACGGAGATACTTAGATCATCTTGCTTGTTGCGATAAACCCAACATGTATCAAGAGACTTTTTGCCCTTAGGTAATTCAACCAACTTTCAAACCCCAAGTTTTTCAAATTGGTTTAATTCTTCATGCATAGCATCCACCCAGCTGGGCTCATTCAAAGCCATTTCAACATTCTTTGGCTCTATTTGAGAAATGAAGCAAGAGTAGTTGTACGCGGATTTCGGCAAATCGAGGGTCTAGACTACACTAAAGTTTATGCTCTGGGGGCAGGCTTGGAGGCTATTTGTATTTTCCTAGCATATGCCTCCTACATGAACTTCACGGTTTACCAGATGGATGTCAAGACTGCCTTCTTGAACGGTGCGGTGAAGGAAGAAATATACGTTGATCAACCTCTTGGGTTTGTTAACTCAAAATTTCCCAATCACGTATACAAGTTGGACAAGGCTTTGTATGGGCTACATCAAGCTCCTCGAGTGTGGTATGCCACTCTTACGAAGCACTTGCTCGAGCATGGCTATTCTCGTGGCATAATTGATCAAACTCTTTTCATCAAGCATGTTGTTGTCGATCAAATTCTGTTTCAAATTTACGTTGATGACATCATTTTCGGGTCCACAAGTCCCCAGTTATGCAAGGAGTTTGAAGTCGTCATGAATAAGAGGTTTGAGATGAGTTCAGTAGGAGAAATGACCATGTTTTTGGGGCTTCAGGTCCAACAAAAGTCAACCGGTATCCTGCTTCATCAAGCCAAGTATGTTGAAGATATGCTGGAGAAGTTTGGGTTTTGAGACGCAAAACCTGCTCTGATGCCAATAGCCGAGAGACCCCTGTTGAATCCAGATATTGACGGCGAATTCGTAGATTAGACTTCTTACAGATCGATGATCAGATCGTTGATGTATCTAACTGAGCCGACCAGATATTATGTTTGCAGTTTATCAATGCGTACGATATCAGGCTAATCCTAAAATTTCACATCTTATTACTATCAAAAAAGAAATTCAGTATCTCAAAGGCAGCCCAAAATTGGGTCTTTGGTACCCGAAAAATTCTGAATTTGATTTATATTCTTTTGGTGACAATCATTATGGAGGATGTGAGCTTAACAGGAAATCAGCCTCTAGTGGGTGTCAATTTCTCGGAGACCGGCTGGTGTCATGGCAGTGCAAGGAAAAGCACACCGTCTCAACCTCAACAGCAGAGCGGAATATATTTTTGGTTCTGCCTGTTGTTCTCAAGTTATCTTGATCCAAAATCAACTGTTGGATTGCGGTTTTAATTATCTAGAAACCCCTATCTTTTGTGACAATGAGGTTGCAATTCAGATTGACAAAAATCCAATCCAACACTCAAAAACCAAGCACATCGATATCAAAGTGCATTTCATCAGAGATTGTTATGAGCGTTCGCTCATTTGGTTGGAACAGATTCCCACTGCTAATAATGTGGTAGATTTGTTTACAAAACCATTTAACAAAGCTCGATTCGATGTGCTTGTGGGATTCTTGAAAATGATACGTTTTGAGGACTAATTTTTTGTTTTTTGTTTTAATCTAGTTTAAATTTGCGCATTTTAACTTCATTCTCACCCATGCACAAATTTAGGGGGAGAAATAAACAAAAACCAAACAAAAAAATAGAAAATAAAAAACCAAACAAAAAAATAGAAAATCAAAAAGACAAAAATATAGTGTATTTTTGTAGGTGTTGTGACTGGGGAAGTGATATCAACAAGTGAAGACGGGCAATCTGAATCAGTGTAAGGTACCAAAGCTGAATTGTCTAGACTCTGTGTTCGATGCGCCGGTAGGCATGAAAGATTTATATAGACTTGACTAGGAATAGATGAACTTAAGGAATCTAGAGACTTGACAAATCTTGACCTAGATAGATCCGTTTAGCCTGACAATACGATGCTCGAATAGGTTGAGCAGAGAGATATACATGGGAATCTGTGGATACATTAAATGATCTATATCTAGAAATGTGGATTAACTTTTCCTCGATGTGCGGACTTTATTCTTAATTCCGGTATTGACGGGGCGACCGAGGAATTACGATAAAATTAGGTATGTAGAAAGTTATTTTCTTTCTTTCTATCTGTCAGTCATACGTTCCTCCTCTGTGTGATCGAGAGATCCGACCTGGACAACATATGCAATTATATCTCTCTGCATCTCCTATCTACGCAATTCTTTCTACCTGTTAGTCATATGTTGTCTCCTTTGTGTGATTTATAATCCGACCTGGTACACAACATATGCACCATTCTACTTCTCAGACCTTCTAAAACTCTAGTCAGTCGTATGTTTCACCCTCTGCGTGATTGGAAGAGATTCGACCTGGGTATACAACATATGCATTCTAAATCTGACTTCTCCCATAATAATTGTCTGCTCATCTAAAGTAAGGAGTATTTTGGAAGTCCCTGATTATTGGGGTATATTAGGAAGCAAGAAACATGTTCTAGTACATCTAAAATTGATCAATTAATAGGTTTTCTATAGATCTCGCTGCTCAATTTAGGTGGACAACAATATCATTGGTCGTCGTCAGCTGAATAGCACATTAGAAACTTTATCTAGGAACATAGGATCCCAAATTGTCTTGTCACTTATAGCATGTCCAAAATCTTTTCACCATTTTTCATGCTTAAGTAAATCACAATACCGGCGATCGACCAGATTTATTCATGAAAGGGGAGGTACCGAAAAATGGATGAAGGCTATCTAATAACGTTGATCCCAATCTCACAAAAATATTATCTTCATTAGAAATTAGTGACATTTAATTTCAATTTTATTTTATTTTATTTTGATTTATCTTATTTTATTTTATTTTATCTTAATTTTAAGTCCTTGAAATTATTATTTTTAATTTTGTTGTGTTGTTGGGATTGAGTTCAATGCTAGTTGGGTTGCAGCCCATAACCGGGTTTTGGGGAGTATACAACCCATGTATGGTCGGACACTCTTCTTCTTCTCACTTTCTGAGTACGGCCATACACCCGACGAACTCTCTCTCTCTCTCTCTCTCTCTCTCTCTCTCTCTCTCTTAAAGCCTTAAAAACTCTCGATTTTCTTGAAATTAACCAATCAGCTATATAGGTATCTCATTAACGACCCTTGTGATGTTATTCTTGAGCAAAATCGACTAGAAATTCAGGGTTTATTGAAGGAAAAATGGGTTTTCGGCACCAATAAGACGTGTACAGCCGGACACCTGTGTATGGCTGGACTCCGGTGTACGACCGTACACCCCAATTTTTCCCTAAAGATGATAATTTCTCCATTGAAAGCTTAATTTAACTGTCAAACGGGAAAACACATGATGTTTATTGATAAATTTTTTTGTGTTTTTCTCACTTAGCTTGTTTTGTGCAGATCAATATGGCAGGTCTTAAATTTTCTATAGTTCACAACTTGGCCATTTACCTAGTTGATCCTCCAGAGGCTCACTCCAATTTCCAATTCATAGTCAATGGCTTAAGAAGATGTTGCTTGTTCACTGCTCTCACCACCAGTCTGGTCATCTATCAACGATTGGTTAAGGAGTTTTGGAGCAACGCAGTTGTGATAAAGGATGATAAGGGAAAAAAATATCTTGAAGCTTCTAGGCGAGGAAAGAAAGTCTTGGTAACAGAACAAATCCTTCGGGAAACTTTGCAGATCAGTGATGAACCTGAACTCCCGAAGGAGATTGATCTAGATCAGACTCAAGAGATTCTTGATCAAATGGGATACGAAGGAATTTTGTGACAACCGTCAAATTATGGTCAATTCAAAGTCAAATAAAGTCAACAAGTCAAACCGGTCAGCTCAACTGACCCTTGTGTACTTGGACTTACGTTCAGTATTTACTAAACAACCCACTATTCTAATAAGAAAACATGAATCGAAAAGTACGTACAACTAGATCTCTTTAACCTAAAAACTGTAGTACGTGGCAAGCCAAACTGTTAAAACAATGATGCATACTCATCGGGAATGTGTAAGATCCTTAAACAAGGCTTAACAAGGTTTACGAGCCATGCATTGCGATGCCGGACACTCACAATTGTCACACATGGATCCCCTCTCAATCGTTTTCACTCTATCTCTGTCTATGTCAAATCTCTCCCTAATCGCTCCAAGTGTGTGAAATCTCTCTCTAATATCTCTTTGTATGAGAAATCTCTCCAAGAATGTCAAATCTCTCCCAAATCTCTCCACGTATGTGAAATCTCTCCCAAATATCTCTCTGTATGAGAAATCTCTCCAAGAATGTCAAATCTCTCCCAAATCCCTCTAAGTATGTGAAATCTCTCTCAAATATCTCTTTGTATGAGAAATCTCTCCAAGAATGTCAAATCTCTCCCAAATCTCTCCAAGTATGTGAAATCTCTCTCAAATATCTCTCTGTATGAGAAATCTCTCCAAGAATGTCAAATCTCTCCCAAATCTCTCCAAGTATGTGAAAACTCTCGCAAATACCTCTTTGTATGAGAAATCTCTCCAAGAATGTCAAATCTCTCCCAAATCTCTCCAAGTGTGAGAAATCTCTCCCAAATCTCTCTCAAAAGTTTCCCGTAACTTTTTGGAATCATTCGGGTCATTCCGGCCCTTAACCGGGTCAAAAACGGCTTGAAACGGGGCGAAAACGAGAAAAATGGACCTTAGGAACCGAAACCCTCTTATAAGAGGCGAAGTTCCTTAGGACCGAAAGGTCTTCTTAGGGACCGAAAATAAGAAGACCGAACCCGAGCAGGAGGAACCAAACCCTAGAGCAAGAACCGAAACTACTGTTCACAACCGAGCGGTCGGTCCCTCTCGGTGCCTCTCGGTCCGCCCCCACTCTCTGTTCGCTATTCCACCTCTCGGTTCGCTATTCCGCCTCTCTGTTCGCTATTCTGCCTCTCTGTCGCGTCGCACTCTCTGTTCTCTTCTCACTCTCTGTCTCGCGCGCCTCTCTGTCCCCTCCCACCTCTCGGTTCCTTCCCTCCTTCTCCTCTCCTCTCGGTTCCGCCTCCCTCTCTCTCTCGGTTCAGCATAAGAGGGCCGAGCCTCGGCCAGATTTCGCATTTTTGTCATTTTCAGCCCATTTTTGATATTTTTAACATTTTAAGCCCGTTTTTCGTGATTTTAAAGCGGGATTTTCTCCAGAAATTTTATTTTAACATAATAAACTCTAAATATTCATAATTTAAACATATTTTGATGAAAATCATTATTTAAATAATAAAAATCAAATGGGTGAATTATTAAAGGTGGAGTGTTGACTTTGCCTTATCCAAAGTCACAAGCAACCACCCCACACCCACTCTTTGACTAACCACACCTCTCCACCTTACCTAGGTCACATCAATGTCTTTTCCACTCAATTATCCCTCCTTCCCACGTTTTTGAGGGCTGATTATTCATCCTCTCTCCTCACTTCTCTCATTTGCTCTCATTTCACAAGAAGATCAAACTCTTTCCTCCCTCACTTTCTCTCTCTAGAAATTCGAGATTCAAGGGCTGATCTTGAGTTTTTCCCCCACATTTGGTAAGCATAATCCATTCTCTTTATGATTATCTCATTTATTTCCACTCAAATCATGGATATCTTAGACAAACTCTCTCATAATTGTGTTAGATCTTCGAATCTTCAAGTGATTCTTCAAGTGTTCTTGGGTTGAACACTTTCCTTCTTCAACACTTATCTACTGAAATCACTCAAGGTGAGTTCATACCCCTACATTTTCATGTTTTCTCAAGTTTTCAGGGGGGGAATACAAGTTAAAACACTAAGAACATAACTAAATTTCTCTAACAGCCTTCATCAGAAAAGTTCAACTCCATTCACGGACTGTTTTGGGCATCTAAAATATTTTTGTTTTCAAAACTGTACAAGGTTCAAATAGATCAAGTTTTTAGCTTTAAAATGGCTACTTGCACATCTCCATACGATTTTTCTACAATTTATGATGATTTTTACAAAACTGCCTATCATTTCAAACAACAATCCGGACCAGTCTGTGATTATGGACTTTTTCACCCAAGTTAGAGGTCATTATAAATTGTGATAAAAATTATGAGCAAACTAGACACATTTTTTGAACTCTCAGAATTTACGGATCCAGTTTTCGACTTCGTATGATTTTTCTATGATTTTTCCAAAACAGGGCAGAATTGCTAAATTTTGCCAACAGCATGTAAATATCATAACACCTTGTATTATGTTGAGCAAAGTGTATAATCATAAGTTTTAAGTGTTTGAATGTGTTTCCTAGTTAGTTTATCATTATGAACTGAAACTAAGACATTCATATTAAATATTATCCATTCATTTTGGAACACGTATTATTTAACTATAAAAAGTATAGTTTGAATATATTTATAACACTAATACATTTCCATAAAAGGGTTCATACATATTACATACATTTTAGATAAACTATAATAGGTATAGTTTATGATACATCACTCTACGCACTCGTACAAGAAGGGTACATTCATACAAGAAAGATTTCTATTCGCACACATTTCACGAAAGTTAATCTATGGTTTGATAAATTCACAACACTAAAACATTTCCATAAAAGGATTCATACATATTACATACATTTTAGATAAACTATAATAGGTATAGTTTATGATACATCACTCTACGCACTCGTACAAGAAAGGTACATTCATACAAGAAATATTTATATTCACACACAATTAACGTAAACTTGTTATCCTATATTGTGAGTTTCTCTATTTTTCGTTCTCTCTCTCTCTCTCTCTCTCTCTCTCTCTCTCCCCGTACGTCCGAGTGCGGGATATAATTCCTGGTAGTTATAATCAGAATCTCCTTGAGGGAGAACGTGATACTTGTATATAGATCTATATTGGGCTGACACCCCACACCTTGCTGCTAGCTACAGTTGGACCTGCAGGTCTACGGGTGACAAATGTCATTTTATTTTTCGCGACACTGAGAACGTCGTGGCAGGTTCACATAGTCATAGTATGATTATAACGGCTCACATAGGGAACAATCCATAAGTTTACGGGATTTTTTTTTTATAAAACCTAAATGAGTTTTATGTCGATCTAAAATCACCTTTTATCTCTATGGGTACAAATACAAAGTGTCGGGTCTCTATACAAAGTTATTATGATATTAAAACTATATTTCCTCTAGAATTGTTAGACTTCAACTATAGTCGCTGAGCGTATATGTTTGAGTCATATAAGAATTTAGTCATGATTGGCCTAGAATTGGTGGTGCCCGCCTCATCTCCTGTTCCTCGTTGGGTTGTGGACCTGGGGCAAACCCACTATATTCAACGTTTTATCTAAGTTAAACCTTATATAACTCATATATGTTGGACGATTATAGAGGAACTCTACGGATTACTCTAAGGTTCATTAATGCATCATGTAGGATTATTTCTATTCATACTTAACTAAGAAAATATTGGATATTCTGGAAATCAAACTATATCGATTTTACAAGGAAAAACGGTTTCTACTTCAAATAAAACTCTTATGAACTCACCAACCTTTGTGTTGACACTTTTTAAAACTACTTGTATTCTCAGGAAATCAGTGAAACAGGAAAACTTCATCGCTGTGAGGATGGGACGTTAAACCATCATCGATTTATTTTGTCATCATAATGTAATTGCTTTTGAAACATATAAACATATACTTTGGTGTAACTTTTGCAATTATATTTATGGTGGTTGTTTTTACTTTGAGCACTACTATACACGTTGTTGTGATACTGTACATGAAGTCCTCCACCCCCAGACGTTTCCGCCATCCTTGGTTTGGGGGTGTGACAAATTTTCCATCCCACTCTCAAGAAATTATTGCCTCCGTATTGGAGATACTTAGCTCATGTGTTTGTGAGATGTATCTTCGTTCGGAAATTAAGAGCTGATGATATCTCTCTAATCAACACCGATGCAATTGTTGCTTTAGCTTCAGGAATAGAGTTCAACTTCTCAAAGTTCATTTTGCACGAGATGATTGTGAGCATTGAAAGAAACAAAAGAGATAATTTCCTCATGTATCCAAGATTCTTTCAATTAATCTTCAATGTCATGCACCCAGAGTTAGAAAGAGGAGGAGAGACCTTGGACCTTAAGTCTGTTGGTTCAGGTGCCTTTGGATTGATGAAGCAAAATCAAAAAGGAAAGTTTAATTTTGAAAGAAAGTATCCTCTGATCAAGTTTGGAATCTTTGCTGAAGAGAGTGATCACTCTGAGTATCATGATCTCTCAAGCCCCATGGAAACCGAGGATGTTGTTATCTCGGCTTCAGAGCAGGAAAACGAAGAAGATCGTGTTCCTCCTTTCGCAATCATGGCAGAGGATCATGACCAACTGCAAAATGTGGAGGTTCGGAGTGATTATAATGCAGATGGTGATGATGAGGATGAGTTGAAGAAAATTTAATCGATAATGTGACGGTAAATGACGATGATGAAGTTGATGATTTTCTGAAGGACATGGACCTTACAGGCTTTAACAATGAGGAAATCCCTCTTAACCTTGGTCTTGAAGATGATGAATTTGGTCCAAGTTCGGATTTCATCAAAAGGTTCTTTACAAGGGTCAATGAAGTTATTTAATCAGCAACTGAGACTAGGGTTGCCGATGAGACTCTTGAAACTATGCCTCCTACGTCAAGATCAATGGAAGATACTTCAAGCCAAAGGGATGAAACTTCAAGGATTCCTCCCCTTGATTCTGCTATTCCTACATCTGTGCCATCGACAAGTGATCCGATACTGAAACAAACCTCCCTGCCTTTTGTAAAAAGAAGACGACTCGATCCGAGGTAAGGAGTGTTTATTCAAGATCAACTACTTCCAGCTCCATCCACAATCACCACCACAACAGTTACTGCACCACCTATACCTACCCAAAATATCCCAAGTACGATATATGAAACTAGAACATCTTCCGCTGTTCAAGGATACTCCCTTACAAGGCCTTCGCTAGATGAAGCCTTCATCACTCTAGCAAGGCACTTGGCACAACATAGTTCAGAACCTTTCTCACGTGAAAAAGGGATATCTATTGAGGAAGGTCATTCAAGGGATGTTGATCCTGTTGTGTCCAAGCTCAAAGAAGAAATTGGCATTCTCAATCAGCAAAATATTGAGAAGGATATTTTTATTAGGAAACATGATGTTAGGATCACGAAGCTTGAAGCAGATAATACATTGAAGTCAAAATAGATTTATGATTTGCAAACTAATATTGGATCCTTGACTGCTTTCTACGTTAGCTTCAAGAACAAATTGTTTGAAGCTTTTGGTGATAAGTTCCAGTCCTTGTTTCAACAGCCTCATGGTATTGAAGATCCTCCCACTGCTCCTGTCCAGCCTTCCCAAAGCAAAAATCTTGTTGATCAACCACCCCCAAGAACAACAAGAATTGTCAATCTGTTTGAGAAAGAGCATGTGAATTCCAATCCCCGAATCACAATTAAACACGGCAAGAGAATAGTCACAGCTGAGAAGAAAGTAGGTTTTCTCTTCATGAAGAACTCAAATGAGAATCGTAAAGCAAATGAACCTCAACTCACTATGACAGATCTTGAAAAGAGAAAATTTGGTGATCAATTTGGTGATCGTACAGGGATCAAAATGTGGGCCTATGATCATGAACTTAAATTGTGGGTTGTTAAGAAAAATTCTAAAATATAGAGTACTACAAAAGCATTCATGACTTCAACTCTAGGACAAAGGTTAATCTCTCTGAACTCTCAAGGGCTCCATTCCACAATCCTTCAAAAAATCCTAGTGCTTTCAACTTCAAATAGTTTTTAGATAGACAAGTCAGGGATAATTTCCCCATGATGAAGACAACAAAAGCTTTGGTTAAAAAAGACAAAAATATTCTTGATCCTGAAACTGACAAACCGATGAAGATAATGTTGTGGCCAGCTACAAATCATTTGAAGGAGATTCCAATCCCACAACATTTTCATGATGGATATCTTGATCATATGGATTTTTGGGCCTTTGATGATGAAACAACAACTGCAGCCATAAAATTCAAAAACAAAGAAGGAGTTCTAAGGCTCGTTAGCGATAAGGATCTTTTGAGATTCAGAGAAAGAGACATTCACGCTTTGGCCCATCATCAAATCATGTGTAGGAGGGAGATCATGGAGGATTCTGCAAAAGAATTTACAGGAATGGTTGCCACGGTTATCAAGGATAGGCTCTGGCTGGGATCTATGGGAAAATCTGACCTAAGGCTATTCGAGAAACCAAAAGATTGAAGACCAAGTCTATGCTAGCCTCAAACCAAGGGGGAGATTGAAATGTCATAATGTAGTGGTTTGGGCTAGGAATCCATCTTGTATAGGTCTTAGTAGGATTTTGGGATTTGTAATGGTGTTTGTAGCTTGTTGTATGGCTATGTACGGCCAGACTCGTGTGTACGACCGTACACCCTGTGTACGATCGTACATGGGTGTATGGTTGTACACGCGTGTACAGCTGGTGGTCCTATAAATAGTATGTGTCTGTGTCAGTTTTAGGGTGACGTATGTGTGTGTATCCAAGGTGTACCTGATGTTTTTGTGATATTAATGTGTGCATGCTTGGTTTAATCTTTCCTCCACTTCATTCTTATTCTGATTGATTGCTATCTGTTTAATCACTCTTAATAAGGACTGGAACTTATCACCAAAAGCTTGAAACAATTTGTTCTTCAAGCTGAAGTAGAAAGCAGTCAAGGATCCAAGATTATTTTGCAAATCAGAAATCTGTTTTGACTTCAATGCATTGTCTGCTTCAAGCTCAGCGATCCTGACATCATGTTTCCCAATCAAAATTTCCTTCTTAATATTTTGCTGATTAAGAATGCCAATTTCTTCTTTGAGCTTGGACACGATAGGATCAACATCCCCTGAATGACCTTCCTCAATAGATATCCCTTTTCCACATGAGGAAGATTCTGAACTATGTTGTGCCAAGTGCCTTGCTAGACTGATTGATGCTTCATTTAGCGAAAGCCTTGTAGGGGAGTATCCTTGAACAGTGGAAGATGTTCCAGTTTCCTATATCGAATGCTTCAGTTGCTTGCTAGCCATTTAATTGTCACTTGCACGCAAGATGACCATAAGTTAGCGCCAGTTCGAGTCTATGGTCTCGCCCCCGTTGTCAAATACTTTATTCCAAAGAAATATGTGGTGTCCTTATGTCCTTTGATGTAGTTTTGTCAAGATAAAGTGTTTATCGACAGTTGGTATGTTGAATCCTACTAGACACTTTATATCAAAACAATCATATAATATTTTTCTTTACAAAAAAAGCAAATAGAAATTTCGATATTGTTAATATCATAAACAAACCTTTTATATATATATATATATATATATATATATATATATATATATATATATATATATATATATATATATATATATAGAGAGAGAGAGAGAGAGGAATGATCATTTGAGAACCTATAGTTTTCCGAGAACCCGAGATCTATACAAGGGCCGTTAGATCAAAATAATAGAAGGTCAAGATGATTTGTGGCATTTTTGTAAAAACTTGGAAAAAAGAAACACGGGGGTATCTGACTTAAATTAATCTGAGGTCATTTTGGGGCTAAGCTAAATTATAGCTGATCCTTTCGTTATACGCTATTTCCCCTTCATCTCGTCTCTCTCGCTATCTTAATCACGCATTAATTTGATCTTCATTGCACCTCCCGTAATGAACACTTCAACCCACATCATCCCCTCTCTGTCGACCACCTCCTTCCGCCCTCCAACAACCAACCTACCTCTGTCAACAATCAACGCCTTCGATAGCTTACCACTATTTCCTTCATCAACCACCACTATGACAACCTAATATCTCCGCTCTCTCACTTCTTCCAAAATCCTTCCATCTCTCCATTGTCACCGGCATCGGAAGCCTAACACTCGACATTTCGCTGGAGATCCATTCAATTTAGTAAAAAAACAAGAAATTGAAATGAAATGGTGTGCTTCTACTTTTTGGTTAACCAAACTCGTCAAGTGAGACAGTGCAAGCCTACGACGGGGCTTTGTTCTAGGTGCGGCGGCAAAGCTAGTGTCGCAGATATGAAGACCGCCACCAGTTTTTGCTATGTTTTGTTCTACTGGAAATCGTGGAAAACTATTATGTGTACTTTCTGCGGCACCATTCTTAAAACTTACTAGTGATTTGATCGATTAGGGCTATAATTTACTGAGGAAATCGACTATTTGTTGAGATTGAAGCTCTTCTAATCTAATATCTCTAGAAGTGTATGAAGCCTATTTGTTGAATTTAGTGAGATCAGGTCTCGCATCAGTAGCAGGAGAAACAACTCTCAGCCCAAGCTATTCAAATGGCAGTCACTAGAAGGTAGATGACAATCGTATTTCTCTGTATAGGTCTCTATCCACCACTCCTCTTCCCCTTATCTTTCTTATACTTTTGATACCTAAACAAACCCTTACCTTTTCGTTTGATTTCTTTATTTTATCTATCAATTGGGTAATCTTATGTATCTATGTTTATACTTTATACACAAATCATGTTTTCTACTTTCAATTCCCATTTCATATTAAGTCTTTTTCATAACTTTGATTTACAGGTTTTTTGCCAAGTTTTTTTCTATGTACGAAATCTCTCTCTCTCTCTCTCTTCAGTATTGTTTCTTTTGGGATGCATGTCATGATTGTTGTTGTTGCGGCAACTGGAGTAATTGGTTGGCCATTTTCAGTCCTTGCTTTTCTTCCAGTAACAGTCTACTCTCTACTTAGAAAATTCAAAAGGGCGTTTATATAAGGGCCGTTTATGTTAATTACACTTTTGGTACGTAATCTTTTATAAAAAAAGTTGTTTCTAAATTCTAACTTTCTATTTTCTAACCACTTTGTTATGTTTTTATATCAGATAATTTCAGTAGTTGTGGATTACTACTACTATGGGAAATGGACATCATCTGTTATGAATTTGTTGGTGTACAATTTTTTAGGAGGTGAAGAGAGTCATTTATATGGAACCAGAGGGCTTTATTTTAATTGAAGAATGGATTTAATAACTTCAATTTTGCTCTTGTTTTTGCACTGATGTTTGTGGTTCTGTTGCCATTTACAAAGAAGAAATATGCCCTTGATATCGACTTGATCCAAGGTTTCTAATGCTTCCATCAAATGAGTGACGTGGGTCCACCACAATTGATGTTTATGGCATCATGTAAGTTTCAACTTTAGGTGTTATTTGCACTCGTGGATGAGGTATTCATCTAAACCCATCTGTAAGATATTCAAAAACCTAAAAAGGTATTATCTAAGATAAATAAAATAAAATAAAATAAGTTAAAAACAAATATGTTTTTATTTTTACCCGTGTCAGTGAACTTCCATTACTTTCAACCACACGTAATAAATCTTGAACATCTGATCGAGCATCGTCTCTTTTAATTGATAATTCATTAATCTACTTATGCATCTGTACATGAGATCCAAATTTTTTTCGTTATGTAAATTTTATTTTTTGTGTAATGTAAGGGGTAGAAAAGAAATTTCTTTATTACCGAGTTGAAGGTCTTTTTCCCTTAACAATGCAGTGGTGGTATCTGATGTGAAACGATTAGAGCCTAGAGTTCTTAACTCATTTTCCAATCTATCTAATTCTCTTTGAAGATGCTTTACTAAATCTTTGTCTGAAATTACTGTATTGACCTGGGCATTTGTACTTCCTTCTTTTGCACAACTTGCAAATAGAAGTGTGTTTCTTGATTGTTCAACATGACTTATTGCAGGGCTTATAGTACATTTATATAAAGAACTTTTAACCTGGATGATACTTGATTATTGTGTTGTGTTATTTCATCTCTCACTCTGAATTTGTTCACCTTCTACAAATGGACTAAGTTCTATAGTTACTCCAAGGAGTCTGATATGAAAGGAAAAACATTTTCAACAAATCTCACATCTCTAGATACAATGAACTTCTTGTCTTTGATATCAAAGATGTGATACCTCTTCTTTCCTTGTAGGTATCCAATAAAAATACATTGTTTCCCCCTGACTTCTGTGACATCCCCATTTTCACGGACAGAAAAGACCGATTTTGTTTATGCTTTATAAAAATCATAGTACCTCTTTTAATAAAAATGTTGCGTAATTTGTTCCCAATAAAACATGATAAATACGTTATCAAAGCATTTTTGAAGAAAAGTATTTTTATTCATTTTAAAGCATTTGGGATGTTATCGTCAATACATAAACATAAGCATAAATAGAACTTACATTCATTATCACTAGTGAGTTATATCTCCTTAATCTCTTAGTGTAATGTGCCTTCATATCAACACTTGTGATACAAATAAACTGAGTGGGTCAGGTTGGGAAACCTGGTGAGTACATAGGGTTTTCAACCCACAATAAATAAGTTTATTAACTTTATCAAACCAAACAAACTCGATTACCCATTCTCGTTATCCTCACTTTACGTCCCTAAAACATCTAACACAAGGGACCTAGTCTAAGGACTTTCATCGGGGTGACAACACATGCTTCAAGGGTTCCTCAGCAATTCATGTCAAATAAGGCAATCATGTGGGGGATGGAGTACTGTTGGTGAGCACACATTTCAAATAAACACCTACAGGTTGCTAGCCCGCTAGCGTTCCACTGGATAATCTAGAATAGTCTGTGGTCGTCATCTATACTCCGCTAGATAACTGGATCATCAATAACATCTATATCGAGGCCTCTTATTATTTTATTTGGTCACACAGTAACTATTACATCTACCCATGTTTTACCCAACACATTTTGTAGATATAAAATACATATACAGTTTAAATCACTTAAAATGTGTATAAAAATATTTCACCCAGCATTGACAGCAAGTATTCAGACAATATGCACACATAGCACGAAGTTTATATTAAATACTTCATATCTATGTGTAAGATGAAAGGGACCATGCACTCACTTGAAAAGATGGTGAATCTGAACTTAGACAGCGCTTCGCTTCTTAAAAATAATTTCCTTCGACAAAACTTAGTATTATTACCACTAGAGTTTAGTCTATTATTCGCCAAGACTAATTAATAGTCTAGATATTATTACTATTATATAAGCATTAAACAATACTTATATAACCCATAATAATAGCCCAAGTACTTATTATAAGTTCCTAATAACGTTACTATAATTAAATAAACGATATATTAAAAATAGTGTACGCGTAGCTCACTTATAGCGGGTTTTATAAAAAATCAGGCTTTGCTTGGAACAGCGTTCCTTATTCGAAATGCTCTTCTTCTCGGAGTCATCGAGCACTCCATGGCTTCCGCCTCGTGCTAGGGAGGTTCCCTAGGCTTTTCAGGGGGTTTCGGGGCTAGAGAGAGGTTCTAGAGAGAGAGTAATGGCCAAGATTGTGCCACATGTCACCATCTAGTGGAAATGGTTGAACTTGGTGTCACATGTCACCATCTAGTGGAAAGACTTGGGGAGAAAGCAATGGCCAAGATTGTGCCACATCACTAATTTTCGCACATCACACTTCCGACTTCTAAAATCCGTAACTTTCACATACGACCTCCGTCTTTGACGTTCTTTATATCCACGCATAGGTAAAAATAAGATCTAAAACTTTTATTTTGACTCCGTCGACTAATTCTCGACCGATCTTAAATTTAACAGTACGAGGAGATTATATTGTTAAATGTCCGCGTAAAATTCATAACTTCTACATACGGACTCTGTTTTCTTCTGTCTTTTTACCGTTGAGTTCCTATTAATTAGATCTTCAATTCTCATTTAGGTTGCATAGGCTGAAAACCGCTCGATCTAAAATTCAAGTTTTGGATCGTGCACTGCTATGCCAAATGTTAGAAAATTCATAACTTCCTCATACGAAGTCAGATTTGGGCATTTTTTTATGGACGCTCTCAGTTTAACATATTCTACGACTTTTGTTTAGATTACTAAGGCTAAAAATTCCTCTATCGTAAATTCACTATTTACGTCTCCAGGTGTCGTGCCGGTTTTGCCGAAAAACTTCGACGGGTCATAACTTCTTCGTTATAACTCGGATTTCGGTGTTCTTTATATGTATTGAACCCTTGTAGCATATACTACAACTTTGTTAAGGTTAATCCTTCTAAATAATCTTCCATCAAAAACTCATATTTGATGTTTATTGTCTCTAAATTGACTAGCCCGGATCTGCGGGCGTTACAATTTCAAACTTATCTCCTTTGGTTTCAGTATTCCTTGCATAAGCTAGGCACCTAAATACTTTCATATGATTATAATCAGGTTTCCATGCAAAAATGATTTCCTAGGGTATTTTATGTTCTATTACCTTTGAGGGAAGTTTATTTATGATATATAGGGCGGTCAAGACATAGTTGCCCCATGTAGTGACTTGATTATGATGACAAATGCAGAATAGTAATTATTTTGTGAATCAAACGATATCAAGAATACAAGGAGTAAATAAAACGGCTTAAGCTCTCATTAGTCTAGAAAGTATTACAAAGGGGGTCATGTAATATTTCTCTTACTAGACTAATCTCTCATATGGTTTCTTACATAAATGGGAGCTACTCACTTCCTATTTATATGAAAAGCTCAACCCATCACACAATCTAAGAGGGTAAGCCGACATTACATCTAAGGAGAACTTTTCACCCTAACATTCTCCCCCTCAAAATTAGGATTGGATGTCCCCGATTCGATATCCAAACGATCACCAAGTGATTAAGACCAACTCCCCGTCGAAGTAACATCGGTCTTCAAATCCACTTTGAAAAAGAATATCCAAAAAGATTCAAATACCCATTTCAATTTTCTCCACCTTTTTATATTCAACAAATGATTATAAAATGCCAAAAGGGTATGAGAAATGCTCAAGGAATAAACCATAAGAAACTCCCCCTCGATGTGTGACAAAAATGAAACTCTTCAGTCTGTGAAAATCCAATAAATATGTCGATATCTTCAAATCTTTGACTTCTTGGACTTAAAAATGAACACACATTGTTCATATACCATGAAAAATCTTGCACCAAAAATAATCACGAAAAGGTGAGAAAAATATACAAGAGTTGTGAAAATTTTGACTTTTGGGTAAGAGTTGTAAGATTTTTGAAAATTAGGTACAAACAACCATTTTTGCAAGTACTTCAGGGACCAATTGTGAAAAATCATCTTCAATTTCATTCCAGATGTGAAACTTTACCCCATTTGCTAGAAAATTTTCAAAAGCTAAAACCCTAACTTACTTATCCATTAAGACATCTTAACTCTTGCATGGAAGGGATGGGAGGACCAAGATCATATTTTTATGGTTCCTAATAGCTCAATAATGGATAAAGTTTCCGACTTTATCCATTAGAATGGTTCAAGCAACCATTATCTAGTCTTTTAAGTTTTAAAGGGACAAAAAATGCATCTTTCTTACTTAATCCTTTAAGTCCAACTTTCCAACCTTTAGATTTGAATCAAAATGATATTTAGATAGATAAAGTTTCCAAATTTATCCATAACAATGTCACAAACTTTCAAGATCTAAACTTTATGCACTAAGACCAAAGGCTCATAACATCCAAAATTAGCTAGATCTAACAAATACATCATCAAGATTCCAACTTTATACCTCTAGAAGAATGATCAAGGTAAACAATGCAACCAACACTTCTCCAATGAGCTCTTTCTTCTCCAAGATGCACCAAGAACACTCCAAAACACTTAAATACACCTTCTTTTGCTCACAAGTCTCAAAATAGGGTTAGGGTTTCAAGGGAGGACATATGAGAAGTGTTGGATAAGGATGGAAAGGGTTTAGGGAAGTTAAGGATCTTAAATAGGGCTCAAAACCCTCAAAATTAGGGTTTGGGTGTTGGTCGTGTACATCCAGTGTACTTCTTGAACACCCGACATACCAGATTAAATCTCGCGATACAGTATCATTAACCTATTTTAGAACAACTAATTTTTCTACACACATTTTTTATCTTTTGTGTCAAATAAGACTTGGGTTAGGGTCAAATGAGACCATCATATTTTGTGAAATATGAAGAAGCAATTGTAGTCATTTATCTTGGATTTCAACAAAAAAAATCTAAAATACAAAAAAAATAAATAAATAAATAAATAATTAAAAATTAAAAAATTAAAAAATTAAAAGTATTGCTTTATTATTTTCGTCATTTTTCATTTCCAAAGAAATAATAAAAACCGTCACCTTGAAAATCCATTCAATATTCTATAAGAATATTAGTCATAAAGGTATGTATATGTGTATTATTCTACTAGAATATTGTAATTTATATTTTTTTTGGAAAATTTTAGAATATTACATGTATTATTCTAGTATCGTCTGTTTAGAATTTTGTATTGCTAGACATGGGGACGCGATCCTGGCAATTCATCCTGAGTTTCAACAAAAAAAAATCTAAAATGCAAAAAAGAAAAGAAATGAAAAAAAAATGCCATTTTTATTACCAAAAAAATTGAAAAAAAAAACACATATACTTGGAAATTCATTTAATATTCTATTAGAATATTACGCATACAGATGTGAGATTCATGTATTACATGAGTTTATTTACAAGAAAAATTAGATATGAAATTATAGACATTTGAAGCTTGAATTTATAAAAAAAAAATGGTGTGAAAAATATTGATGTATTAAAATTAAAGTGTTTTTTTTAATTAAACAAATAATTTAAATAAATAAACAAAGAAAACTAATTAGTTTTAATTTAGTAATTTTGAAATTATAAGAAAATTCTATTAATGAAATTAAAATTAATATACATTTACTATTGCATTTTAATATTATGTGGAACTTAATAAAATGAAGAAAAAATCATAAAATAACATGTGGAAAAAAAATGAAAATAATAAGAAAAAACAATGTTGCATAACGCATTAGAAGATGACAAGTGTCAAAATTATTTTTACTTATTATGGAACATAGGTATGTATATGTGTATTATTCTACTATTATATTGTAATTTATAATTTTTTTTAGAAATTTTAGAATATTCTAATAAAATAGTATATGTATTATTCTAGTTTTTCTGTTCGGAATTTGGGTCTTGTTGATATGGATTTTTTGTTTCAAACTTCTTTCTTGGAAAGAAAAAATGATAAAAATATTTATAAAAAAAACTAATTTTTTCACTTTTTTTTCATTTTAGATATTTCTTTTTATTGTTTTGATGTTCAAGATAAGTGAATGTCTTAAAAAATTAACATGTCTCAAATAAACCTTTATCAACATGACTTAAGCAACACATTTCCAATAAATTGTGATATTCTAAATAACATGTTTGTTGATTAATCTCATTTTATATAGAAAACCTTTTTAATATAGTTCAATACATATTGATGGAAGGCCAACGGGCAACAAGCTGCGCCGCTAGCCCTTTCTGGATGGCAAAACTAATTCTTTTGAAAACAACATTTGTGGATCTAGGAGATATGACATTAGAGTGCATGACTCGTTGGACTCTATTGAGGAGCTCCACAGCCTCTGGTGCGAGAAAACCAAATGTTGCAAATGCAAAAGATACAAACACATGTTGATTTTCTATACATTTATTCACGTACTTTGCCACTTTGCACGCACTGGCTTTCAAAGCGGCATGCCCTGCTGTGAAGCCCCCGCTCCTCAAACCAACGAGAGGAGAGACCCCAGTAAGATCCACACGTTCGTGCTTCCCTCCTGCCCATCCAAAGACCAAAATGTCATCTGGTCTAAGTGTGGCTCTTCCATCCTGAAGGTCCGTCAAAAAGTTCATTGACACTTCTTTCTTCGTAGAAATCCCAGTACGCCGTCAAGTATCAAATAGAATATCCCTAACCATATCATGTCTATACTTGAAACCAGGGAGCTCTCTACAATGAACCGCATGTTCCCTAAAGGTATCCAAACATGCCTTGCAGCAAACTGGGTATATCTCGTCAATTAGGAATAGAGGAATCATGAGGCGGTAACGAAGGATAGTTCAGTACTCTACATGAGACATATGTTAGCCAAGGCCATTGATAGGGATAGTTCGCAGAAAATCTTGAGAATGAGGTGCCCGAAGACACTCAAAAACTGCTTTTTGTCTAACAGTCATGTCGAAATCGACTTCCAAATATTTGATGATTTTGCTAAAAAGAGCACACACCAATGCTTTTTAGGATTTAGGGGGTGGTGTTATTATTAGTGAAACCGCTACATTCGAATCTCATAATCGTATCGCGAAGACAAGTCATAACACATAGGTAATCAGAGTCCATACCACATATGTCACTGTCACGTAAGATGTTGTGACATCCCCAAAATCTCGGCCAGAAAAGACCGATTTCATTTATGCTTTTTAAAATAATTTTCAGAGTAAATCCTTTTAATTTTAAAAGAGATGCGGAATTTGTTCCCAAAAACAAAACATGATAAAATAGATATTTATCAAAACATTTCATAAAGAAATATGATTTCATTTCATAATCAAAAGTCGGGATGTCATGTTCCGATACAGGTCATAAAGCATAAACGATAACATTACAAGTCGTTCAACAAATATATACATATACAGACTTGTAAACAAAAACAACTTGATGTTCGCCCATCTTAAGCTCTTGCGCCACTTCATGTAAAATAAATCAACTGAGTGGGTCAGGCTTGGGAGCCTGGTGAGCATATAGGGTTTTCAACCCACAATAATTATATTTAATTTCAACAATCAACAATAAACCCGATTACCCATTCCCGTTATCCTCACCTTACGTTCCTAAAAATAACGTCTATTATAAGGAACCTATTTCAGGATTTTTCATCGGGACGGACATCACTGCAGAGGGGCTTCCTCAACAATAAGTGTCCTAAAGGCAACCATGTGGGGGATAGAGTACACCGGTGAACACGTCGTTCACAACACCTACAGGTAATGAGCCTACTAGTGTTCCACAGGACAGTCTAGAATAGTCCGTGGTCGTCATCCATACTCTGCTGAATGACTAGAATAACACCAATAACACCGAGGCCTCTCATCTGTTTATTACACACCAATTATCTACCCATGTTCTACCCAACATATTAGTAGATAAAAATATACATTTTTATACATAGTTTAAAAACCTGTATAACATGTTTTAATCAACACATATTCCACATAACAGATGAGGCATACACACATAACACGTATTTCATAGAGAATACATCAGATCTATAAGATAGAAGAGAGTGAATATACACTCACACGTATAACAACCAAATATATACACATAACACGTATTTTATAGGAAATACTTCATAATATTGCGTTGGAATGAAAATAACTACACACTCACTTGATCAGAAGATGATCGGGCAGCACTACGGCTTGCAGAAGAGGTGTTTCTCTGTAGATCTGGAAGATCTTCACAAAACCGGGCTCCTCGCGGGCAGCGTTTCGGCTCGGGAATAACGCTCTTCGGGATCCTCGGGGCTTCGGATCTTACTTCGGGGCTCGGGAATGATACCGGGGCTTTGGGGCATAAACGACACGCAAAACGAGGCAAAACTTAGAGAGGGAAGAGTTTGAACAAGAGAAAAGGGCTGAATTCGAGTTCTATTTATAGGCTGCTGGGTCTGGGATTACGCGGGGCGTACTCGGGTTACGCGGGGCGTACTTTGACGTCACTGCGTGCGTCGACTGGTGGCACTCGAGTATTGGTCAGACAAGTTGCATCCGACTGAGTACGCGGGGCGTACTCAAATTACGCGGGGCGTAATTGACTTGTCAAACTTCTAAATTGCGTAACTTTCGCATACGAGCTCTGTTTTCGACGTTCTTTATATCCACGCGAAGGTCAGACCATACTCTACAACTTTCATTTAGACTCCGTCGGCTAATTTTGACTTTTATTTTTATTATTTATTTTTAGAAGGCCGGGACAGAAAAACTTCGTTATAAATTCATAACTTCTTCATTTGACGTCCGTTCTCGCCTAACTTTTCATTGCTTCGCTACTAACAACAAGATCTTCGATTCTCATTTAGATTGTTTCGGCTAAAAACCGCTCGATCTCAAATCGAGTATTCGGGCTGCATACTGCTAAGTCGAAACTTAGAAAAATCATAACTTCCTCATACGAAGTCAGACTTGGGCGTTCCTTTTATGCACGCTCTCGGTTTAACGAAATCTACGACTTTTGTTTAGATCGCTAAGGCTAAATATCACTCTATCTTAAATTCATATTTTACGTCACTCGGCGTCGTGTCGGTTCTGTCGCGAAACTTCGACAGGTCATAACTTCTTCGTTATAACTCGGATTTTGGCATTCCTTATATCCCCGGAATCCTTGTTTTGACCACTACAACTTTATGCAAAGATGTCGGGCTTATCTCACACTTAAATTTTGATGCTTATTTTATTCTTAATTCATTAAATTATAAAAAATCAAGAAAATAAACACATAAATCACATAATTCACAAATAATACATTTTTATTATTTCAAATTTAGTTACAAAGGTTAACCTAGACTATTACATTGCTAAAAATGGCAAGCCTAGAAACACGGGCGTTACAATTCTCTCCACCTTAGAATGATTCTGTCCCCGGAATCACACACCAGCAAACTAATGCGGATAGCGACTCATCATGTCACTCTCCGTCTCCCAGGTGAGATTTGGCCCATTCGTGTGTTTCCATCGGACAAGCACTAACTCCACCATCTTACGTCGCAATTTCTTAGTCTTTCGGTCAACAATTGCCTCCGGTTCCTTAATCAACCTTTTGTTCTCATCGATCCTCAACTCTGAAAGTGGAATTATGTCGGGAACTTCTCCCGTGAACTTCCTCAAATAACACACATGGAAAGTGTTATGAATTCCATTCAGTTCTTCTGGTAGTTCGAGCTTGTAAGCTTGGTTCCCAATCCTCTGAAGAACTTTAAACGGTCCAATAAACCTTGGACTTAACTTTCCCCTTTTTCCAAATCTTATAAGTCCCTTCCACGGCGAGACTTTAAGCAAAACTGAATCTCCAACTTCAAAAGTCATCGGTCTTCGCTTTTTGTCAGCATAACTCTTTTGACGGTCCTGAGCTGCTAACATTCTCTCCCTAATTATTTTCAACTTTTCAGCAGTTTGATGGACTATCTCCGGCCCCATAAACTGCTTTTCCCCAGCCTCAAGCCAACAAGACGGCGTACGACACTTCTGTCTATACAAGGCTTGATAAGGTGCCATCTTTATGCTCGAGTGAAAACTATTATTATAGGAAAATTCTACCAAAGGTAAATGTTCATCCCAATTACCTAGGAATTCCAAGGTACACGCTCTCAACATATCTTCAAGTGTTTGTATCGTCCGTTCGCTCTGACCATCAGTCTGCGGATGGTAAGTTGTACTTAAACAAAACTTGGTACCCAATTCCTCTTGTAGACTTTTCCAAAATCTTGAGGTGAAACGACTATCACGATCCGACACAATTGTTAGCGGAACACCGTGAAGTCTCACAATTTCCTTCACATAAGAATTCGCAAGCTTTTCCATAGACCATTTCTCATTGGCTGCTATGAAATGTGCACTCTTAGTGAATCGATCGACGACCACCCAAATCATGTCGTGACCATTCTTTGTTCTGGGCAGTTTAGTGACAAAATCCATAGTAATGTCTTCCCACTTACCCATAGGCACAGGCAATGGTTCTAAACTCCCGTACGGTTTCTGATGTTGTGCCTTGACTCTTGCACAAGTCACACACTCGGCCACATACTTCGCAATGTCGAGCTTCATCGTCGGCCACCAATAATAGGGTTTCAGGTCCCTATACATTTTAGTGCTACCGGGATGAATTGAGTACATGGTCTTGTGAGCTTCTTCCATCAGAAGATCTCTGACTCCTCCTGTCTTAGGTATCCAAATCCGATCTTGGAACACCTTCAGTCCGTGACTGTTTACACCGAACACCAACGTTTTGCCCAAACGTTCTTCCTTCCGGTCATTCTTCTCCGAAGCTTCCTCTTGAGCTTTCTTTATACTTTCTAAAATGGTTGAGACAACTTCAATTCTCAACGCTCTTGGCCTTCTCTTTTCAAGATTGACTTTCCGACTGAGAGCATCAGCAACAACATTGGCCTTACCGGGGTGGTAAAGTATCTCATAGTCGTAGTCTTTAAGTAGTTCCAGCCAGCGTCGTTGCCTCATATTCAATTCTTTCTGACTAAAGAGATACTGGAGACTCTTATGATCAGTGAAAAGTTTGCACTTCGTGCCATAGAGGTAATGCCTCCATATTTTCAGAGCGAAAACTACCGCTGCCAACTCCAAATCATGAGTCGGGTAGTTCTTTTCATGCTCTTTCAGCTGTCGAGATGCATATGCGATCACCTTATCTCTTTGGGTCAAAACACAACCCAATCCAACACCAGACGCATCGCTATAAACAGCGAAGTCTTCAACTCCATCGGGTAGAGAAAGTATCGGTGCCTCGCATAGTTTCTTCTTTAGCTTCTCGAATGCTTCTTTATGCTTATCACTCCAAGCATAAGTAGCTCCTTTGTGGGTCAACGCTGTTAATGGACTAGCAATCGAAGAAAAGCCTTGGATAAACCTTCGGTAATATCCGGCTAATCCTAAAAAGCTTCGAATCTCCGTGTGACTTTTAGGTTGTTCCCACTTCATTACAGCTTCAATCTTTGCTGGATCAACCATTATACCTTCTTGGTTGACCACGTGACCCAAGAATTGGACTTCTCGAATCCAAAAATCACATTTGGAGAACTTCGCATACAGTTTCTCCTTCTTCAAGACTTCCAAAACTTCTCGTATGTGTCTGCCATGCTCCTCTTGGCTTTTTGAATAAATCAGAATGTCATCAATGAACACTATCACAGATTTATCAAGGAACGGATTACAAACCCTGTTCATTAAATCCATGAATGCTGCTGGAGCATTGGTTAGTCCAAACGACATAACCAAAAACTCATAGTGTCCATATCGGGTTCTGAATGCAGTCTTCTCTATATCCTGCTCTCTTACTTTTAGCTGATGATATCCTGACCTCAAGTCGATCTTTGAGAAATAACTTGAACCTTGTAGCTGATCGAATAGGTCATCAATCCTCGGCAACAGATATCTATTCTTTATTGTTGCCTTATTCAGCTCTCGGTAATCAATGCACATCCTCATGCTTCCATCTTTCTTCTTTACGAATAACACCGGAGCTCCCCAGGGTGATGAACTAGGTCTAATGAAACCTTTGTCCAATAACTCCTGAAGTTGCATCATTAGCTCCTTCATCTCCGTCGGTGCTAATCGATAAGGTGTTTTTGCAATTGGCGTTGTTCCGGGCAACAAGTCAATATGAAATTCTACTTGTCGATCGGGCGGTAATCCAGGAAGATCTTCGGGAAATACTTCCGGATAATCACACACAACAGGAATATTTTGCATCACCTTCTTTTCCTTCTTAGCATCGATCACGAATGCTAAATATGATGTACATCCCTTGGTCAAACACTTTCTGGCTTTCATTAGGGAAATGATTCCAGAATTTACTCTGCGCTTATCTCCATACACCATAAACGATTCCTTTCCAGGCGAATTCACTTTCACTATTTTCTTCTTGCATAAAATTTCGGCATCATTGGCACTAAGCCAATCCATTCCCAAAACGATGTCGAAACC
Source organism: Lactuca saligna (assembly GCF_052625555.1). NCBI lineage: Eukaryota > Viridiplantae > Streptophyta > Magnoliopsida > Asterales > Asteraceae > Lactuca > Lactuca saligna. The sequence goes on from NC_136425.1 coordinate 47,647,251, forward strand.
ATTAAGTTCTATAGGTAATAATTCCTCGTGGAACTTATTCCCATTCAAATCAATTAAAATGTTTTTCATATGATGGCTAACAGGTACAATCTTGCCACTAGCAACTTCGACTAATAAAGCATTATCTAGTCTCACAATAGGCAAAGCTAGTTTTCTACCAAATTCATGCGATCTAAAGGAGTAGTTGGCTCCAGAATCAAATAAAATTTGGGCAGGCAATTTGTTAACGAGAAAGGTACCTGAAGCGACATCAGCTTCATCTTTAGCAGCTTCCAATGTCATCTGGAATGCTCTCGCCTTTGGCTTTGGCGTAATATTGGGTCTTGCTGCCTCCTTCTTCTTCGGACAATCCCTTGAGATGTGCCCCTCCTCACCGCAACCATAACAAACATTCTTGGTGAAGGTGCATTCGTTGGCATAATGCCCTGGCTTTCCACATTTGTAGCATGTGGTTTCCCCGCCACACTTCCCATGATGCTTCTTCTTGCACTTGTCGCACCATTTCGCCTCTACCTTTCCTCCACTTCCTCTCGAACTAGACTTCGAGAATTTACTTTTCTTGCTGGACCCTGAAAATCCATCGATTTTCCTTTTCTCACCAACCTCTGACCTTTCTAGACCTTTTTCCCTGATCTGGGTCTCAACATTTCTAGCAGCCCAGATGGCGGCTTTCAATGTGGTCGCTTGCTTAACCATTGGACCATAGTCCGCTGGTAGTCCAAGGGAAAACTTGTTGACCTTAGAGAGTTCTGTAGGCACCAAATATGGGATAAACTTCATCTTTTCCGTGAAACTTGTAGCGTATTCAGTAACGCTCAATTTCCCTTTCTTCAAATTCTAAAACTCATTACTAATTTCCAGAAGGTCCTGCTCGGAGCAGTATTGCAGTTTTAGTTGTTCCAGAAAGTCTTCCCAAGACATTTTGCTTGCTTCTCCCTTGGGCATAGAGTCAGCTAACAGCTTCCACCAACTCAACACGCCAGATTTTAGCAGAGGGATCGCAAGAGCGGTCTTCTGCCTGTTGCTGCATTGCAACTTTCAAACATAGTCTCCATTTCAGAGACCCAGTCCATAACTTGTACCGGCGTCGGGCTTCCGGATAGGCATGGTGGTTTGGATGCCATGAAATCCTTATACTTGCACCCACGACCATCATTTCCTCCATACTGGTTATTGCGTCTAACCACTGGTTGTTCTTCTTGACCAATGATCCCACTAAAGTTTTCTCCTTCAGATTGCCCTCCATTCTCCTCGGGCTCTTCCGCTTGAATTGACAGTTCTTCACGATTCTGCCTAAGCAGGCGTCTTGTTTCTTCCATTTGACGATCCAACATCATTTGAATCATCATTTGTACACCAACCATTGTTATCGGCTCAGGTGCAGCAGCTACGACAGGTACTTGCTCGATTACAGGTGGTTGATTCCTGTTTTCATTAGCATTTCCAACTCCGCTTCTTGTTCTCACCATTTTGATCTATACACCGAATAATTTCACCTTATTACTCCAAACGATTACATGCTAGTTCTAATATCGTACATATACGCTTAGAATCCTAAACACATAAACCTTCAGATCCGGTTGGCAATAAACTGTAGATCCGAACAAATAATATCATATATGGCAACACATAACATTTAGCACATAAAAGCATTTTAGGCAACTTTCCTAAAATAAACTAGTGCTCGTGTCTAAAATTTATCAAACACACACCTAACAATCTCCACTTAGCATCCTAAGTTTAAGTCTAGAAATCCTACAAATTCCTAGTTCGCTTAAACTAATGCTCTGATACCAACTGTGACATCCCCAAAATCTCGGCCAGAAAAGACCGATTTCATTTATGCTTTTTAAAATAATTTTCAGAGTAAATCCTTTTAATTTTAAAAGAGATGCGGAATTTGTTCCCAAAAACAAAACATGATAAAATAGATATTTATCAAAACATTTCATAAAGAAATATGATTTCATTTCATAATCAAAAGTCGGGATGTCATGTTCCGATACAGGTCATAAAGCATAAACGATAACATTACAAGTCGTTCAACAAATATATACATATACAGACTTGTAAACAAAAACAACTTGATGTTCGCCCATCTTAAGCTCTTGCGCCACTTCATGTAAAATAAATCAACTGAGTGGGTCAGGCTTGGGAGCCTGGTGAGCATATAGGGTTTTCAACCCACAATAATTATATTTAATTTAAACAATCAACAATAAACCCGATTACCCATTCCCGTTATCCTCACCTTACGTTCCTAAAAATAACGTCTATTATAAGGAACCTATTTCAGGATTTTTCATCGGGACGGACATCACTGCAGAGGGGCTTCCTCAACAATAAGTGTCCTAAAGGCAACCATGTGGGGGATAGAGTACACCGGTGAACACGTCGTTCACAACACCTACAGGTAATGAGCCTACTAGTGTTCCACAGGACAGTCTAGAATAGTCCGTGGTCGTCATCCATACTCTGCTGAATGACTAGAATAACACCAATAACACCGAGGCCTCTCATCTGTTTATTACACACCAATTATCTACCCATGTTCTACCCAACATATTAGTAGATAAAAATATACATTTTTATACATAGTTTAAAAACCTGTATAACATGTTTTAATCAACACATATTCCACATAACAGATGAGGCATACACACATAACACGTATTTCATAGAGAATACATCAGATCTATAAGATAGAAGAGAGTGAATATACACTCACACGTATAACAACCAAATATATACACATAACACGTATTTTATAGGAAATACTTCATAATATTGCGTTGGAATGAAAATAACTACACACTCACTTGATCAGAAGATGATCGGGCAGCACTACGGCTTGCAGAAGAGGTGTTTCTCTATAGATCTGGAAGATCTTCACAAAACCGGGCTCCTCGCGGGCAGCGTTTCGGCTTGGGAATAACGCTCTTCGGGATCCTCGGGGCTTCGGATCTTACTTCGGGGCTCGGGAATGATACCGGGGCTTTGGGGCATAAACGACACGCAAAACGAGGCAAAACTTAGAGAGGGAAGAGTTTGAACAAGAGAAAATGGCTGAATTCGAGTTCTATTTATAGGCTGCTGGGTCTGGGATTACGCGGGGCGTACTCAAATTACGCGGGGCGTACTCGGGTTACGCGGGGCGTACTTTGACTTCACTGCGTGCGTCGACTGGTGGCACTCGAGTATTGGTCAGACAAGTTGCATCCGACTGAGTACGCGGGGCGTACTCAAATTACGCGGGGCGTAATTGACTTGTCAAACTTCTAAATTGCGTAACTTTCGCATACGAGCTCCGTTTTCGACGTTATTTATATCCACGCGAAGGTCAGACCATACTCTACAACTTTCATTTAGACTCCGTCGGCTAATTTTGAATTTTATTTTTATTATTTATTTTTAGAAGGCCGGGACAGAAAAACTTCGTTATAAATTCATAACTTCTTCATCTGACGTCCGTTCTCGCCTAACTTTTCATTGCTTCGCTACTAACAACAAGATCTTCGATTCTCATTTAGATTGTTTCGGCTAAAAACCGCTCGATCTCAAATCGAGTATTCGGGCTGCATACTGCTAAGTCGAAACTTAGAAAAATCATAACTTCCTCATACGAAGTCAGACTTGGGCGTTCCTTTTATGCACGCTCTCGGTTTAACGAAATCTACGACTTTTGTTTAGATCGCTAAGGCTAAATATCACTCTATCTTAAATTCATATTTTACGTCACTCGGCGTCGTGTCGGTTCTGTCGCGAAACTTCGACAGGTCATAACTTCTTCGTTATAACTCGGATTTTGGCATTCCTTATATCCCCGGAATCCTTGTTTCGACCACTACAACTTTATGCAAAGATGTCGGGCTTATATCACAGTTAAATTTTGATGCTTATTTTATTCTTAATTCATTAAATTATAAAAAATCAAGAAAATAAACACATAAATCACATAATTCACAAATAATACATTTTTATTATTTCAAATTTAGTTACAAAGGTTAACCTAGACTATTACATTGCTAAAAATGGCAAGCCTAGAAACACGGGCGTTACAGATGTGGTCTTGTAATGCCCAAGATTGGGCCCTCGAGGCTACAAATACATAAGAGGTAACCTCGTATGCCGAGTACAAACCCAGCCCACCGAAACGAATAGGTAATGAAGTCAGGCCCCACTGAATGTCTCCAAAGAAGGGGCCTCCACATATCACCATATCCTCGATAGACATGCGCAATCCTTTGTCAAAGAACAAAGCTACCTCTTCTATGTGCACCGGCTAGCATGTTCTTAAACCAAAGAAAAGTTTTGCAATGCCCATACATGATCGAAGAAAAAGGAGCTCTCTGTGCGAGTCACATAGTTGTGGAAGAAGACCCATCAAATCAATAGCATTGACCGCTCTCTTCATGGCTAGCCCGCTAATAAACCCTACGTCTCTACTAACAAGCCCCCAAGGAGCTTCACCCTTAAAGAAGGTCTCCCTATATCCGTTGGGAATAAATCGGAACGAAGCTTCCTGCCATCATAGGAGGGCCAAAAAATCTCCATTTTCTTGATGTTCAACTTAAGACCCAAGCCTAAACAATTCAACCGAATAATGTTCAACACTCTAGCCACCTCCTCTGAATCCCCAATGACAGTCTCATCATCCAGATACCAAGCAGGGAGAATGAGCTTACAATTATCTCTAATATTCTGCATAAGCGAGTGCAAAACAAGGGTAAAAAGTTGAGGGCCTAAGGGGTCGCCTTGTTGCACCCCAGTGGTAGACCATATATGTGATGGGATTTGAGCATAACATCAATCATATGGTGTTCATGCAACCCTAATTTCTTGGATCTAGTTTTTCTACTTTGAACATGCAATAAACTTTCAAGACTTACAAACCCTAGATCTAGCATACAAGTAGTCAAATTAACATATAAACTAGGGTTTAGATCTTACCTTGATTGTTATGTAGCAATAACAATCTTAATCCTTCTTGTGATTGGCTTTGGAAAGCTTAGTGCCTCAAATGTCGCACCTCTAATGGAGTCACAAACACCATAAGCAATAAGGATGAAGAAGGAGAAGAGAGGAAGCACCAAAAACGTCCAGAAACCCTATAGTAACTCTTGTCCACGTTTTTGGGGCTTAGAGGTCCTTTAAATAGGTAGTCTATTTGTAACGCCCGTAGATCTGGGCTAGTCAATTTAAAGACGATAAGCATCAAAAATGACTTTTTTTATGGAAGATTATTTATAAGGAGTAATCTTAACTAATTTGTAGTATATGTTACAAGGATTTCATACATATAAAGAATGCTGGAATCCGAGTTATAACGAAGAAGTTATGACCTGTCGAAGTTTCGCAACAGAAATGGCACGACACAGCATGACGTAAATAGTGAATTTATGTTAGAGCGATATTTGGCCTTAGCGATCTAAATGAAAGTCGTAGAATACGTTAAACCAAGAGTGTGCATAAAAAGAACGTCTAAATCTGACTTCGTATGAGGAAGTTATGATTTTTTGAAGTTTCGGTATTAGCAGTATGCAACCCGAAGTTCAAATATGAGATTGAGTGATTTCTAGCGAAAACGATCTAAATGAGAATTGAAGATCTCATCAATAGTATTCTAATGATAAAAAGACAGACGAAAACGAAGTTCAGATGAAGGAGTTATGAATTTCGAATGGAGTTTTCCTGTCTCAGCCTACTAAAAGTAATATATTAATAATATATTAAAAATAAAGTCAAAATTAACCGATGAAGTCTAAATCAAAGTTGTAGATCTTGTTTTTACCTACGCGTAGATATAAAGAACGTCGAAAATGGAGTTCGTATGCGAAAGTTATGAATTTCTGAAGTTTGGGGCACGAAACCCCAAAACCTTCAGAGTTCACGATGTGAATACAGTGTTCACGACATGAACTCAATATTTATGACTTCTGGAGCCTGACAGACACAACTTGCGATGACGCATGCAATGACGACTGAACTCACGACGTGAATATTTGAGATTCACGACGTGAATCCATAAAATCAGTCCTATAAATAGAATTCAACGGGCAGCCGAGTTTAGTTGCTCAGTCTCTTCTATCCCACTCCCGATACACCCTCTAAGCCCTATTTTAACCCCTCGAAGCCCCAATATCATCCCGAGACCTGAAGCGAGTCCCCAAGCCCGAAGATCCCGAGAAGAAAAGAGTTTCTGAGTCGAAGCTCTACCTGCGAGAAGCCCGGTGTGTGAAGATCTTCTAGTTTCACCGAAGAATACTAATTCTACAAGCAGTAGTGTTGTCCGATCATCTTCTAATCAAGTGAGTGTGTGGTCACTTTCTTCTAAAACATAAATATTAAGTATTTTCTATGAAATATATGCTATGTGTACAATATATTGTTGCTTATTTGAGATGGTTGTGGAATGGATGAATTATATAAGTTTTAATGAGTTAAATTGGGTACGTCTTTTGTATCTACGAATATGTTGGGTAGAACATGGGTAGATGAGGTTGTTGGTAGGTGATAAAAGATGAGTTGGATAATGAGATAAAAGGGTGAGGAGGTTAGTTTTAGATCCGGGAGTATGGATCAGATCAGGAGGTTAGTTTTAGATCCGGGAGTATGGATCATATCAGGAGGTTAGTTTTAGATCTAGGAGTATGGATCATATCAAGAGGTTAGTTTTAGATCCGGGAGTACGGATTATGTATTTTTGAACTTTGTGTTCATCTGATAAGGTATCATGTGCATAGTCCCTTTCATGGACATGATGTTAATACAAGTATTGGTTAAAGTATTAAATATATATATATATATATATATATATATATATATATATATATGTATGTATGTATGTGAAGTATTTGTTATTGCCCAAAATACGTGTTAGATATATTTGATGATATGCAACGTGTGAATCATTTATGGTTCAATATGTGTTGAGATGTGAATATATGAAATTATTCCATAAAACTCTGTGTTAAGTATACACTAGTTAGCATTGCCTAAACATAGTTAGTATCGAAAATTGATTATAAGCATTGTAGGTTTGCCTAGTGATGGGTTAAGACTTAAAAAGGGATGTTTAGTTCAATTAAGTTTGGACATTGGGTAGCCTCTTATTAAGAGTACGTGTGTTGTGCGATTGATGATCGGTGGAGTAGTACAGAAATACATTTTATGTACGGATTCCTTTTCAAAGCTCTGTGTCTTGGGCGCTGCTTGTTCCAGGGTACTATTATGTTCTCGGGTACGATTCTTTCGCATACCAGAGTACTATAATGTGCCAGAAGTACTATCATGTACAAAGTCTTTTTGACAATTTTGTGTGTTGGTTACGGGAGTGTACGGGAATACTCTATTAGTATTTCCCCATACTTTTATTTTGAGAGAGCTTTGGAGTCAGCGTTTCTTTTATGAAGTGATCGGCCGAGCTTCATATGTCAGCATTTTCTTTCACGAAGTAATTAAGGGAACTTCGTAGACTGCCTAATAAAGTGTGTCGGTAATAGACCACTGCTAGGTATTTCTGGTGTTATATTGCTGGATAGCGTGCGTATGGGGGTGAAATACCTCATGTATTCAGGCCACTACTAGGCAAAGTTCGATGTTGGATAGGGAGAGTCTGGGGGTATAATACCTCATGATAGTCGGACCACACCTAGGCATTGTTATCTAGATAACTACCCCTGACTTAATTGTCTCGTGGTTCTTTCTTTTACAAACGAAGGTTCATGGTGAAACTTATTCCATTCCCCTCATTTGATGTCTTCATTTATCCTCGTTTGCTGCCAGGGAATTTCCGAAGCAGCTTCGTCAGTTTGTTGTTCATATCGATTCCTTAGGCTAGATCTCGTAAGATCATTCTATAGGGTCAGTATGTGGGGATCGACGGTATGGGATATATTATTTTAGAAATATGATTTATATGTGTTTATATTATTAGTGGTTTTGCAGGATCGAGATATACTTTATTATCACATTGTTTGAACTAAGAGCTTCTGTACTCTATGTTCCTTAGGTGATTCGGTTCACCAGGGATATTCGAACTAAGTGTTCATTAGATATTTGAACTTAGTGTTCATCAGGGATATTTGAACTAAGTGTTCATTAAATGTCTGTGAACTAGGTGTTCATTGAGTAATATTGGAACTAAGTGTTCATTAGGTGTTCTTGAACTAGGCGTTCATTAATTATTGTGAACTGCGTGTTCACCAGAGGTAATCTAAGAACCTCGGTAGCACTAGACTTTGTGTCAGTTCCTTAGGGCAATCCTTAGGAATGAATGGGAGAAGGGTAATCGATTCTTAGGATAAATCTTTAAGAAATAAATGGAGATAATGGGGTGGGTAATTAGATTGATTGTTTGATAAATGAATATAATAAGTATATTATTGTGGGTTGAAAACCCTATATGCTCACCAGGATCCCAAGCCTGACCCTCACAGTTTTCTTTGTATTATAGGTTATGGCACGAGTAGGGATGAGATTTAGAACCGGAACCGGAACCGGAATCGGACCAGAACCGGAACCGTTAGAATCGGAATATATAGAACTGGTTCCGATTCTGGGTTTAAAAATTTTCTTTATCTGGGTTCCGGGTAATCCGGGTTTGGGTCCGTCAGGTCCGGGTAAACCGGGTCTAAAAACCGGAACCGATGTTTGGAACCGGAACCACTTTTAGGGCAGGAACCGGTTTTTGTGAAACGTTTAAAAGATACATATCTCATCCGTTTCAACTCCGATTGACATGAAGTTTTTTCCAACACGTAGTTTAGAGTTAGTACATGATTTTAGACTATAAATTTGTCATTTTTAGTATTATATTCATTGACTTACAGTCCTCCAAAGTCGAGATATCAAAGCTGGAAGTTTTTAGTTTTTCAGTTTTTTTGTATTCGGTGAAAGTTTTAAAACATTCATATCTAATTCGTTTGAATTCAGATTGACATGTGGTTTTTTCCAACTTGAAGTTTACAATTTGTACATGATTTTAGACTATAATTTTGTCATTTTTGGTTTAACATTCAATGATTTACACCCATCCGAAGTCGAGATATCAAAACTGAAAATTTTAAACTTTTCAGCTATTTGTTTTTGTACTTTGTGTTATGTGAAAATGTTAACACATGAAAATATCATTCGTTTAAAGTTGGGTTGACATGCGGTTATTTTCAGAGTGTATTTTAGATTTTATACATGATTTTAGACTATAATTTTGTTAATTTTGGTTTCATATTCAATTAGTTACAGTCACCCAAAGTCGGGATATCAATATGAAAATTTTCAAAGTTCAACCCACTAAGTAGTAAGTAATTACCAAAAAATTCCAGTTTTTCTGGGTTTTCCGGTTCTAAACCCACTTTATCCGGTTCCAACCTACCCACTTTGATGTTTCCGGGTTTTCCGGTTCTAGACCCACTTTACCCGGAACCATACCCTGAACCGAACCGGAACTGGTTCCTATATACCGGTCCGGTTTTCGGTTCTACAAAATCCCGTTAACCGGTTCCGGGTTTTCTGGGTTCGGGTCCAACCGGTCCAGGTTTAGACCCACTTTCATCCCTAGGCACGAGAGCATAAGTTGGTTGATATAACGAGAGATTTTGGATTATAGGTCACTAGTTATGAATATTGTTGTAAGGTCTATTTTTGTTCTGTTTATGCTTTTAGTCTATATTAAACATGACATCCCAAGATTTTTTTTATATAACGAAAATACATTTCTTTAAAGAAATGCTTTGATAAATTCTTATCATATTTTGTTTTGGGAACAAATTCCGCAACTGTTCTCTTTAAAAGATTACTTTGATTTTAAAAACAAAGAATAAACAAATCGGTTTTTTTGGCCGTGAAATTGGGGATGTCACACTATTAGGGTTATCTAACAAGGAAACCCTAATTTGACTGCTTAAGCCCTGAGCAGTCAATGGACTCCCTTTGGAACATCCCTTGGACGAAAATCATATGGGCTTCCCATAGATTTCGTCCAACCTATATTCCAAGGTGATCCATAGCTCAACTGCAATTATCTTATAATTACACTTCGAGTCCCTTAAGTTTAATTAATCTCTTTTAGCCACAAAATTAATTCTTAATTAATTCTTGACTAATATTAATTAGACAATATGATTTCGCCTTTAATATATTATTCTTATAATATAATAATAAATCATAATTAATCCTTTCTCTCCTTAATTCTTCCTACAAGTTTCTATGGTGAAGGCAACCCAAAAGGACCATGCTCATATTTGGGTCAAGTACATACCAAAATAGTTATGGACTTATACATTAATCAAACAGTCTCCCACGTGGATAATTCTAATAACTATTATGCATAACTTTAGAACCTTGTCAGCAATCGTAGCTTTCAAAAGCCACTGTCAACTCTGGTCTTATCAAATACGCATCTCTTTTAGATAAGGGATCATATATTCCTCCATTCTACAAGATATCTTATAGACACGAGACACGGATTTAATTATTCTCTCTGTCTATGTATTGTTTCCCGACATGCGATTTATGACGACTGACAACAGAATACAATTGAACACATCAAATTAGCCCCGGCTTGGCCAAGCGCTTAGGGTGTCATCACTAAATAATCGAGGGGCCCACAGATATCGCTTTTATCCCACTTTGGGTAAAAGGAATGGATAAACTTCGACTCAAATGTTCGCTTGCTCTTACTCATCAAATCACATACAACAATATGTTTTATAACACCAAGTTACTGGTGTGTTTACATATTATCAATGTGCAAGCGAATTGTAATTACAACTCACACATCTCGGTTTCAAGAATATACAATATTACCATCTCACAATCACTTGTGATAAATCCATGAAGTGATTCAAGTGAGCGTGGGTTTAATACAATACTCTAATCTTATTAAATCACTCTTGAACTCAATAAACTTGTGCTATGTGTAAACACTTTAGACAATCTACAGACAGATTCATGACAGTCTTCCTTCATACCAACTTCCGACATATGACCGACTGTGGAGGTTCGAATAACCAAGTTATTTTGTAAGTCAAAACAAGCAAAGTGAAACACAATAATAATACTTAATCCTATATGGCCTCAAATCTTTTGAGTATAAATAGGACACTTCTTATTCACCATATTGATTACTAATTATTTATTGTTCGATGTTTCAGATAATCAACTTGTTACTTGAATTATAACAACAGTTGTCCCATGCCCCAAGCATGTACACTTTGTTTACCTATGGTCCATACATTGTGAAATAGATCAATTAAAACTTTTCCAATGATGCTCATTTCACAATTTCTTATCCTCATTGTTAGTGTAAGAATACAAATTCTTGCCACTATTAGAATATGTTAGATTCTAACATTTTATGCAACAATCCTTTTCGTGAAGTCATAGCACAAAAGTCACAAAGACTCGGTCAACGAAATCACAAAGTACTCTATCAAACATTGTTACAAAACAATTCTATAGATGTGATGTTTCTCACTCAAAGTACATTCCTTTGAGCATCCTTTTTGCATAAAATTTTCTAATCTGGACATAAAATTCTTCATATCAAACTCCCAATATGGAAACATTTTCATATTTGTCGTATTACAACTCATTCTAAATAGAATCTTATATATTCATAATAATGTCGATATGGTTCATCCAGTACTATACTTCCAACTACTCACAAGCGACTAATCCTCAGCGAACTTTGGATCGTCCTTTGATAGTTGTTTAATTATTTTAGTCAAAACCGATTTTGGTCCCTTTTCCCTCTAAATACACTAGGCATTTGGAAAAAATTTAGAATAGTTGAATATTATTAGCATATGCAATCGATCCTATACCCGAAGCGTGTGGGATACGATTCATGATGAAAAACGTGATACTTTACCAGTTTCTTGCTATAATATTGTCATAATATTTCTATTTGTCGTGTTCTCAAAATTTGAACTATGAAGAGGGATGTCGTAATCATAATCGAACTTTGAGAATGCAAATAATAAATATATCATTGACTAAATTAAAGTTTCTCGATCTAATCTTTTAGAATGGAAACGAAGTATAACATTCTCTCCCTTAATTATTGCAAAAACAACTTTTCAACCCTTGCGACTGTGCAAAGTATAACTCTTGTTTTCTATAATTAATATTGCTAACTTGCAATACTTAGCATAAAAATCATGCTCCCACTAACATGATGATTATTTCCTTATAAGCATAACGTTTATGCTCCCACTAGCTTTGACATATATTCAGAAAACATATGAACTTCCAGAAAACAATGCTTATTGAATTCCTTAAGTTCATATTTCTAATACCCAATGCTTTGATAAGCCTTTATTTAAGCTTCTTAAACTCATACACCTTTGCCTTAGAAAGCTCACATGTGTGTCTAAAGAAATTCAGAACTTATGTTACTAAGTCCGAAATGTTCAGACTAATTGCCAAATCTCACAGTTCGAACTATGAAAAGGGATGTCGTAATCATAATCGAATTTGAGAATACAATTTTCACAATCGCTATCTTCTTAAAATCTCTCTTAGTGAAAGCATTTCCTCACAACCATTTACAACAAGGGGGGAAACCTTATGATACTTAGATTTTTTTATGTGTTCCTATCCATGTGAATTTCCCATAACTATAATCCTAAGACAAGGTTTGTGGCAAATCCAACTCATATGGATTGAACTTGTTTAATTCTGATATCTTGCCTTATAGCAGCATCAATGCCCACCATGTTTTCCAAGTTGTCATGAAGCTCACCCCTATCAATCAATGTACTCTCCATTGATCAGGATGCCTTGCCTCTATGCAATCCAATTGAGAACTCATAGAACTCATATGCATAGATAACTTAAACTGTAATGGTACATAAAACCAAATTGTGTCAACACGATAGGTTGTAAACCTCAAGTGGCGTGCTAGTGAGGATCAACTAGGTTTATTATTGATTTGTTTTTGAAACTTTTCAAGACTATTAAGACTCCCACTGAATCCTTGACATATAAGGTTCTCTTGTCTAGAAACATTTCTTGACAAACAAATATTCAAGAGTTAGTGTAGCTTTTTATCAAGTTTAACACTTCATACAATTGGTTCTAGTTGGTCTTTGTCTTATCCAATACATCACAACTTACCAATTTCAAATGTGCAAGAATAAGAAAACTTTTTCCAAAATCCACATTTGATAAGTGTTATACACCTACTTAAGACTTGTCACTCAGGTAACAATCTTGGAGTATAACTCTAAGACTCGATATTGGAATGAAGTATGATTGACTTCTTGATTTAACTATTTCCACAATTCTCGATTCCTCTTCTTACACATACAAATGCACTAAGACTCACTTAGAGGATCAATTGAGAAATTGTTCTTAATCATTAAGACTTATCATAAAACATAACAAAAGGTACTCTCCCTTCTTCTTAGAATGGAGAAAATTTTATCTTCCTGCCTACTTGATTCTTCTTATTCATTTTGCTATTCATTGAAACTCTTTCAATCAACTCAAAATTACACTTAGTCTTATAAGTATAATCACATTCACTAAATTTTAGTAAATCATGACGAACATTTTATCACTCTTTGTGGTGGACTTGATCAGTGCACAACCAAGTGTACCTGATCCCCTAGTCCTTCACTTGACTCTTTGTCAAGGAATTAGTCTAATTTCCAAATATGAAAGTTTTCCATTCATCATAAAATACAGGTTGCATGAGTCCAAGTATATGTCCAATTGAAACTTGGGCGATAAGAATCTTTCCTTATTTGGAAAATTCTCGACATTTCCACAAACAACATAATTAAGAATCAAATCCAATTCAACATTGCAAAACTTAGAAATACACAAACATCCATTTTCAAACATGCCATTGCAAAGATAAATAAATAAGATAAAACTCAAAATTTATTTTATTGCGAAAAAACTTGCCTTTACAATGTAATTCAAATGAAAAGTATGTTATTACATATTTCTAAGCAATCTATTCTAACTCTAAATTAGCAGCTCAAAAATCCAATCTTTGAATCCATGCGATCGAAATACATTTCTTCAGGATCAGATTCAGCACACGTCTTCCTTAAACTTCCTTTCTTTTCTTTGATCCTGCAAAACATCAAAATGTAATCTTATCACATTATGTATTAAGAATAAAAAAATAGGAACTCATAGAGTTAGTTAATGGATTTTACCTGAAGTAGATCCATACGTATTGACTCTCCCATCTCTTAGATCTCTCAGGTAAATAAGACAGCTTCGTCTCCAATGCCCCTTCTCTTGGCAATAAAAGCAAATTGATTATTTTAGAACAGCACACGACACTACTCTAGACCTTGCCTTTCTCTTATGGTCAAACCTTTTGACCATGGCAAGCCTTTCATTTCCATTTCCTATTTCCATGGTGGTTTGCAAGGTAGATCTACCAATCAGCTTTGCTTCTCCAGTGCGCCAAATCATTGCTGATTCAGCAGCAATAAGCAAATAGGTGAGATCAATGAGGGTCACGTAATGCTCCATCATATAGTACTCTCTAACGAACTCACTATATGATTCATGAAGCGACTTAAGAACCCAATCTACAGCCAGCTCCTTGGAGAAGACAACACCCAGCATGCCCAACCTGTCAATGTGTGACTTCATCTCTAAGACGTGTGCACACACAGACTTTCCATCTTCATGCTTACTTGCCAATAGGGATTTAGTGAGCTTGAACTTTTCAAGCCTTTGAACTTGTGGGTTAGGGAGAACAGTTGGAGTAGGTGTAGGAAGTGGAACATGATTCCTTGTTCCTCAATCGTATCGTGGAACATCATCTTCAAAAGATTCAGGAAGACCATAGTTGTTTGACATCTACAAAACGGGAGGAGATTCAAGTTACTTGATAAGAATATTTGATGTAACACCCAAATGAAACATCAAGGCTAGGATCCAACACAATACTCTACAACCTAGAAGAGGGATGTCGTAATCTAGTTGCAGAATATTTGAAGGTATGTAAATGACGATTTACCAATTTCCACCATGAAAAACAAAAATGAAGTTTAAGTTTTAAATGAATTGAAACTCCTAGATCTTTTGAGATTCATTGAACCTTTCAATGGCATGTTTAATCTCCATTATGCCCTTCATGTTTGTGACTGGGATGCTGAGGATCACAAACAAGGTGTGAATAACCATGTGAATCAACATGGTGCACTCAATGCAACTATCACCTAATCAATGTGACGGTTAGCCACACACACTCCATTGATCTATGATAAACATCAAGCCACCCTTCATTACCAGTGACAAACCCAAATTAGTGTGTCAGTTAACCACGCACGTTCCACTAACGTTTGACAAGGGTACAAAGTGTAATTCCATATATTAGCATACAATTTCACATTTTGCATAAAGTAACTATAATTTGGGAATTTGTAAAAGCATTTAGTTACTTTGTACTTCATTATACTTATAATGGAAGGTTTCGTCCTATGTTACCCATTCGGCTAACGACCCTCCACTAGTCAATAGTGCGGTCGGTAAGAGTGGATACTCATTCAATCGTCATTTTATAGGCAATTTCCTTAAACACCCCTTATAAACCAGCTTCGTGAATGAGGCCTACTAACGGTAAGACTAACTGTTTACTCATATATATACATACATACAGATATATATATATATATATATATATATATATATATATATATAATATTAGAGTTTTAATGATATATATAGTGTAGGGTGTATTTTATACTTTTAAAATACTAGGTGGTCTAATTTAATAAATTATACTTTAAATTTAGTTAAATGTAAACCAAAACTTTATGGAACTATTAACTCTATTTTAATTATACATTTAATTAACTTAATAAAACCATAAGAATGTAATTTGAACTTTTCAAAAATACTAGGGTTTTAGAATTTAATATTTCAAAATTAACTTTTAATCAAATTTCAAATTCCAAAACTTGATGGCAAAGTTTGACCTTTTCAAAACTTAGGGTTTAGAATTTGAATATTTCAAAATTAAACTTTTAATTAAAATTTAAATTCCAAAAACTTGAGGACAAGTTTTGAAATTTTTTTCAAAACATTAAGGTTTAACTATTTAAATTTCAAAAACAAAAACTTTTAAGTTCAAATTTAAACTATGAAACCCAAAGGATGTGAATTAAAACTTTTCAAACTTACTAGGTCAAATATTTGTCTAATAATAATCCTATATTATCCATATTTAACCAAATCCATCAATTTTCATAAGGATAAACATTCCAAACATGAAAATTCGATTTTAGGTAATAAAAACGAGTTTTGGTAATTATCCTTAACAAAATCTGCTCAAAAAATCAAAAAACCCGGCAACTGACTCGTAAACTCATCGAGCTCCTACTCCAGACAGCAAAAACTTTCGATTTTCTGATTTTTGGCAGTTTAATTTTGCATTTATTCAATAGAAAAACGACCTAGGCTCTGATACCACCATTGGGTTTTGAGCATAACATAAGTCCTATGGTGTTCATGCAACCATAATTGCTTGGATATAGTTTTTCTACTTTGAACATGAAATAAACTTCCAAGACTTACAAACCCTAGATCTAGCATACAAGTAGTCAAATTAACATATAAACTAGGGTTTCAATCTTACCTTGATTGTTATGTAGCAATAACAATCTTAATCCTTCTTGTGATTGGATTTGGAAAGCTTAGTGCCTCAAATGTTGCACCTCTAATGGAGTCACAAACACCATAAGCAATAAGGACGAAGAAGGAGAAGAGAGGAGGCACCAAAAACATCCAGAAACCCTAGAGTAACTCTTGTCCACGTTTTTCGGGGCTTAAAGATCCTTTAAATAGGTAGGCTATTAGGGTTATCTAACAAGGAACCCCTAATTTGGTCATTTCTTTTCCCACACATTTCATGGGAACCTTGGAAACCAGACGTCTCCATATAGTGCCTACTGTAACTGGACGGATTCCGTTGTCAGGTTTAAGAAAAGGCGTGAGAGGAGCGGATGCAACAAACTCTGCTAAAATGGTCGGACATCTTCCTGCTAACCATAAATTAACCACTGAAGTGATAGCACGTATGAGATTTGTGGCTATAGCAGACCTTTCTCCATAAAGGGTATCCATTAAGTGTTGAGCCATCAAACCATCTCTCCCATAAGAAGTTCCTCTAGGGAAAGATTTGATGCAACCAAATACACAGTCAAAGTCTGCTACAAGGGGAGGTTCAAAAATCATGGGGCTCGGCATGGATGGGGGTGGCCTGAAAGGGTTTTTGTCCTCCAAAGCTTTAATAGTATCACCATTATATTGCGCAACACCCGATGAACATAACACTTTCACATCTTTAATAGTATCACCATTATATGGTGCAACACCCGATTAAGGTATGCACACTTTAATTTTAGATCATATACCAACTTATATCGTAAAATAACTAACAGGTGATATACCAAAAAAGAATTATACATCAACTTATCCTTATAACATATATTATTAAAGATTATATATATATATATATATATATATATATATATATATATATATATATATATATATATAGATCCGGTAAGAAATTTTTTTTTGTAGGAAGGTAACAAGTTTTTTTTCTACATATTTTTTTTACGAACAAAATAAATGAATCACTAGATGATTCATTTGTAAGATGATTCACAAGAAAAAATTCCCAAAAAATATCTTTATGATTCATTTTTAAGTAAATTAAGAAAAAATTCATTTTTATGATAATTTTAGTGAATAACAACAAAATCATTGTATAAATGAATCATCGAGATGTTTTTTTGAGAATTTTTTCTTGTGAATCATCTTACAAATGAATCATCTAATGATTCATTTTGTTTGTTCGCGAAAAAAAATATGTAGAAAAAAAACTTCTTACCTTCTTATCAAAAATTTCCTTCTTATTTGATATTGACTCTCTCTCTCTCTCTCTCTCTCTCTCTCTCTCTATATATATATATATATATATATATATATATATATATATATATATATATATATATATATATATATATACACTTTAACGTTAGTCAAACAGATGCTTTATAGAGTTTTTTACCATAACAAGGTGAGTGAAGAAAATATTTATCATTTTAGTGTAATCTTGAAAATATTTACCATATTAGTATTATTTTCATTTTTTTTATTTTTCAGTCTTTCTTAATGGTTTTTTATTTTAAATATCCAAATTTTTTTCTTTTTCTCTTTTATTTTACCTTTTTATTATTTTGTTATTTTTTTTAAATAATAGTTTTTATTTTATTTTTTTTTCTTTTTTTAAATAACAATTTTTTATGTTTTTATTTTTATTTTAAATATCCGTTTTTCTTATACAAACATTTAACCATCAAATTTTAGCCATTGTAAATTAAAGGTACAATATATTTTAAGGTGCAAAAACTTCAATATTACACATACAATATTTTTAAGGTAAAAAATATAAAAAAAATATAAAAAAACAACTTATTGTTTTTTACAAAAAAAAATAACACCACAACAAAATTTAAAAAAACTCGTGCATTATTTGTCACAAAAAGAAAAACATCACAATTAACTTGAACTTTAACCGATACCAAATCATTAAACGTAAAAAAAAAATTAAAAAAAGAAAAGAAAAAGAAAAGAATAGTTACAATAATACCATTAAAAAAAAATCTTTACAATTTTATCTTATGATGTTTTCTTTGATCACCTTTTATTTAGTATGTGACCCGCATATATTAAAAGTATATATATATATATATATATATATATATATATATATATATATATATATATATATATATATATATATATATATTTCTAGATTTTTCAATATGTGACAATTTTTTTTTATCAAGTTAGACTACTTTCGAGCATCCATTCATTTAAATTTGCAATATATATAACAAAGTTAGGAGAGTTTTAGTTTTAAAATTGTGATATTTTATACGTGTTTTTAATGTAGCGCATATCAAAAACAAATATCCTCTTGTTTATTCTCTAGATTTGGTAAAAATTTGGTTGGCAAAAGACCATATGAATTTTGAAAATTGGCCAAACTTCTAGTAAATACCAGAGGCTTAAAGGTTTGTATAATTCTTACATTTATGTATTATGATTACGACAATAGTTTTTGCATTTTAAAATATATTGTACGTTTAATTTACGATGGCTAAAATTTGATAGTTAAAAGTTTGTATAAGAAAAACGTATATTTAAAATAAACATAAAAAAATTGGTATTTAAAAAAAATTGTTATTTAAAAAATAACAAAATAGTAAAAAGATAAAATAAAAGAGAAAAAGAAAAAAAATGAATATTTAAAATACAAAACCATTAGGAAAAGTTGAAAAATAAAGAAAAATAAAAATAATACTAATACATTAAATATTTTCCAGAATAAACTAAAATGATAAAAATTTTCTTATTTTCTTCAATCATCCTATTACAATCAAAAACTCCTATCGTCGATGAGTATGGGCCAAACCTAAGATTCTAGTTTGAAAAATATCAAAATTTGCAAGCCAATTAATAAACAGTGAAACCAAAAATATCAAAATTTGCAAGCCAATTAATAAACAGTGAAACCAACCATATAATTCCATGCAGCTTGTTGGTGAATTCCAATAAAGTATTATCAACCTAAGTTTCTATAAATCGGAGATAAAGTTGGCTACCCAATTATTGTAAATTGGTTTGTGAGAAGCAATTCACATATTCAACCGGTTACATTGAATCGAAACTTCGACAAACCGTTCGTTCGGAATGAAATTTGTTTATGTTTGTTTATTTAATAAATGAACGAATATAAACATGAATTCCCGTTCGTTTAACTAAACAAATGAGCATGAACAATGATCACGCATAGCTCCTTCTCCTCCCGTGCTTACCTACAAAGGAAATCTAAGTGCTCAAGTTTCAACTCATTTTTCTCTTTTTGTAGTAAATTGTGTTCATCGAACTTCGCTTTCCTTTTCGCCATATGATGTGCTTTCATCTCAACATCATCTGCATATTTTGCAGTGTGCTTTGCCATTTCACGTCCTGCCAGTTGTCGTGGCGGGGAGACCTCCTCGATGTCATCCGGAATCTCATCGATGTCGGCGTTGAGGTCAATGTGAGTTTGTGTGTCTGAAACGTCTAGCAAACTCGAATTTTGAGACCTCTTCGATTAAACCTTCGTTGATGTAGGAGTTTTAAGCCATTTTGGATCTATTCGAATCATCTCCCATACTTTATCAAACTCAAACACATGACACATCGTGACCTGACTGAAGCATGTTGTAAACTGCCTTGAATTTTGTGCACTGTTTATTTATTTGTATCCATTTACTACTAAGCATATCGTAATTGCAATATGGTTTTCTCTTTAAAAGACCGTGAAATTTGGTGAGCACTACTTCCCAATAAGCACATTTCTTCTGCCCATTTCTGTGACTTTCATTTTTTGAACTCCCACACCACGTTTCCGCTAAAGTGTATTCCTCCTCCGGTATCCATAATTGTGGAATTTCATCATTTTCCGTGAAAACAACTTTTCCTTTTCGTTTCCCTTTTCATTTGCCTTTCCGTCTCCCTCTCCTACTAGTAACGATTTCGACCAACGGTTATGTTGGTAGTGGTTAGGTGGTTGTTTGTGTTTGTGGCATCAAAGAGAAAGTCGAGAAAAGGTTTTGTTGTGATCTTGGGTTTTACCAAAAAAAAAAAAAAAAACAATTGTCAAATGTAGGGTAATGAAGGGAATTGGATTGGAGTTGAGGTGAGATTGAAACAAGTTCCTTGGTATGTGATTTGTGGTGAACTTTGAGAGGATAATAGGTTAAAATAATTTCCATAAACGGTAAATTCGAGAGGAGAAGTTGTGTTTGGTTGTGGGTTTGGGTTTGGTAAAGGGGTGTTTGGGTTTTACTCTATTTTTTGGTTGAGGAAGTAGTGAATTTTATAAATGTAGAGAAAAAGAAAAGAATTGTGTAAAAATATAGGGTAAAACGTGTAGTATTTATAGGTAAGAAAATAAGTTTTTTTTATTAAATTGACCGTTTATCAACCGCGTAGTAAGCAACAGTCATAAATCTCCCGTTTCAATCAATCGTAACACGCATGAGAGGCACTATAACGAGGAAGGGGTGGTGTGTTCCCCATTACCATGTCGTTATGGGTATGCCACATCAGCCTTAATGGCATTGTGGTGACCCATACCGTTTCGTCTAATAAATCATCTCTAATAAATGAATATTTTTTGTCACATGTCAATCTCTAATGAGTTTTGATACTTGTTATTTTGTGATATTTTTTAAATAAATAATATCCACATGTCAATTTATGATTTTTTTTCAATTTTTAAAATTAAAAAGCCACATAATATTATACTTTTATATATGTAAAGTATCAAATGTAATAAATATTATAATGAATTGTAATTAATATTTTCTTCATTCCTTATTTTAAAATTTTATTTAAAAAAATACTTATTATTTACTTTTTAATATTTTATTTTTTTTAATCAACTCGTGTAATACACGGGTTTTACACCTAGTCCTCTCTAATAAATGAATGTTTTGTTATCATTTGTCACACTCTCATTTAATTTGTCAAATATCATATTGTGGTTATATATGATTAATTTTTTTTCCACATGTAATTTTATGAGTTTTTTTTACTTTATTAAATTTTACATAGTATTTTAATGTAATAATTGCAATAAATATAATAATAAATCGATATTAATTTCACTAATAAACCTATCTTTTAATTGCAAAACATCAAAATTAAAGCTCATTAGCTTTTTGTTTATTTAAATTATTTGTTTAAATTTAAAAGATAAAAAACATTTTCATTATAATAAATCATTATTTTTCTTATTTTCTTATAAATTCAAGTTCTCAAATTTATATTTAAAAAAAAATTAATTAACCTTTATAATACATAAGTTTTACGACTAATATATATGATATACCAAATAAATTATATATCGATTTCCCATAATAGCATATTTTAGTAAAGATTATATAGACCCAATATAATTTTAGTCAAAATAACCTATATTGATGTGTATAGTCCAAAAATAAGATTCTAGTTTGAAAAATATCAAAACTAACATATAAACTTGTAGCATAAAATAATAATTCTGTGATATACCAAAATACATTATATATCAACTTACCACCATAGCGTATACTCGTAATCTTATATAGGCATGGTATACTTTTAGTGAAAATGACCTGTGTTGCTATATGTATGGTGGCCAAACCTAAGTCTAGCTTGAAAAATATCAAACTTAGCAGGCTAATCAATGATTCCTAAAATCGTGAAATCAGCCAAATTAATCTACCTAAATTGTGTAGCGAGTTTCTATATGATTACATATATCAAGAGGGGTCAATTGAGGTATGGAGTGCTATAAGGTATTACCATCAAAGTTTCTATAAATTAGTTATAAAACGGATTGCTCAACTGTTGAAAATGGGTTCGAGGGAGGAGGATTTCGCATATGCAATGCAGCTGGCTACCTCTACATCATTGCCCATGGTGTTGGTGACTGCAATCAAGCTCAAGGTATTCGAGACAATAGCCGAGGCGGGGCCCGGTGCACAACTCTCGGCTCATGAGATCGTGTCTCGTTTGTCCATTACAAACCCGAGTGCCCACCAGATGCTCGATCGAATGCTTCGGTTGCTCGGTAGTTATTCGGTTGTCACTTGCAATCAACGAGACCATGAGTTGGGATTGGTTCGAGTGTATGGACTCACCTCTATTGCCAAATACTTTATTCCAAACAAAGATGGGGTCTCTTTATGTCCTGTTATGGAGTTGCTTCAAGATAAAGTGTTCATCGAAAGTTGGTATGTCGAATTTGTACACGTAATTTTAGTTTTTGTTTTAATCGTATTTTCTACGAATTTTGATTTGCATATTCTATTAAAAAAATGAATCAACTATTTGATGACAAGTTATAGACGTATTTAATATGCATAAAGTCTGATAATAACGTATTTTTTATTTATCTCACTTAAGTTTTTGTTTTTCTCTTGCAAAACCTATTCATTGTAGTTTTAAAAATGTATCATTTAAGTCATTCGGTAAAAAACGTCTCGACATTCTTTCGTCGGTTAACATTTACGAAGTGTATTAGTTGAAATTCTAACAAGTTACAACAGTTATCCCAACATATTTTCAAAATACTTTGTTGGTAACTAATATATTTTGTCAATTGTTTAGTTTTTTTTCTTGTTGAATCTTAGCATATGTACTTTGTATATGATCTAGACTGATTGTATTTAACCAAAATATTGATGATGAAATTACTAAAAAGTTAACGTGCCTAATTCTAGTTAAGGTCAAAATTAGGCATTAAACTATTAAATTTATGCTCATTTAATAACTAAACTTTGTTTAAGATTTTAAATGTCCCTGAATTTGTTTTTTGGTTATCTAAGGCCATTGAATTTTCTCTTGACTATCTAGTTTCTTACATTTTTTACGATTCATTTTTATAACTTCTTTTTTACATTTTCTTTTACTTCATTTTTACATATTTTTCACTTCTTTTACTTCATTTTTACATATTTTTCAAATTATGAAAATGTTTTAACAAAAAAATAAAAAATAAAGTTGCAAAAATGGATTGTGAAAAAAAAAAGATACGGAAAAATGAATTTTGAAAAACATCTAAAAACAAAGTAAAAAAAAAGTATATAAAAATGAAGTTGTAAAAACGAATTGTGAAAATCAAAGCAAAAAAAATTAAGTTGTAAAATCATATGTGAAAAAACTTGTTAAAAAACAAATCACAAATTAAGGTAATCTTTTAAAGTTTACCCGTTGAGTCCCTAGAGTTTTTGTTGGGCTTTATGGGTCCCTAAACTAGAATATAACCTGCTTTTTTAGTCTCTGTCAGCTTGTAATAACCGGTTCAGTGACCTTTTAGACCAAAAAAACTCACATTGTGCTCCTATAAAGCCAAAAAATAAGCTCAGAGATCAATTTGTACCAAAAAAAACTCTCATTTTCTTCTAAAGTCGATTCACACTTAATTCGTACACTTATTAACCAAATGTTCATCAATATTTTATTTAGCCGTTACAGCCACCATAACTCACCTTAATCACCATTGAATTAATATCACAACAGTCAGATCCAAACACCCTTATTCCTCCCTTTTGTCTTATGAAATAAGTCACCATTGGAGCACCCATAACCCACAAAAACCATCAGTCAGCCACCATAACCAATCACCTGCAAATCGAAGAAAAAAAAGATTAACTCTCGTTTTCTCTGTGAGCCTCATCAGACCCACGCATCCTTCTCAACATCGCATCCATCAAACTTGCAACTAGGAGAGACAATGAGAGGCAGCTTGTGCGATTTTGAACAGAGAATAATGAATGAGAGGGTCAATTCCTTGAAGAGGTGAAATCGAATCAAAGAAAATAGTGGAAGGGTTTGTGATCGAGAATCAATTAGAATGGGAAGAGGATTGTGATCTTTGGTGAGTGTGTGTGACGATCGAGGGTGAAGACGGAAAGAAGAGCAGCGATTGATTTCTTGGGAGGGCACGAATTGAGTGTGAATCGGTTTTAGAAGAAAAAAAGAGTTTTTTTTGTACGAATTGATCCCCGAACTTATTTTTTTGGCTTTATAGGGGCACAATGTGACTTTTTTTGGTTTAAAAAGTCACTGAACCAATTATTACATGTTGACAAAGACTAATAACAAGTCATATCCTAATTTAGGGACTCATAAAGCCCAAAAATAACTTTAGGGACTCAACGGGTAAACCCTAAAAAGTTCGTAGGGCATTTGTGTCGGTTTCCCTAAAAGGAATAGTAAGAGATCTAGCCAAATAAAAAAAAAAGTTTAATAACCTTAAAGCATCTTTAATGATTGAAACTTCAAAAACTTTTTATATTTTCACTTACTTTAATTTAACAAAATACTATCATCCTGATCATAAATAGTTTTCCAAAAAAAACTTACTATTTTATCTTTATCTATATGAAATCTTATAAAAACATCATTAACTAATTTTATCTTTTAAGCACACATAACTAGAACACTATATTTTATGTTGGTGAATGGTATAATATCAACTTTGGTGTTACACGATTCACCAACATCAATTCAGTTTAGAGCAACTTTACACCAAATTTGGTGTAAAAGTTAGGCTTTAGTGTTGGGTTGTTTATACCAAGTGAGATAAAATTTGAAAGTACAATGACTATGCATGTATGAAAAAAAAAATCTAATTGGAGACGTCAAAATTATATTGTTATTTACTTATTTTATGATTGATCTCATTTCATATAATGTATGTATGTATGTATGCATGCATGTAAGTATTGACATTACATTCTTTTTTTATTCCTTGAACAAGGTTTAAACTTAAAGATGCAGTGCTAGAAGGTGGTGTTGCATTTGACAAGGTTCATGGAACACATGCATTTGAATATCCAGCATTAGATGCTAGGTTCAACAAGATTTTTAACAATGGCATGCTGAATTTTACTACAATCGTGATGAATGAAATTCTCAAGTGCTACCATGGCTTCGACAACCTCAAACGTGTTGTTGATGTTGGAGGTGGTCTTGGAGTTGCTCTCAATATCATTACATCAAAACATCCCACCATTAAAGGCATCAACTTTGATTTGCCACATGTGATCCGACATGCACCAGTTTATCCAAGTATATTCATCTAGTCGTTAGGCACACAATCAAACAAAAGCCATCACAATTAGGTTGGTTTCTTGATTTTAGTTTTAACATTTTAGAAATTGATGATGAATGTAGGTATAGAACATATCGGAGGAGATATGTTTGAAGAGGTTCCACAAGGTGATGCCATTTTTATTAAGGTAATCAATTTTCCTCGAAACATGTTACATACGTTTTGAATTTAACATCTTATTAGCTAATGGAAATACGAAATCCATTATAATAGTGGATACTGCATGACTGGAGCGATGATCATTGTGCAAAGTTGCTAAAGAATTGCTACAAGGCTTTGCCAAATGATGGGAAAGTTATTGTAGTTGAATACATTCTTCCTTTTTTGTCAAACACAAGCTCTTTTGACAAAGTCACTACACATGTGGATGCAAGCATGATGACACAAAACCCTGGAGGAAAAGAGCGCACTGAGGATGAGTTTCTTGTGTTGGCTAAAGGTGCGGGATTCAAAGGGATTCGAAAAGAATGCTGTGTTTGTAACATGCACGTGATTGAATTTTACAAATAGAGAGTTATGGATAATGATATTTGTTAGAATAATTTAAAAGAAATCTTTTATGTAATAAAACAAGAACATGTCACTAGGAAAGCTGTAACAATCCCTTTAATCGTCTCTTCAATACAAAAAAATCGGTCATCCTGTTAACTGTGAAACATGTATCATTGTCATTTTACAAGACTACTACTTAATGACATGACAGGTGGCATCAACGTCTTCTTACTGCTGCACTTTGTCCACGGGGGGCGGCACCAACTGCCTGCGGTGTTGGGGCACCACCACCACCACCACCACCAGCCGCCTGTTCCTCAGGCAGGTTCATGGCTTGGGTGACAGCATTCATCACAACAAGTCCGAGAGGAATCAAGTACATCCACTGAAACAAAGGGAATTATGAAAATCAAGTTTCATCACAAACACCAAAAAATAAATTAAAAAGAAATAAAGAAATAGAGCATTGTGTAAAAGAAAGACTACTCACATATTTAGCCCAAAAGGACCTCTCCTCCAATGGCTTTACACCTTCCTCATTTCCTACTCCTGTCTCAACACCACCAACAATATCTTCTGAAAATGATGGAGTCCTGTTTAAGTTGCAACAAACAACTTTTAATAAACCAGATTCTTTCTATACTCAAAAAGTGAAAAAAAGAAAATAAAAAACATGGAAATTTCACCTTGGTGCCAGCTCGCTGTACTTTAAGACTGTGTGAGAGTTGAAGGACCACTTTGAAGGCTGGTTAAAAAACAACAAATCACATACCAAATATAAAAGGTCAATTTATAAAAACTAAAAAAAAAAATTATAACATAAGGTATCCATGTCACTACATATTAACTTACCAAACTCAACTGCCTAGGATACTGGCATCCCCCCAAAGAACCATAGTTGACAGCTAGAATGTTAACACCTTCCTGTGATGATACAGAATGAGTACAAGATTTACAACTATATGTATATTTGGTGTTATAATGAATGTAAATCAAGGAAATAAATAGGCAGATATATAATTTATACTGTAAGTGTGAGGTCATTTAAGAATTACCATGTGTATAATAATATGTTCATCCAAGCTACCCTTTGGGAGACATCTCTGAAGTAAATAGAAAGAGAGTCAGCTCTTTTAAGCAATTTATATCACAAAAAAGAATGATGCATAAGCCATAATGTCTGATTAATGGTTTTAAACTTACTGCCTTCACTGAGGAAATGACATACTCTTTCCCAGAAGGGTTTAATACATTAGATGGTAACCTAATTCTGTAGAAGTCATCACTTTCCAGTAGTTGCTGAAGAAACATGTGATGAAAAAGTAGAATTGAGTTAAAACAGGTAAAGTTTAAACAGAATGGATATAATCAGAAAGAGTATGTTGATGAAGAATCACTTTAAACTTCTCCTTCTCTGTTGCAGTAAGATCGTTCCTTGAGAACCGAAGCTTTGTAAGAATCTGATGCACATGATAGATGCCAAATCAGCAAAGAGATTAAAGATCTTCTTATAATGTTAGAGGTATAGAACTGTAAAGGGAACACATGCATATATCAGCTGCAAAGGGACAGTTACACTGAGCTTCATGGCATAACAAAGTGACAACAGTGTATGCTATTTTTATTTGCATTCAGTTACTTTACAAAATATTTCTTTTGACAAGTTATTAATCTTCAGACAGACTAAGAAAGATAGTTATGAAATTTTGAGAGGCAATGGTAAATCCTATGTTTCTTCCATGTGCAATTACCAATAATCATATACGTTTGAAGCGATCAACAACTGGGAAATCCTGAATCAAATAAATAACAAGCAGTGTTCGCCTTCGCAATTGATATGTTTTTTTTTTTTGCAATTCAGAGTAAAGAATCAACTACATACTGTAAATCGCATAACAAATAAAGCAAAATGAGAAAGCATTTCAGTTTAATTCCTAGCAAATCTAATCAGTTATCAGGTACTAGTTCTGTAGTATAAGATTCAAATTTGCAGCACTCGTATACTCCACATCTCCATACAAATTCACCACCAACTATAAAACCATCATACCTGTCCGCCATGAGCAGAAGTCTTAAGTCGAGCAGTAAAAGTGCCGGCGGCGGAGAACTCATCGGAATCCTCGAACGCGTGTTCAAGAGCGAACTGAACTCTAGAGTCAGATTCAGAATCTACCGATCTCTTCCTAGTAGGTTGTGGAGGGGAATGAGGAAGAGATATGACTGGAGGTGAGGATACCGTAACATCGATATCAGGTGAACGGCCGCCTTCTAGACCAAATTCTTCATCGTCGACGAGAAGCTCGTCGGATTGAAAAGATGAATTCGATACTATCAAGAGAGTGAAGAGGAGCAGGAGAATCAAAGATTTGGGGAATTTCATCGTGGAAGGGTGGAGGATTTGCAGATCAAACCACTGTGCTTGTATGCAAGAGTTCCGTACCAGCCCCCTTCTTTTCGAGTTTCAACCCTTTTTCTTGTTGCATCTTCTTGTATATATGATCTGATAACGAATCAAAATGTTTAAACACGTAAAAAGGGTTAATGTCACAATGGTAACTTGATAAATGCAATTTCAAATATTCTACTTTACCTTTTTACAATTAGAAAGAATTTTATATATGTTCTTCTTAAATATCAAAATATCATATTTATCCAATTTAATTTCCTAAATATCATATTTACCCTTCATAAAAATACTAAATATTATATTTATCCTTCATAAATTTTCAAAATATCATATATGTCCTTTTTAAACATCAAAATATCATATATACTCTTTTTTAATATCAAAATATCGTATATGTACTATTTGAACATTAAAATATCAATAATAATATCTAAAATATCCTCCATCTACAACATGATAATAACCAACAATACCAAAAACTAAACAATCAAAATATAAATTTCATAGAAATGGTTGAAGGTGAATCTTTTTGTTTGTCAATACATTCCAATAATTTAGATTTTCACATTCCATTATCATAGATGTAAGGATAACGTGGTTAAAATCTTTAATTATTATAATAATTCTACGGTATAAAAAATAATTATAACATATTAAAAACATTATAAAGAATTATTTTGGCAAATATAATATTTTGAAGGTTTACTAAGGGTAAATATGATATTTTGAAGTTTAAAAGGAGTATATATAAAATTCTCCCTTACGATTATCTATATGTAATTCATAAAACTAAATGTCCAAAAAAATAAATTTTTTATAGAAAATAACCATTTTTTAGATTTTAAATACATTTACATTTGAATGCATTATTTCATACTTGCTCTTTAAATTTAAAGTTTTTTTTCATTCTTTAAAAAAATGTCAAAGAAACTTTTCTAAATATTTATTTCAAAATAATTAATATCATCTTTTTAAATAAAATGTTTAAATTTATGTGTTTTTAAATAAAATGTTTAAATTTATGTTTTTTATAACATCATATATATATATATATATATATATATATATATATATATATATATATATATACACACACCTAAATCTAAATATTTTGTGGTTCACGATCATTTATCTATCAACTTCATTTATCTATCAACTTCATATATCAGATGTCATTTGATTTTTGATTTTATGTCTTAATACCATATGTTAATATTATATATAGTTCTTACTACTATATTTGTTTCACTTTTTATTTAATTTTATTAAAAAATAAAATTTTTTCTTAAAATTGTGGAATTGTTCATGAAATTCCAAAAACAAATTCAAACTTCACAATTTTAGTTTGAAATCTGGATGTCAGTTTCGAATTTCGAATGTTGATCCAAAATGTATTTTTTTGTCAGAAAATATATTTTTGTTCGGTCCAGAATGCTTTAATCAGGAATTGATGGTTATTTTGTCAAAACATAAATGATTTTTTAAAATACATATTACATTATGGTTAGTTTAGTTAGTTTTCCATTATTTATCTTATTGTGGTTAGCTTTTGAATCACCGGTTTTCCAGAATAAATCGATTGAGGACTTAGAAGGATCAAGGTAACGTGGTGAATGGAGCACTACTACGTGGTGAATGGAGTACCATGACGTGGCGTGACGTGGTGAATAGAGCACCACAATGTTGATGGGTTTTAAGCATAACAAACAATCATATATGTGCATGCAACCCTAAATAAATTTGATCTACGTTTTCTCTAATTGAACATACAATTTGAACAACAAAGTAGAAAACCATAGAACACTACTATATAATCAAAATACACAATTAGGATTAAGAAAATCATACCTCAATTATTATGTATTAATAACAATGAAAACCTTACGTTGTTGAAGCCTTGAGAACAAGCGTAACAAATGTCACGTCTCTAATGGTTCACACTCAAACTTGGCAAGAGGATGAGAAAGGAGAGAGGGGAAGGGAGCTTGAAATTTTGGCTGCTCTTCTTAGGGTTTCAGGTGGCCAAAATTATAAAGGGGTTAGGCTCCTTATATAGTAAGGTGGCATAGAGCCAAAGCTAGGATTTTAGGAGGAAACCCTAATCTCTTAGCTTAAGGACCAAGCAGCCCAAGAATCCCTATCCAAGACCCCTTGAACGAAAATTCTATGGCTTTCCTAAAAGTTTTCGTCTAAGCCTTTCTATGGAGGTTCTTGAGCCTCTTTCCTCAACTATCAATACATTGTCAAACAACCCCTGCACTTTTAATTAATTATTTTAATCCCAATATTAATTCTAATTAATTCCTGATTAAATATTAATTAAATGATATGATTTTTAATTAATATATTATTTCTATAATACATTAATAAGTCATTTATTTCAATTTACTAATCAAATAATAAATGCAACTTCTCTCCAAATTGTTGGATAAGGTGTCTAAGTCCATAACTATTTCTGGTATGTACTTGACCCGGCCCGGAATGGTCCATTTGGGTTGCATGACACCAAGCAATTGGATAGACTAAATGAGAGAAATAACACTTGTGGTTTATTAATATATTATAAGTTCTAATATATTAATAATATTATTTAATTAGTTTGATCAAGAATTAATTTAGAATTAATTAAGTGATCAAAAGATAACTAATTAAATATATGGGTTGATTATGTAAATCATCCATAACTTGTATAGTGGGCTAAGAGGCTCCATGAATTATCAAGTTGGGTTTCACCCATAGGATGCTCCATGGGAGTTACAAACCCATGGGCCATGTAAATGAAGAGTCATGACACATTAGGGTTTACATGGTGTAACCCTAGATGTGTCAACACTATATAAAGAACATATTCTCCACCAAAATTGGCTACACATAAGAAACAAGAGGGCTAGGCTGATTTTAGAAGTGTGTATTCTCTCTAAAGTCATTCCAAAAGCATTTGGTGTTGTGTGGAGCATTTGAGGCATCACACTTGGGGTGCTAGGCTCACAAGGTTTCAAGGATCATAAGCAACAACAAGGTATGTTATTCTATCTTTCATTCAAGTTAAAAATTGTTCCTCGTGTATGCTAGATAGGAATATGACCTTGGAATTCAACTTTACATGATTATTAGACAAACATAGATCCAAGGTTATTAGGGTTGCATGTACACTTAGGAAGTGTTAGAATGCTTAAAACCCATCAGTGGTATCAGAGCCTAGGCTTGTTTGTTGATTTTTTATGCAAACTGTTGAAAAAAAACGTTTTCTTGTTTTCTGCTCGTATGAACTCGCCGATTCCATGGGGGGACTCGACGAGTCCATGAAAAAATGCAAGCTATTCGTCGAGTTTGTTATTGCACTCGACGAGTAGAGGCTGCAGTTTTCAGAAATTCGACTTTTGTTGCTGGAAATGGACTAGATACATTACCTTAAACTGTTTTGGTATTTGAAAACATGTTTTAGATGGTGTAATGTTTATGCTAATCCATTTGCAATGGCAATTATCAAAATTACAAGTTTTTAAGTGTAATTTTTGATTTTTGAAATGTTCATATTCATGTTCTTGAACTTACGAAGATTAGATGATCATATTAATTGCTTGTAACCTTCATGGTAGTTTAATTCATGATCATAAAGTGTTTTAATGGAATCCATAACTTGTCCTCAAGTTATGGAAAACCAAAAGCCACACTTTTATTAAAGCCATTAAAAGAATACTAGAGTTATAAAAATGAAGAGTTTTCATTTTTATTACTCAATTAATTCATAAGTTATAAGAAATGAAAAGTTTTGAAAGTTTATAAAACTTGCCCTCAAATTTTGGAACAACTAAAGTCTTGATTAAAACTTTAGTTTCAACCCTTAGAATAGGAGTATAGTTAAGTATGTTTATTTATGTACTAGTATGTTTATTTATGTACTAGTATGTTATTTGATTGTATGTGTATTGTAACGCCCGCAGATTCGGGCTAGTCAAATTAGAAGCAATAAGTGTCGAAAATGACTTTTCGACAAAAGATTATTTAAAATAAATAATCTTAACCAAGTTTTAGAATATGTCTCAAGGTTTCTGTACATATAAAGAACGCCAAAATCTAATTTATAACGAAGAAGTTATGACCCGTCGAAGTTTCGCGACGGAACCGGCACGACACCGGGAAGCGTAAATAGCAAATTTACGACAGAGCAAGATTTAGCCTTAGTAATCTAAATGAAAGTCGTAGAATATGTTAAACTAAGAGCATCGATAAAAAGAACGCCCAAATCTGACTTCGTATGAGGAAGTTATGATTTTTCAAAGTTTCGGATTAACAATGTACAACCCGAAATTTGAATAATAGATCGAGCGGTTTTTAGCCGACACGAGCTAAATGAGAATCGAAGATCTCATTAAGAGTAGCATAACGAGAAAAAGATGGGCGAAAACGAACATCGGATGAAGAAGTTATGAGAATTTAACGGACAAATCTTGTCCCGACCTGTTAATAATATAACTTTTAAAATAAATTCAAAATTAGCCGACGGAGTCTAAACGAAAGTTGTAGAGTACGTTCCCGCCTTCACGTGGATATAAAGAACGTCGAAAACGGAGTTCGTATGAGAAAGTTACGAATTTTTAAAGATTTTAGTCGAATTTGCGAAGCCTAGTGAGGAGCTGGTGACGTGGCAGCATCTGGGCCACCCATCGCTGATGAAGAAACGCGCTTCGGATCATGCCACGTAGCCCTCGCATACGCCCCACGTCCGAAGACATTACGCCTCACGTTTCGACCCTTGTGCGGTTCCGAGAAGAGCCACGATGACCTAGTAGCGAAGCGACGCGTGTTGTACGAACGAAGCACTACGCCCAACGTAGGTCCGAGGTACGCCCAACGTACCGAGGCCTCACAGGCTATAAAAAGGGGCCGAGGCAGCTTCATTTTTTCACACAAAAATCTTTCTCTCTCTAGTTTCTTTCTCTCTCTCTAACTCCCCTAAACCCTCCTAAACCTTAGGAAAACCCCTAGCACCCGAAGGAAGCCCCGAGGCTCCCGGAGTCCCGAGAAAAATTGTCTTTCGGTTTCGAAATGCTGCTCCAAATAAAGCCCGATTTTCTTTAAAATTCGTTGTAAGTGAGCTACGCTTACGCAACTTTTAATATAACTTTCAAATAATTATAGTAATGTTATTAGGTCCTTAAAATAATTATTTGGGCTATTATTATGAGTTATATTGAGTGTTATTTAACGCTTACATAATAATAATAATAGTCAGACTATTAATTTATCGCGGTTATCGTTAGACTAAACCCTAGTGGTATTGGTACTAGGTTTTATCAAAGGAAAGTTGTTTTGAGAGTATCGAAGCACTGTCCGAGTGCTGAGTCATCACCATTCAGGTGAGTGCATAGTTACTTTCAGCTTACACATAGATATGAAATATTTTATATAAATTACGTGCTATGTGTGCATGTTATCTGAATACTTGCTATCTATGTTGGGTGAAGGATTTTATACACGTTTTAAATGATTTAATTGTATATGTATTTTATATCTACGAAAATGTTGGGGTAAGACATGGGTAGATGTAATAGATGAAATATGAGTTGGATGATAAGTTGAGAGGTGAAATAGATTGTGAGGTGAGGGTGAGAGGTGGACGATGTGAGAAGCCATTTTTCCAAATGATGGCCCCGTCATTCAGCAGAGTATGGATGACAACCACGGACTATTCTAGACAGTCCAATGGAACACTAGCAGGCTCGTAACCTGTATGTGTTGTGAACGACGCGTTTACCAGTGCACTCTAAAAACCCATTGTTACGTATTTGAAAGACCACAACTTTCATATTTCACATTATCATTACTCCAAAACATGCTATCTGCATATTCATAAAAGCAATATTTTACATTTATATAAAGGATTTACAATCTATTGGATACAAACTTTCTATTACAAAGTGTTATATATATATATATATATATATATATATTACATAACTACCCAGGATATTGTAATTTATACAAACATAAAAAGTAGTACAAAAGTACTATTACAAACTATTCTACATCTTTCAATAGTATGTAAACATACTAGTTATTTATCACCTGCAATTGTTAAACATTGATAGGGTAAGCGGTGACGCTTAGTGAGTTCAAAAATAGATACAATATAATGTTATGTCATATATATACTTCAATGTGGCAAAGCAAAGAGGAACAACATGATGTATGTGAGATCATGTGACAAGCATTCATATCAATCAAATACATTATTCAAAGATATTCTTTTCAATTTTTGATATACATCAATAAAGCTTTGGCCCAAATGGCATAGAAGACATGCAATTTTTGATTTACATCTTGTTAGATTTTAGGCTTATAGTCCTGTCTAACCATTTGTCAATGCCATAGAATATAAGTCATTCTCTTACGGAGAAATGCTCTACATGGTCAGAGGCTACGTACCAATACCAATGTGAATCTAAGTCCTTTCATTGATCACATGGTCAAAGGTATTACAATTGCTATAAACATAGCGAATAACACGAGAAAATAACTTAGAATGATAATACTGAAAAGCACATAGCACATATAACACATAACATACAATTGTCTCCTATATATTGAACTCACCTTAAGTTAACCGGGGGTTAAAATAGTAATTTGGACAGCACTTCGGCTTTAAATATGCCTTTCTATGTTGAAAATCGGGAGCTTGATTGAAAAAACCGGGCTCTGCGAAGGTAGGGCTTCAAAACCGAAAATATAAAATTTCAGGGTTTCTCAGGGGTCTCGGGACGTGTTTCGGGTGCTAAAATTGATTTCGGGGCTTCGGGGAAAGTTAATATGAAGAAAATATGGAAAGAGGGGCTAAAAGTGGCAAATTTCCAAAGTTAGTCGGAAGATCTCGCATCCTCTCTTTATATAGTGGCGAAGGTTCGGAAATCTGCGGCTGGGAGGAGTCCACGTCGCACCTGCGAGGTTTGGTCCGGAAGCAGCTCGGTGGCTCGGACGTGGCTTCTTCGTGCAAGCGTCGGTGGCGAAGGCGGGGGACGTGGCCCGCATCGGATTGGCCACCGATGCGAGGCGTGTTCGGCTCTTACAGGACCTCGGTCTCGACGAATCAGAATAGGACGTGTATCGGTTTCGGATTGGGCCACGACCTCGGTGACGATGCTGCTTCGTGCGAGTGACGTGTCAGCGACGAGGTCTCCGGTGGCTGGTACTGTTCATGCGAAAATCTCGTAAATTGAGCCCCGAACTTCTAAAATTCATAACTTTCACATACGAGCTCCGTTTGTAACGTTCTTTATATGCACGCGTAGCTAAAATTACGCTTTACAACTTTCATTTATACTTTGTCGGCTAATTTTGACTTTATTTTAAATATTATTATTTTTAACAGACGGGGACAAGAAAATCCGTTAAAAATTCATAACTTCTTCATACAACATCCGTTTTCACCAGACTTTTTACCGTTGTACTACATATGATGAGACCTTCGATTCTCGTTTAGGATGTATCGGTAAAATATTGCTCGATCTAAAATTCGGGTTTTTAGCTGTCTACTGCTAAGTTGAAACTTCGAAAAATCATAACTTCCTCATACGAAGTCAGATTTTGGCGTTCTTTTTATCGAATTTATCGGTTTAACGAATACTACGACTTTCATTTAGATTACTAAGGCTAAAAAGTAGTTTATCAAAAACTCACTTTTTACGTCATTCGGTGTTGTGCCGGTTTTGTCGCAGATCTTCGGTTGGTCATAAATTTTTCGTTATAAGTCAGATTTTGACGAGGTTTTCGCCTACAAATTTCTAACAAGATTCTCTACAACATCAAATAATAAAATTTTACTTATTTAAAATTTCATATTTTCGCTAAATTTCACTATTTGGCTTTTAATTGAAATCTCATAAGACTTCTAATATTTTCTGAGTGATTCTAAACATAATTTTACTTCATTTGTAGTAAAAATCATCTGTTAGAACTCAACACTCAATTTTACATAATATTTCACAATTTTATTCATTACAAAACACGATTTCAAAACGTGTATGTTAAGTATTACGAGTGGCCTCTCGAAAACGATGCTGTCAATAAAACCCGACAGATGCGCCTAAAGGACTCTACCAGCAGAAGCGCCTAATAGAGAACCTCATAATCCCGACAGATGCACATAAAGAACTATTCAGGCATATGCGCCCCATAGAGAATATCTCAAATTTGGCAGTTGCGCCTAAGTGACAGAACTAGCAATTGTGCTTGACAGATGTGTCATTTACAACGATGGATTTCGTACCTATTCCTTAGGATACTCATTAGGAATGAATGAACAAAAAATAGTTGATTCTTAGGACAAATCCTTAAGAATAAAGAAGATAATGGGGATGGGTAATTGGGTTAACTGTTTGATGATTAAACATAATAACTATATTATTGTGGGTTGAAAACCCTATGTACTCACTAGGTTTCCCAACCTGACCCACTCAGTTTATTTATATCACAAGTGTCGATATGAAGTGACATTACACTGAGAGATTAAAGAGATATAGATCACTAGTGTAAATAAATGTAAATTCCATTTGTGCTTATGTTCATATATTAACGATGACATCCCAAACGTTTTAAAATGAATAAAATATGTTTCTTTGAAAATGTTTTGATAACGTATTTATCGTATTTTTCTGGAAACAAATTCCGCAACATTTTTATGAAAATAAGTACTTTGATTTTTATAAAGCATAAACAAAATCGGTCTTTTCTGGCTGTGAAAATGGGGATGTCACATGTAGAGTGAGCGAGGCCCAGAGACAAGCGGGGCCTAAGAGAAATAGATATGTATGTCGAGCGGGGCTCGATACCAGGCAGAGCCTGATGCCGGACGGGGCCCGATGCAGCGGGCGAGGGCCCAGTATGTGGTTATGTGTTTATGAATTATGGTATGTGGTAGGTTGAGGAACTCACTAATCTTTGTGCTTACGGTTTTCAGTTTTGGTTTCAGGTACTTCCGGTAGTGGAGGGACAAGCTCGGGATGATCGTATGACACACACCAAGGAGTTTTAGCCCGTGATGTTTTGCTCTGATAAAAAGAACATGTTTTGAGATGATACTCATATTATATATATATATATATATATATATATATATATATATATATATATATAAGCCTTTGTTATGGATGAAATGACTTGATACTTATGATTTTATTAATGTTTTAAAAAGAATTTTTTGGTCATGATTTTTGGGATGTTACGGTTACTAATCATTAGAAAACAAATCAATTCAAACAGTGGCCAATTGGTTAAATTAATGAGTTTACTAGTTTATTGATTCGGGTTAAGCAAGACTTGTAGTTAGCTAATTAAATTGGTAATTCAATTATCTTCTTGTATGGTTGTTCGTCACATAAACTCCCACGTTGATTTACTTATTTTCTAATTAACCTCTAGTTTCATGTTCACTATTCTTAGGCATATAACATTGTTTTCACACTATACATACTTATAAAGCTAACATTTTTTCTAGAATCTCATGCATTTGAAACCCCCATTTTTTTAACTTTCTCAAACCACATTCATTTGAAACCCCCCTTTTTAACTAATGCAACTCAAAAGTTTTCTTAATTATGACTTAACACTCAAAAGTTTTATAACTTATATTATGTTTAATTAGCATTTAGTGAAAGGTTTACTATAAAAAGGTCAATCTTTTGTGTCTTTTGTGTTATATAAAATCTTACATGTAAGAAAGATGTCATAACATCAATGTTTTGCTTGGAATATCTTTCAACCAAAACAAATGAAGATTTTCTATTCTTTCTTTATATTCAGTTTCTTATTTAATCGTTATATGTGATTTGTATGTATTACTCAATCTTGAATGTGACTCTCCAAACATCAATGTTTTGCTTGGAATATCTTTCTGATTCTTCTTTTTCAAGAAAAATATTTTGATTGCAGGTTAGTGAAGAATTGTCATCAAGTTTCTATGGTTGAATGGTGTTAAATGAAGAAAGAAGATTCGGAAAATGGATATAGGTTTTTTTGTTTGAGCAAAGTTGATGAATATTAGTTTTTCTTTTGATTTAAATGTTCGTTTACGTAACATCTTTATTTATATATTCAACCACCAATGCTCTTATTTAATTGATTGTAGTTTTTCTATTATGATTATGTTTATTTTCTATTATTTTTTTGTTAGGTTATCCTACACAACATATTTAAAAGACAATATTTAAAAGATAACATAATTGTTAACATTTGATATGTAATTATGATAGACTTATCATGATATGTTTTTCATATGAAAGTAATTTATCCATATTACTACGACAATAATTACATATGACATTTACGAATATATATATATATATATATATATATATATATATATATATATATATATATATATATATATTATATGTGATTTGTTTAACATGTATATGCACATATGTATGTTATAAATTTATAACTAATTATCTTTATGCTTAATAATTGAAGGGATTAAAATGATGCATCAAAACCAATTATTTAGACGAATATAATAATAATAATAATAATAATAATAATAAATACACATTTCCAAGTACCGCATTCATTTGAAACTCACACTACAATCCAAAAGTTTTCTAATCAAGAGTTTTTAACTTATGATTATTAATTAGTAATCACTAATAATTTTTTATTTTCCTTTCTTTTATAAGGTTGTAAAGTTTTGCTCATTAAAAACATTAATGTATTTGAAGAGATTTGTGATTTAAATATGAAGAGTTAATATAAATGTTATAATATATGTTTTAGTGTTTTTATGTTATTAAAAGTTATAGTGTTTATTTTTCATATTTTTTATTATTCGTTGTATATATATCTTTTTTAATACAAATGTTATAATAGATGTTTTTCTATTTTTATGTTTTTAAAAGTGCAGTTCATATTTTTGTCCATACGTTTTATTACTCGTTATATTTTCATTAATTTGATATATAATTTGCACAATTTTAAACGGTTTATAAAATTATCAAATAGTTGTATATATCACAATGATTTAAAAATTAAACTATAATGTTTAATAAAACTCCTATGGTAACTATATGTTTGCTTTGCTACTAACATTTTGTTTCAAAGTAGAAATATTAAATAATAATTTAGTAAAAGTTATTATTTTAACTATATAATTATATTCTCGCGCAACGTGCGGGGATTCGCCTAGTAAGTTATATGAGACAAGCAATCAAGAGATGTTCATGCAACTTAATATACTTTATAATTAACATAAAATAATTATTGGCAACACATGAGGGTCTTTAACAAGCTTAACAAAACAAAAATTACCAAATTAAATTAATCCAACTACAAAATCAAACCATAGTCATAAATTTGTCTACCCTAAACAAAAGAAACGAGTTTTTAACTCATATTCATAGCAGAAAACGTCTCACAAAATAAACCTAATGATTCAAACATGATGTAAACACTAGATTAAGAAAATAGAATATAACCGTGCCTTTCGATCTCCTCAAAATTGAAGGCTAAGTTTGATCCATGAGTTCCAGCGCTCCAGGTGCACTTTAATCGCAATTCAATCCCCAAGGGTTCTAGAAAAAGGTTATTGTTTCGTGGATTTATACCCAATATATAGATTTATGAAAACAGGGGCGACTCGTCGAGTCCAAATGCTGACTCGTCGAGTCCCTCGCTTAAAATCCGTGCGCGGTAAGGCATCCATTTGTTCGCGAAGCTTCGTGCCTGCTATTCGAGTAGGTGTCCGACTCGCCGTGTACATTTGGTTTTTTGACTCTTTTTCTTCTTCTTCAATTCCCGAGCTTTCAATCGAATTTCCTGCTTCCTTTTGCTCCCAAGCGTGTCTTTAAGGCTGAAAATATAATTTAAACATAATTAAGTACCTTTTTGTTTATTAATTGAAATAAAATAGCTAAAAAGTATTAAGATTTTACACAAAATATATAACTAAATATGCACATATTAATACACTATATAAAGTTCTTACTTTCCTAGTACTTATTAGTTAATGCAACAAATAAACGAAGCTCTGTAACCTAACTACATACTTACCTAGCATTAAGGTCTTCCATTTTCTTTGATGCGTGGTTGAAGACTCATCATAATCATATCCCTTAATGAAGTAGTTAAAAGACTTTGATACCAACCTTTAATTCTTCTTAATATATTTCATAATAAGTATGAAAATAATGATCATAAACAAAACATTTCCATTAACCAGACAATTAAATATGATAAGTTGAAAAGTTTTATAAGTTTCAAATGAATATAACAATCAATTAATTAATTATGTATAATAAGTTGAAAAATATTTGAAAGGTCATCCAATCCAAGTTTCAAATATGGTTCAAATATTTTGACTTATATTATAATAAATGTTCTGAAAAGATTGTCACGACTTTAAGACTTGTATTTTCCGTAAAGTTTTGACAAAATGCCTCATTAAGTCACACATGTATATAAAATGAATAATAACATAAAATATATATAAAAATATTAATTATATACAAAATTGTCGCATTAAGTTACACTTTATAATAGGGCTGTGCATGGGTCGGTTTGGATCGGTTTTGGACCCCAACCCAACCCAACCCGTAAATGATCGGTTTCTGGTTTTCAAAACCCAATAGGATCGGTTTCTGATCGGTTCGGTTTTTCGGTTTCTGATATCGGTTTGGGTGGTTTCTCGGTTTCTTGGGTTCAACCCATACACTTACGGTTTTCTGGGTTTAAACCAATGGGTTTTGGGTTTGAACCCATTTTCCAGAAATGTAACAATTAGTTAAATAATTAAAAAAACACCTAAGGTTCTTTTATTTATTCTTATTTTTTTAATATATATATATATATATATATATATATATATATAAACATAAAATAATCAGTAAAAAGCATCGGGTTTGCGGGTTTGCAGGGTCGGTTTCTCGGTTTTAAAGAGGGGTCGGTTTCTCGGGTTGTTGGGTCGGTTTCTGGGGGCAAAACCGAAACCGAACCTGGAAAGTCGGTTTTTACAAATTTAAAACCCATACTGTCGGTTTTGATTCGATTTCGATTTTTTCGGTTTCGGTTTCGTTGGTTTTTGTCGGTTTTTCGGTTTCTTGGTTCGGGTTTGCTCACCCATACTTTATAAACGACGTGACTTGTCATGACTAAGGAAAACTTGAAACTTGACATTGCCGCCAAGTCACACTTTACGTTATTTAGAACCTTGATTGTAATAGATATATAGATAGAAAAAGGTGACAAATTAATTATTTTAGTTTGGAAAAAACCAAAATCACAACAAAACATTTCGAAAAAGGACGAAATTTAAAATTTTAAAACTCAGGGGACTGAAACCAAAGAAATAGGCAAAGCACCGGCACCAAATTTGCAGTTTTCTCTTAAACGTATTATATTGTCGATGGGGCTGTGCCTTGGTTCAGATTTCTCCTGAAAACCAAACCACCAAAACCCTAAGCACTGCGTGCTTGAAATTTCTTCAGATGGATGCAATAAGAAAGCAGCTAGATGTGCTGATGGGGGCAAATCGGAATGGTGATGTTAGAGAAGTCAATCGGAAGTACTACGATCGTGATGTCTGCCGTCTTTTCTTGGTCGGCCTTTGCCCTCATGAACTCTTTCAACTCACTGTAAGCAAACCAAAACCCTTTATTTATTTATTTTTTTTTATCTGCGCATACCGCATACGCACTCTTAAATTATGCGTTTGGACATGAATTTGCGTCTTAGGGTTTCTAAATTATATTGTTGCTACACGAAGTAGGTTATGAGGATTGGGGAAAACCCTATTCTGCAAAGGCAGCAAAACAGATCAATTCATTACAATAGCTCTCTTCTACTTAATTTATTTCGGACTTTAGAGGAATCGGAGGGTTACAACAGTTAAGACACGTAGCTTAAAAATGGAAATGACGAAAGCTTGTTTTAAAATCTTCCCTAGGCTGAATTTCATCTGTTGGTTCAATAAGGAGTAATTGACCTCTTTCTTGGTTTGTCATAAGAGCTTTATAAGAAAAGTAGGCTGTTGGATAATTCATGGAAGCTCTATTGGCATTCCTGACATCAGTTTAACAAGGAATGAACTTATGAACTATAATGTATCTGAGTTGCATTTTCTGGTTTTTTACAGTCAACCAGTGCATATATTTGAGCTATTTTATATTGTTTTGGTGACAAACTTTGCTAAGCTATTTTCTTTTTTTGTTAACTCCAGAAAATGGACATGGGACCATGCCCAAAGGTGCACTCATTTCAGCTGAGGAAAGAGTATCCTTTTTCCCACCCTTATGATATTTTACTGACTTCTATGTTGATTATGGTCTAAAAGTCTAAGGACATTATGATTCGTAGACATTTTATGTTTGAACATTAGGGTTTTGAATATCAGTGTTACTTAACTGCAATCAGATACCAAGAAGCTAAGGCAAAAGGTCAAGATAATTATGATAGAGAATTGGAAGATGTTATAGACAGACTCATTGTTGAATGTGACAGAAAAATTGCCAGAGCTCTTAAACGTCTTAGTGAAGAGGATGCTAAAGCAGCTATTGCTATTTCTGTGTCAGAGGTTACACAGGTGGATTGAACTTACCTAATTTACCCTCATACATGTCTCTTTTAGTTCATTTTCTTTATCTAATTTCCCCATTTGCTAAATGTGCAGACACCTGAGATTCTTGAGTTGTCAAAGCAGATAAAGGAGAAGCTAAAAGAAGCTGATCAAAATGGTAATTCCTTTTAGTAGCAATTAACAAATTCCCATTTTATCTTTTTAATTCACCCATTAACTCATGATGTATGATCGTTTTCTTACTTACTCTTCAGATCTGGAAGGAAAAGCAGATATGAAGATTCGAGCTCTTGAGATGGTTGAAGAACTTAGAACTCAAAGAGCAGATAAACAGGTAACATGTGCTTTTCTAGATCTTTCAAAATAATCATAGTAAAAGATAACTAATGTTTTTTATTTTTTATTTTTTTTATTTCTATTATCAGTCAATGCTATTATTAGATGCATTCAACAAAGATCGAGCTTCTTTACCTCAACCTCTTCCAAATCCTCCACCATTAGCACCATTACCTGTTGCTACTCCTGATGCCAGAACCCAAGAATTAATCAATGAAAAGCTGAAAAAAGCTGAAGATCTTGGTAATAAGTTAACTTTTTAAATTTAATTTTGAGTTCTATTTTGTTTTATGAAATTAATTTGTAACCATTTTTCTAGGTGAGCAAGGAATGGTTGATGAAGCACAAAAAGCACTGGAAGAAGCAGAAGCACTCAAAAAGGTTCATCACTTTCCTAAAACATACATCTTCTGATCTTCCAAATTATTTTTTTTTTTAATTTCTTTTCTTATTTTCCATATTTTTTGTAGCTTTCAATGCATTTACCTCCTCGTCAAGAGCCTGTTACAGA
This sequence comes from Lactuca saligna, assembly GCF_052625555.1. Lineage (NCBI taxonomy): Eukaryota > Viridiplantae > Streptophyta > Magnoliopsida > Asterales > Asteraceae > Lactuca > Lactuca saligna. Next base: position 47,691,259 of record NC_136425.1, read on the forward strand.
CTCCTCTAAGTATACTGCTGCAGACGTGCGAGTTGTAAGTCTTCTATACATTTTTTTAAATCATAAATTTCCTTTTTTTTTTTTTTTTTTTTTTTTTTTAAACTGATTAAAAGATTGTTAGATAAAGTTTAACTAGCATCTTTTAATATTTTTTTCAGACTGATCAGAAGTTACGCGTATGTGACATATGTGGAGCGTTTTTAAGTGTTTACGACAGGTAAATTGTTTTTTTTTTTAATTTTTAATTTTCTACCTGGTGAATATTTAATTGAAAATAGTTTATTATACAAAAAAGATGAGACAAAAGAAGTAGTATTTGGGGTTTAAATTTAAAGTACACTTCAGTGTTTGACCTGGCAATTATACCTCCTTGTCACCAGCAGGCTTTTGGGCCCAGTTTTACGAGGATATTCATTCATACTTTTGCAGCTAAAGAATGTGCGTTGTTTTTAATTTCTGATCATTAGATAAACAATTCTTGGACAATTTTTTACAATATTACTATTTGTTATAAATGCGTCTTTTAACTTTTTCTTTTTAATCAATGAATTATTACGTTTGTTATTTTCTTTCACGTGTCTCTCAGTGATCGCCGCCTAGCGGATCATTTCGGTGGAAAGCTCCACCTTGGCTACATGCAAATCCGTGAAAAACTAGCTGATCTTCAGGTATTTTATTTTATTTATTTATTTCACTTTAGGATTTACGTTGAAATCTGCCATCTAACTATTTCACGTGTCCACATTTGGTCCCTAAACTCTTCCTTGTTGGTCAATACCGGCGTAATCCTTTTTGAATTTAATTTATTTATTATGTCTTTAAAATGGCAGGAAGAGAGAAACAATAAAAGGAAGGCGCCTGAAGAGGATAGAAGGTATACTTGTGTTTATTATTTGAAATTTTTTGAGAGATTATTTATGGTGTGTTTGGGAATTACATATATTTTGGTGTTACAGATCAAAAGAACGAATCAGGGAAGTGGAGCGGGAAGGAAGCAGAGATAGAGATCGTGACCGCGCAGGTAGCAGAGAGCGTGCACGGGACCACGATCGAAGGAGCCGCGACCGCCATAATAATGAGCGTGACCGTGGGTATGACCGTGATCGGTCCCGTAGCTATGACTCGAGGAGTCGACATAGATCCAGGTCGCGCTCAAGGGAACGTGGTCGGGATTATGATCGTCAAAGGTACCATTTTTTTATTTTTAGTATTTTTAAAAAAATAAATTTTACTTATTAGTGTTTGGTATATATATATATGATGGGATGGAATCACAAAGGAGTGGAATGAGGAAGGTAATTAGAAAACTAAATAAAATTAAATCAATAGATAATGTAAAAAGATATGTTTTTGGAACCAAACTTTTAATCAAATAATGATAACTTGTCCGTTTGAAAACTTATGAACAGGCGTTATGATCGACACTAGTCATGAAGTAAAGCAGATGAGAAAGAAGGTTTCTTTTTATATTGGTTGGTGGTGTTTAAACCTCAAATCAAATTTACAAGTGCTTCTAATTTGGTACTAAAAAAAGAGACTTCAATTTGTATTTGTTTTTTGTTTTTGGATTTCCTTATTATGTTTCCTAGCGCAGCAGCTCTATGTATATTAGTGTTGCATATTTGGAGTTATAAGCGGGGGGATTGATTGTGGCACAACCCAAAATTCCTAAACCTTTGTATTCCTGTAACTTTAGTTTATGCTCCAGATTTTTTTTTTTTTTTTTTCTTCATGGTTTGTTGTTTCGAACATCACTTTGATGGAGTAGGAGTGTAGGACAATTACAAAAAGGTCTTTCAACTTATACAAGAATTGCAAAATGGATACATCACTTTCCCCGGTTAAAATCTGATAACGCTGAAAGGACAGTTCAGTAATTTTGATGCTGTCGGTCTTATCAAACGCCACACACATTCTATAAAATTTTGTTGATTCATCTCCAATAATTTTCTTTTGGCTAACTAAAACAAAATACCATGGTTCTAAATAACTTATGTTTTCTCAAATTTTTAGCGAACCATTTCATTTGTAAGGTGTGGTTTGAGACATTTTGTGTACATGCACACACTAGATTCGACAATAAATAACTCTTTTGGCGAATAGTTTTATTACGGGAAAATAATTATTAGATTTTATCATTAGTTATTATGTAAAAAAATTATCAGTTTTAGATAAAATATTTATTTTTTGACATTATATTTATATTGCATGTGTATAAAGTTCATATAAAGTTATTAATACTGATTTTTTTTAACAGTAAAAAATTCATACTCACGTCTAGTTTCAGAAATTTAAATTAATTTATATACATGAAATTAATATTTTAATATTATTATTTTACTCCAAATTAAATTTTTAATAATCTTTTTTAATTCAAGTTTTCGAAGTTTTGATAAGTATTAATGATATTTATGCATAATTAATTTGTACAAGCTTTTTGTAATTTATATCTCTTAAATTAGGGATGTCAAAAAGTCCCGTGGGACCCCGAACCCGTAAGGCCCTGATCCCGAATGAGGAATATTTGTTTAAAAAATTGGGGATGGGGGCGGGTGCGGGGGCAATGTTAAACCCCGTTTTAGTTTCGGGGGCGGGGGCGGGGGTGGGTAGTCCCGTCCCAAAACCCTAGTGACCCCGTTAATATATTATTTATATTAATATATATTAATTATAAAAATATAATAAATAATAACAATGATATTGAACTTCCAAAATTCAATTAAATATCAGGTTTTTAAGTTTATAGTATAACGTTTTTAAGATGTTATAATATTTTTATTTTAAATATATAAACTTATGCTATAAATAACTATTTTTATCCAAAATAGTTACTTTTAATTCAAAAAATAACTTCTTTTAGCCTAAACAACACCTTTGTTTGCCAAAAAAAAAGTCAACCCAAACGGGGGCGGGGGCGGAGATGGGGAGACTAGAGATTTCGGGGACAGGGGCGGGGGAACAGGAAAATTTCAGGGGTGGGGTTGGGGAATGCAATCCCCGCCTCGTTGACATCCCTGTCTTAAATTCAATATATGATTAATATGCTTTATAATAGAGTATAATATATATATATATATATATATATATATATATATATATATATATATATATATATATATATATAACATCCCTGTCTTAAATTCAATATATGATTAATATGCTTTATAATAGAGTATAATATATATATATATATATATATATATATATATATATATATAAAAGATGTGATTTGAGACCATTACTTATTTTTATATACATATATGATTTAAGACCATATGTCGTTAAGACACGAATCCAATCCATGAATCATGATGCGCCATGACGGTGACTTTTTTAGAAGCTTGCAAAATGCTGATTTAGAAAAAGAGTAAAATATAATTACTTTAGTATGCACATTTTGTTTCAATAATTTTCTTTTTCTCTCTAACAAACAGAAAAATACTACAGGGATTGTATTTTACACCATAATGACAATGCATGGGCAATAAATAAATTAATGGGCCCGGACCAAAATCACAATAAAAATTAATCAAACCTGAACTTTTTTGGGCTTTAATAAAAAAAGAAAAATGAAAACCAACCCATAGGGACTACTTTTGTGGTATTCTCTAAAAAATAAGACCGGAGAGTTTTGGTGCAAAACACATTGAAAGTATGGCTCCAAAAGCGTGAACTATAAAAAGGTATTTTCGCTCTCAATTTCCCATCTCGATTTCAAAAACCTCTTTCCCTTTTCCCCCTTTACCTCGTCATAAACCCTAACCTAGCACAACCTACCAAAATTCTTCAAGAATCACTCAAATCAAAGAAATGGGTATTCATCTTCTACCCATATTCATGTCCTTGTTGTTCACCACCCTGCAATCATCATCATCAGCATCATCACAGCAATCGATTTACGACGCCCTTAGTACAAATGGTCTCCCAATCGGCCTTCTCCCGAAAGGAATCACAAACTTTACAATCGACCCATCAACTCAACGATTCGAAGTCCATTTGAACAGATCATGCAATACCAAATTCGAAACCAGCGTTCGATTCGATTGGAACTTCTCCGGGTCTCTAAGCTACGGTCAAATCTCTAATCTCTCTGGAATCGCGGCTCAGGATCTTTTCCTTTGGTTTCCTGTTCAAGGCATCCGTGTAGACGTTCCTACGTCTGGTATCATATACTTTGATGTCGGTGTTGTGTTTAAGCAATTTTCTCTCTCTTCGTTTGAAACCCCCAGAGATTGTACCGAATTAGACGACGTTGATGCCTCCAGAACAGAACTAACTGTACTTAAGGATCATACTCGCGGCATTCAGGTTAGTTACATTCTATACACCCTAGCATCCTTCAAATTTGTAAACTTTCTCTTTTGACCAAAATCACTCTCCAAAATCTTAAAATTCAATTGGATTTCATCGCAAGATGCTTAGAATTTGTTAAAAGATCGTCATACGCGCGTATGTTGTATCTTCCCTTTTCTAATCCAAGTACAAACTATTTTCTTTAGCAAATTATTCACTAAACTTAGGAAACTGGTTATATGGGTCATCTGGTAATCAGGGGTTTTCAATATCTTCATGTCACCTAGTTGATAAAATGTTTGTTTCGTCACCTAATTGGAATAAAGTTATTTGTTTAGCAACCAAATAATAAAATATAAGCCTACATGCGATTTTTGAATCTTGAACAGGGTATTTTTCAACCTCAAAATCAACCAGAATTATCATATTTTTTTTCAAGAAATTTTATAAACTATATCTGGCTATAAAGAACTAAAATAGAAAAAAAAAAAAACTTGGTTTGAATCTTTAAAATCAAAAGTGGACTTATATTTTATTGGTTCGAAGGGGTACATGAAGATACAAGTTTTGCACCAGGTTTTATCTGAAAGTTTTTTGAGTTTAGTTTGGAATTTTTTATACATATTGGGGGAAAAAGAACAACATGGGGTTAAATATCATTTCATTATTGCAGGACAAAAGTGCAAAGCTTATTAAGCAGCATGGTGAGGGGGATGAACAGAGGGCCATTGCATAACTTTAAGAACAAACAGTCAAAAGATTTGAAGAGTGTCTGGATCGATAATTCTAACTTGAGTTGGGTATTGTTCGGTTTTATTTCTGAGTGTAAAGTTAACAGATTAGAAACATGATTGTGTATGATGTGTTTGTTCTTGAATGACTTAGTATGGTGGTATACATGTACATGTAGTCATGTGTTTTGTTTGAAGATTGAGGTTGTGTAATATAGTAATATTAGTAAGTGAATGGAAAAATATAGAATGCTATTGGCTTTCTTGAATGTACTGGTTGTATTGTGATGTTTAAGATGATTTGATAACAATTTTAATCTGCCAAAAATATGGTGACTTTGTGTGTGCAAGAACACGTATTCAGCATAAATTTATCGAGAGAAAACTGCAAAATTGGTTCTTGCGGCATTCAATTTTTTTTTGATAGGGTCCAAAATGCTTTTAACTTGTACGGACACACAAAAATCAAGAATTTCCTTTGGTTTTGGTTCATAGAAAACTTGAAAAGATCATTTTGTCATTTTTATTTCTCTTTTGTATTTTTATTCATTTCCTTTAATAGTTTATTATTTAAAATTAAAAATAAAAGAATTAGGCCAACCCTTGCCAATGTTCTCTCTCTCTAACATGCATCTTTTCAAAATAAAAATAAAATAATCTCTCTCTCTCTAACATGCATCTTCTCAAAATAAAAATAAAATAAAATTATACTAGTAACCTACTCCCCCTTTATCAGGCTCTCTCTCTCCTATCCTTTTCTTCCTCACCATTACCTCTAAATCAAGCTTATCTCAAATCGATGACATTAAGAATGACTCTCTCTCTCTCTCCATCTTCAACCTTCATCTTTTTAAATGGCAGAACTGTAGGAGTCTGAACTGATGGTCTGAGGAAGTCCGACTTATCAGATCTGATGAACTTGTCGGATGTGTCTTAATCTACCTTTTGTTATGGTAAGGAGAATGGAAGATGACTCTTGATTCATCTCCAGATCCTATGTGAATTCTGATTTTCTAGAAAGGATTGATCCCCAGCCATTATCCTGCCAGTTCCTGATGGATGTGGATGCTCCCCATTGAAGATATCGATTTGGAGATGCATAATGCCTACGACCCACGCAGTAGTATCTAACTTTGTTTGTTGTTGGATATGAAATGTCATTGAGGAGATCCTTCAGTGCATTCTGACTCCCGTTAGTGGTGGCGGTGGGTCATATGTGGTGTTATTAGAAACTGGAAGAGATTTCTTATTGTGGAAGCTCTGCAACATAAAGGTCACAGTGTTGATGAATAAGAATGAATTAGAGGAAAGTTTGAAGTAACGATGAACCAAGTAAATTGAAGTAGAGAAAGGTTGTGCGCGAGAGTGTAAACATTTTATGAAAGGGTATTTGATTTTGTTTTGGTTTGGGTTGGTTTATTTAGTAGATTTTTTTAATCTTTGATTACAGAGGATTTTCGATTTTTAATGCTATTTCATTTGATTTAGTGGTGGCCCTTCGGAGGTAACGGAGGGAGAGTGTAACCACCATTGTTGAAATTTCAAAATGCAGAAAATAAAGGGCTTAAAAAAGCAATTTGGTGGAGAGAGAGAGAGAGAGAGAGAGAGAGAGAGAGAGAGAGAGAGAGAGAGAGAGAGAGAGAGAGAAATCGGGTGGGGTGGACCCGTCTTTCTATTTTTCTTTTATTTTGTTTTTCTTTTAAATTATAAAACAATTAAAACAAGTAAAGAAAATGTGAAAAATAAATAATAAGGACAAAATAATCCTTTTGAATTTTTAAGGACCAAAACCAAAGAAAATTCTTGATTTTAGACATTCAATGCAAGTTGAAAACTTTTTGCACCACATTCAAAGTTTTTTGCAAACCGCAAGGATCTATTTGACATTTGACAGTTTTGTCCTTATAATATCTAGGGTATTAAGTTCAATGAAAATTGATATATAGTTTATTAAATTCTTGTGGATTTGAACGATTACAAGTGTATAGTTTATAAAATTCTTGTGGATTTGAACATCTGTAAAACTTTATAATTCAACAGTATGATGTACAAAAAATATGAACTTTGTAAGTATGTAAAGAAATATTTGAGTGTAATAATATAAGTATGTAACGAAATATAAAAAACGGATTTGGGACAAAAAATATATTATGTTTCATATATGTCCGATTACTATAAATTTATATCATTAAATAGATAAAAATTAGATGGTCCAATGATTATACGGAGTAATATGTAATAAACGTTATGATATAAAATCAAATATACTAGTTTAAATAAAAATATACATATAAAAACATATTAAAAAATTATTAAAATCATCATGTTGTAAATTGTTAGTGTTTACAATTATTTATAGATAAAAAGAAATAAAAATAAAAAATAAATCTAGCTAATACTAAGCTTTTTTCCCATATTTGGGTCAAAATTAGCCCCCCCCCCCCCCCCCCCCAAAAAAAAAAAAAAAAAAAAAAGAAAGAAATTAACTATCAATTTTACAGTTTTCATTTGAAAAATAGTTGTTTTACCTAAAAAAAATTCAAAGTAGCAAAAATCATAAGAGAAGAAAAGTTCACAGAAGGTTGAGAAGTAGCACGCACAGTTCACCAGGTTCTACCATTGTAGGGCCAAATCATAATCAAAAGAAGAGTTTGATCCTGGCTCACGCTAGTTATATGCTTAACACATGCAAGTCAAACGTTGTTTTTGGGGAGCTGGGCAGAAGGAAAAGAGGCTCCTAGCTAAAGGTAGCTTGTCTCGCCCAGGAGGTGAGAAGAATTAAGAACAAAGTGGCGAACGAGTGCGTAATGCGTGAGAATCTGCTGAACAGTTCGGGTCAAATCCTGAAGAAAGCTAAAAAGCGTTGTTTGATGAGCCTGCGTAGTATTAGGTAGTTGGTCAGGTAAAGGCTAACCAAGCAAATGATGCTTAGCTGGTCTTTTCGGATGATCAACCACATTGGGACTAAGACACAGCCCGGACTCTCGCAGGGGGCATCAGTGGGGAATCTTGGACAATGGGCGAAAGCCCGATCCAGCAATACCGTGTAAGTGAAGAAGGGTAATGCCGCTTGTAAAGCTCTTTCACCGAGTATGCGATCATGACAAGACTCGAGGAAGAAGCCCCGACAAACTCCGTGCCAGTAGCCGCGGTAAGATCGGGGGGGGGGGGGAGGAGTGTTCTTCGGAATGACTAGGCGTAAAGGGCACATAGGCGGTGAATCGGGTTGAAAGTGAAAGTCGCCAAAAAGTGGCGGAATGCTCTCGAAACCAATTCACTTGAGTGAGACAGAGGAGAGTGGAATTTCGTGTGTAGGGGTGAAATCCGTAAATATACGGTCGCTAAAAGCAAAGGCAACTCTTTGGGTCCCTACCGATGCTGGGGTGCGAAAACATAGGGATTGAACAGGATTAGATACCCTGGTAATCCATGCCGGTAACGATGAGTGTTCGCCCTCTGTCTATGCGGATCAGGGGGCCCAACTAATGTGTGAAACACTCCGCCTGGGGAGTATGGTCGCAAGACCGAAACTCAAAGGAATTGACGGGGGCCTGCACAAGCGGTAGAGCATGTGGTTTAATTCTGTGACAACCCGATTTTTTTTGCCTTATTGTAATAGCCCGAATCCAGGTATTCTTCTATTTTGGATTAAGTTGTAAATTTAGGGTTTCCATGGTGGGCGAGTACGCTGGGTGTACAAGGTGTACGCTGCGCGTACTCGCGCACCTCATTTGGACGCGTTCCCCCTCAGGTACGCGGGGCGTACCCAAGGTTACGCCCGACGTAACTCATTCAGACCCAAACCCTAATTTCCTTTGAAGGGGCTATAATAGGAATGTGTGGCTGGACTTCTCAGCCACCATCCCTCAGAGTGAAACCCTAAAAAGAGTGTACCTTCGTTCTTTAGCCATTGTGTGTGTATTCTAAGCTTAGTGGTGCCATTCCAAGGTTGCAAAGGAGAAGAAGAGCTTGTTGGAGAGGCTAGAAGTGGTGCTCAAGTGTAGATCTGAGCTTTGCAAGGGCTAAAGCTTCATTTTCAGGTATAAAGTTTGGATCTTGTCACTTGGTTCGTGTTGTATGCTTTAGATGTCATCTTCTAGGGTTTAAGTCCCAAAGGTGGAGACTTTTGTGCAAATGGCCTCCATAAGCTTAGATACTTCATATTTCTGATCTATTGGAGTTGTAGACTCATAAAAATGGCATCTTGGACGTGGGTATTGCACCATGCATGAGATCTGGGTCCTTGAGTTTGAATAAAAGGTTGTTATGTGATGTTGGAGCCTTTACAGCCATGCCAAGGCTTAAAGGTATCGACTTTATGGGTTTAGACACACTAAAGGAGTCGGATCTGGAAGTTGGAGTAATGTCTTAACCGATTAAGACCAGAAATGAAGAGTGGATGACTCTGATGGTTACGTTGGGCGTAACTTCCAGTACGCGCAGCGTACTGGGTGGAGACCCTGACCCAGGGGGGTTGGCGATGTACGCCCCGCGTACATCTAGCAGTCCGCCCCGTGTACTCTCGGGGTTGACTTTAGTTGACTTTTAGGGTTTTGGTCAACTTGAGGACTTTAGGTCAAGGAAGGGTAAAATAGTCTTTTACCCTTTGAAGAATGATGATATGGGATAAAGTTTTAGTGGTGGAAGTCTTTGCGTATTAAATAATAGTAATATTTTTATGTTTAGGCGAGGTAGAGTCATCGTTGAGATTCGGTGATAGCGAGGACACGTGATCTTAGACTTTCCACGAGGTGAGTTTTCTCACTATACTGTACCCGGAAGGGATTGACTGTGTGACCGGAAGGTCGGATATGATATGAGATATATGTATTATGCGTGATAAGTTAATCGTTTTATGTGCCATGTATGATATGCTTGATATGGGCCGGAAGGCATTATGTTATGGGCCGGAAGGCGAATATGTTATAGGCTGGAAGGCGTTGTGATGTGGACCGTAAGGTTGACGTGGGTAGGACCGGAAGGTTTACCTAGTCGGGACGGAAGTCCCCTGAGACACATGGACTGGAAGGTCAGGTCCTGGAAAGGCGTATGTGCGTAAGTTGTATTTTGGGGAACTCACTAAGCATTTATGCTTACAGTTGTTGTGTTATGTGTTTTAGGTACTAGCGAGGACCGTGGGAAGGCGCCGGCGTGATCGTACACATTATCGGGGGAAAACTATTTTTATGATCTTTGTGATGTATTCGGTTGTGACAATATTGTTTACGTTTGAATTTGAAATGTTAATCGATGTTTGATGTTTGCAAAAATGAAAATTTGGTTTTAAAATTTACGTCGTTACACTTATAAATCCAGCCAACCAATCGAGGTTCGGACTAATTCCTTTTGCCTTTTTAGTATTGTTAAGGGTAATTCTAATGAGTTCTAAGCCTAGTACACTTAAGGATTGGGTGTAGGGTTATAACAACTTAAGTTCATTGGTTTGCAATCGAGCCAGAAACTCCATTACAAGGAGTTTACGACCGCAAACTAGGAGTTTACGGCCGTAAACTCTTGGTTGGCCGTAAACTCCTCCCATATACATGATATTCCTTCATTTTTCACCACTTCTCACACTTCCAAGTCTAGAAAATCGATTATCTCTCAAGTATCATCGAGTTCTTCATCCTAGATTTTCAAAAATGTAAGTGTTTCTTCTATCTTTGAGTTGTTATCCTTCTTAATCATGAATCATCCTTCGATTTCTTCCATGGAAATCATCTTTTTGGTTAAATCTACAAGATCTTCATCTTTCACCAAGAACACGAAGAACACACACTTGTTCTTGGTGGTTGTGAACTCTCCTTCAAGCCTCCAAATCGTAAGTATCCTTCCCTTATGCTTAGTACACGATAGAGGCTCTTTTTAAACACCTTAGAATCGACCATTTAGATGGAACAAAAGGATGTACGGCCATAAACCCTTGCATGGCCGTACACACCTTAAAACACCCCAAAAGGGCCTCCAAAGTGAGAATCTAGTTCATATTCTTGATGAGCAATCGACCTACTAGCTTTCCCATTGTTCAAAGACCCTCTTATGCATGTTTCACCATGAGTTTACGGCCGTACACTCCATGGTCGTAAACCCATGGCCGTAAACACCAAGTTGTGGCTGTACACTCCCCTTTGATGAATCACATGTGATTCTAACCTTAGTCCATGTCCCTAAGGGTGTTTTCTTGCATGATTAGTTGTTAAAACACTAAATTCATGCATATATATGCCAATATATGTCCATTAGGACTCGTTTGTGTCTCGGGATTTCATTCGTGGAACTTCTCATCCTTACCCGCATCTGCAATTGAATACCCATATAAGGTGAGTTTATACCCCTATAATCAATCTTTTAAATGTTTTAAATGCTTTTAAGGGGGGGGGGGGATACAAGTGAACACAATGTTAATTGTGTAAATGTTTTGTGATAAACATCATTTCAAAGGATTACTTATGCTGATAAAGTGATCAAATCATTTCAAAAACTCTTTTAAAGTTATGTTACTTTATTGTTTATAAAACACTGTTTTTAAAGTACAATCATAACTCAGTAGATAAATGAGTCTTTTCATCAAAGCAGTAACAGTTCAAGTAAACATTCTAGTAAACTATAATATGTATAGTTTAGGAGTTCAAACATACTATAATGAGAAACAGGGAAGAACATACTATACACTATACAAAGAGAACATGAAATACTAATACAAGAATATTATAACATTAATGTGAGCCACTACTTCACGACTTAGCAATTTACTTGCTAGGTTGCATTTTGTAACCAGAGTCTACTGGGGGGAGAGCATGAGTTTGTGTATAGATTTATACGAGATTGACACCCCGCACCTTGTTGTGAGCTACAGTAGGACCTACAAGTCTACGAGTGACAAATATCACATCAGTTTTGGCACCAGTAGGTCGTCATGTTTATCACGTGTCGTATCAGTATGGTTACAACCACATCACATTTTAACCTAAATCAACAAACTGGTTTTTAAGGTAGTTAGTCCATTTAGTTAAAAGGGGGCCTATAATGCTAACTTTATGAATCCTTAGTAGACACATCAGTGATATATATTAATCGATTGGATCCGACAGACAGTAGAATGTGTGCTTTCCGCTTCATTTCCTGTTCCTTGTTTGGTTGTGGGCTTAGATCAGATGCACCCAATCTACTATCTATCTGATCTTAGTTATATATATATATATATATATATATATATATATATATATATATATCCCGTATACACCAAGTAATCATAAGGAGCACCAGGTATGGGTCAGGTCATAGTATACAAATTCAATACATCGTTTTCTAGTACAAAAACATACTTTTCAGATAGAACATGTAGTAGACTAAACTAGAAATATATCAATAAAAGGATTTAATCCATTTTATTAAACAAGTATAACTTAAAGGACCTTTAGTGGTTAATTCCATATTAGCTTAGTTTATACATCAAAGTTATATATAATTAATATATGATAGACAGTTGGATGTGTGCTTTCCACCTTACTTCTTGTTCCTTGTTTGGTTGTGGGCTTAGGGCAGATTCAAACAATTAACTATCCGTTCGATATTAGATTATATATAAATACTATAAACTAAGTGATTATAGAAGGAACTATTGTGGTTACTATTTTTACTAAAGGAAATAAGGGTTTTTTCTTAAAGAATGTTTTCATCAAACATAAAGAAACTATTACAGTTAACTCCGTAAGTACCGAATGAATACAATATGGTTATATACAATAAATATCTAACAACCAATAGGATGTGTGACTTCTGCCTCATTCCCTATTCATTGTTTGGTTGTGGGCTTAGAGCAGATTCCCACAATCGATTGGTTGTTTGCTCTAAATTTTATATAACCTGTATCCATTTAGTACATATAGAAAGGATTGTAGAGTCATTTTTACTTATCTTTCATCATATCATTTGATATCATATATTATGGAGAAACATGCAAACTTTTATAAAAAGAACTTTCAACTTACATTACATCACTAAAATCTTATGAACTCACCAGCTTAAATGTTGATCTACTCTTTCAAAATAACTTGTATTCTCAGGAAACTAGTAGACAGGTACGCTCGCTAGGATTCAGAAGATGAAGTATAGTAGCTTCATGTCTTATTTTATTATTTACTTTTGGATTCAATCTTTTGTGAATCACTACTTGATTGCAGCTAGCACGCTTGACTAAGAAGATAGGAAGGGCTTTTCTCGCTTGGTTAGTAAAGTTACGTTTTTTGGCCACTACGAATCTACAGAAGTCAGGCAGTTGATTGCCTTCGACCATACCGATTGAATTCCCCACTTTCTAATGTAATAGAATTGAGAACTCAAAGTACATTCTTATCTCTTAAGCTCCCTATTGAGTACCGATACCGCAAGAAGTCCTTTTTTTGAAACCATCCTGCTAGTTAATCCTGCCATAGTATATTGTACAATACCATATACGATTAAATTCCTTATCTCACTACAGAATATACCCAATTAAGTATAGAAGGAGAGAGCTAGCCTTAAAGGCATTCATAAAGTGAAACTTAAGAGATAGCCCGTTGCCTTGAAGCGGTTTGCGTTCATTCCCTACAAGAATAATTAGAAACTGACTTTGTACCATACCATATAGAAAACAACCCAGATCGAAACCTATCCTTATTGATTAGGGCCCTCAGCGAGTGGCCTATCCTTTTTCAATGAAAGTCGTGGCTATCCTTGGTAAGACTTTTTTGTCGAAAACAACTTTCTGTAACTCGGGTAGGACCTTGCGATTGAGAACTCAATGTAAACAAGATTTCTTTTAATACTTGTACCTTCTAGAACCTATTTCATTCCTATCCAAATAGCCCACTTAGGCAATACGATTCCGCACTTTCAATACCAAGATTAAATTCCCTAACTTCCCAACTTGAAATACACCACTTTGAATGAAATACCATTAATGGCTTCCCTGTCTTATCTCCCTGAAAGTCTCATTTTGCACAATTCCCGCATCAAAATGGCCTTATATTCGCATCAACTTGAGAATTCTCATAATCCTTTACTTCACCAGAATTTGAATAGTCCTCTTAGCCAAGATTGAAAGGATGTCAATCTCCCACTCTTATTCGAGAAGGAGCACTACCTAACTGAAATATCTCGCTATGAAACTTAAAGATAGAACTTCTAAACCAATAGACCCTGAACTCGGGTAGCTGCCTTCCCTTCCTAGTCCTAGATCTGAGTTACTAGCTTTCTAAACAGAATGTTGTAGGCTTTAGTCGAGCTCTCCAACTCGCTCAACGGTACGACCTCTCCGACTATATATATATATATATATATATATATATATATATATATTCAAGTTTGACGTTTTCAATATATTTAATTTTTTTTTCGTAAAGTTTGATTTGCAAAAATACAAAAAAAAAAAAAAAAAACATTTTTTTCCCACGGTAGGAAATTTCAAAGACAATTTTCATAGCTAATTTACATGCAAAAAATACAATATAGAAAATTTTCCAGGGATGACATGCAAATGTCTAAGTTTTTTTGGTCGAAAAAATCATATTTTTTTATTTGTTATGTAAGAAATCTTCAATGACCACTCACAACTAAAAAGAGTTGTATTGTATTTTTGATCTACAAAAGTATAAAAAAATATTTGCAAAGAATATCACAGGTTTGAAAAAACGTTTTTATAGTTTTTTACTATGTTAGGAACCTTAAAAGCCATTTTTATATTTTTGTAGATCAAGGTAGTGAACTTGCATTGAGGAACAAGGTAGTGAACTTGGTTAAAGTTCAGTGGCAACACCGGAAAAGGCTCAAAGTGGACTTGGGATCCCGAGATTGAGATGCGCGAGCACTACCCTGATCTGTTTTCTGAGGTTGAATTTGAGGGCAAAGTCTGATCCAAGTGGGGGAGAATTGCAACATCCCAAATCCCGAGGTACCAATCTAATCATGTTATTGTTTTATTAAATGATTTTTATATTGAGAAGTGAGGATTTCCGGCTTACTCGGGGTGTACTAGCCATGTACGCCGGGTGTAAACGTTAATAAGGATCGGGGTGGAGGCAACATACGTTGGGCGTACGAGTAGGTACGTCGGGCGAACACTTGCAGGTGGCAAAACCCTAAAGTCGAGTCGTGACCCCTATTTAAACACCTTATGCCTCCCTTGGACATTTCTTATCAGCCTCCCTTCTCTCTAAACCCTAGATATCAAACCCTAACCTTGAGAGTGAGGATCTTGGAGTCTTTTTGGTGATTTTGTGCATGCTTGTTAAGAAAGAAGGTCCTTGAAGAAGGTGGTGTTGCTTGCTAGCTTGTAAATCATGAATCTCCTTCATCTTGTGCATATTTTGAATGTATAAAGTCCATACATTGCTGATGTTATTTCTAGATCTCCTT
Source organism: Lactuca saligna (assembly GCF_052625555.1). NCBI lineage: Eukaryota > Viridiplantae > Streptophyta > Magnoliopsida > Asterales > Asteraceae > Lactuca > Lactuca saligna. The sequence continues at coordinate 47,706,678 of NC_136425.1, forward strand.
AAATGGGTTTTTATGAGCTTTTTGTCCCAAAGCTTGGACCTTTGTAGGTATGGGGTAATCCATAGCATTTTGACTGTCCTTTTTGATGTATTAGAGTGCTAAGATTCATAAAAAAAGGTTGCTTGATCGTTTCCCTTGGCTCATGCATGAGTTAAGTGACTTAGAGTGTTGTGGAAATTAGAGTTTTGTGTATTGAGACCTATCTAGCCATGCAAAGGCTTAAATCCGGTGACTTTATGGGTTAAGACATTCTATAATGGTCAAATCTGAAGTTGGGATAAGTGTCTTAAAGGATTAAGACATGAAAGTTGTTAGCTATGGACCAAGCAGAGTACGCATGGCGTAATCCTGGCTACGCGCCGTGTAGCCATGCCCGTCCCCTTTGATTGCTGACTCAACTTGTATGCCTCGTATAGGAAGGTGTATGCCCGACGTACGGACAAGAATGTGGACTTGTTGACTTTTGCTTTCTTTTGACTTTGGTCAAAATATTTAGGGGTTTGGACCATAGATCGGCAAAATGGTCTTTTTGCCCTTCAGGGCGCGTAGTTGTAGGATTGGACCTATGAGTCGGGTTATAAACTTAATTGACTAGGGTTACTTGTTGTGTTTATTAGGCGGAGTCTAGTTCCAACAATTCGTGTGTGAGATTTATCTGTTATTAGTATCAGGTGAGTCTCCTCACTTATTCTTACCTGTGTAACGCCCGCAGATCCGGGCTAGTCAATTTAGAGGCAATAGGGTTTTAAAATGACTTTTCGACAAAAGATTATTTAGAATAAATAATCTTAACCAAGTTGTAGAATATGACACAAGATTTCCGTACATATAAAGAACGCCGAAATCCGAGTTATAACGAAGAAGTTATGGTCCGTCGAAGTTTTACGGCAAAACCGGCACGGCACCGGGAAGCGTAAATAGTGAATTTACGATGGAGGACTTTTTAGCCTTAGCAATCTAAACAAAAGTCGTAGAATATGTTAAACTAAGAACATCGATAAAAATAACGCCCAAATCTGACTTCGTATGAAGAAGTTATGATTTTTCTAAGATTCGGCTTAGCAGTGCACGACCCGAAACTCGAATTTTACTTCAAGCAGTTTTTGGCTTACGCGACCTAAACGAGATTTGAAGATCTCATTAATAGGAACTCAACTCTAAAAAGACAGACGAAAACGGAGTCCGTATGAAGGAGTTATGAATTCTTCGCGGTCATTTAACAGTCAAAACGCCTCCTACTGTTAAATTTGAGATCGGTCGAGAATTAGCTGACGGAGTCTAAACGAAAGTTGTAGATCTTGATTTTACCTACGCGTGGATATAATAAACGTCGAAAACAGAGCTCGTATGCGAAAGTTATGATTTTTCTAAGTTTGAAGGCTGATACGCGATAGGGGGTGACGTGGCACCACCAGAATTGGACACGTGGCACCACCAGAAGGCCACCACATGGACTAAATCGGCGAGTAGGTCCCCCCTACTCGGCGAGTAGACCAGTCAGCACCCCTATAAATAGAGGTGCCGGGTTCCATTCATTCTCACACCTTCAAACCCTTCTTTCTCTCTCTAAACTCTCTCTCTAAGCCTCCCTAACCCCCTAAAGCCTAGGGTAACTCCCTAGCACGAGGCGGGAGCCCCGGAGAGCCTAATGGCTCCGAGAAAAGAGCCTTTCGGCTCGGGAAACGCTGCTCCAGCGAAGCCCAGTTTTGCGAAAAACCCGCTGTAAGTGAGCTACGCCTACGCTAGTTTTAATATAGCTCTTAATTAATTATAGTAACATTATTAGGACCTTAAAATAATTATTTGGGCTATTATTATAAGTTATATTGAGTATTATTTAACGCTTATATAATAATAATAATAGTTAAACTATTAATTGGTCGCGGATATCGGTAGACTAAACCCTAGTGGTGTTGATACTAGGTTTTATCGAAGGAAGGTTGTTTTGAGAGTATCGAAGCGCTGTCCGAGTGTTGAGTCACCACCTATCAGGTGAGTGCGTAGTTACTTTCATCTTACACATAGATATGAAGTATTTTATATAAACTACGTGCTATGTGTGCATATTATCTGAATACTTGCTGTCTATGCTGGATGAACGTTTTATACATGTTTTAAAGGATTTAAACTGTATACGTATTTTATATATACGAATATGTTGGGTATGATGATGGGTAGATGAATGATGAGAGATAGAAGATGACGTGAGTATACATTGGCAACTATAGACTTAGTGCCTACGGGACAAACACCGGTAGCTATGGACTTAGTACCTGTCAGACGTTGGTAGCTATGGATTTAGTACCTGTTAGGAGTTGGTAGCTATGGACTTAGTACCTATTATTTAGACACCGGTAGCTATGGATTTAGTACCTGTAGGAATTGGTAGCTATGGACTTAGTACCTGTTGAGCACTGGTAGCTATGGATTTAGTACCCGATGAGTAAGATATAGCAGCTATGGAATTAGTGCTTTACGAACGAACATTGGCAGCTATGGATTTAGTGTCAGTCCTATGACCCTGGAAGTAAGGGACTTCGGAATAAACGAATGCAGGATAGACGACTCTTAGGTTAAATCCTTAAGAGTAAAGAAGATAACGGGGATGGGTAATTGGGTTGATTCTTTGATTGAACATAATAATTATATTATTGTGGGTTGAAAACCCTATGTACTCACCAGGTTTCCCAACCTGACCCACTCAGTTTATGTATATCACAGGTGACGAAATGAAGTGACATTACACTGAGAGATTTAAAGAGATGTAGATCACTAGTGTAAAAAATTGTAAGTTCTGTTTATGCTTATGTTTCTGTATTAACGATGGCATCCCAAACGTTTTAAGATGAATAAAAATACGTTTCTTCGAAAATGTTTTAATAACGTATTTATCGTGTTTTTCTGGGAACAAATTCCGCAACCTTTTTATAAAATGAAGTACTCTGATTTTCATAAAGCATAAACAAAATCGGTCTTTTCTGGCCGTGATTTTGGGGATGTCACAGTTGGTATCAGAGCATTAGTTTAAGCGAACTAGGAATATGGATTTATTTCTAGACTTAAACTTAGAATGCTAAGCGATGATTGTGAGGTGTGAGCACTAGCTTATTTTAGGAATTGTGCCTAAAATAATTTTATGTGCTAAATACTTGTGCCTGATATGCTGTTAGTTGTTCGGATCTATGGTCTGTTGCCGACCGGATCTGGAAACCTTATGTGTTTAGGATTCTAAACGTACGACTACGATATTAGAACTAGCATATAAACGTTTCGGAGTGATAAGGATGATTTAAACGTCAATCCTAAGTAAAGGTCTAGATTCACCTTATTCGGTGTAGAGATCAAGATGGCAAGAACCCGTAGCGGAAACTTAAATGCGAATGGGAACCGAAACCAACCCTTAGTGGTTCAGCAAATACCTGTTGTTGAAGAAGTTGCGCGTGAACCAGTCACCATGGCTGGAGTTCAAGCCATGATTCGGGCTATGTTAGCTGAACAAAGGGAAGAAATGAGACAGATGTTGAATAGGGACGAACCTACCGTACATGTTGAACCGACGGAGCTAGTACCCGAGCAATCTGAGGAAGGGAACTACAGTCGCCAAGTGAGTCAAGTAGGGACTCAAGGTGAGCAAAGGGATGGCCCAGAAGGGAGAAACAACAAGGATGGGCGAATGTACAAGAATTTCTTGGGTGCGAAACCACCAAGCCTCTCAGGAAGCCTGAAGCCGGTTGAGATTATGGATTGGATCTCTGAGATGGAGATGGTGTTTGAGAGCTGCAGCTGTAATGAGAAACAGAAGACTGTCTTCGCAGTAAGACAGCTTAAAACTGGAGTCTTGAGCTGGTGGAAGCTATTGGCAGATACGATGCCACGAGGAGAAGCCTTAAGGATGTTGTGGGAAGAGTTTTTGGCACAGTTGAAAATGCAATACTGCTCGGAGATAGATCTGATAGACCTAAACAACGAGTTTCAGAACCTAAAGAAAGGGAAGATGAGTGTTGATGAGTATGCCACCGCATTCACCGAAAGGATGAAGCTATTCCCCTACTTGGTGCCTACTGAACTCTCCAAGATTGATAGGTTTGCTAACGGACTGCCCACTGACTTTGGCCCAATGGTCAAAATGGCAACTACTTTGAAAGCAGCTGTTAGGACAGCTAAGAACGTAGAGGCCCAGATAAGAGAAAAGGGTCTAGAAAAAGATAAGGTAGGAGAGAAGCGGAAGTTTGAAGGATCTTCGAGGCCGAATAAGGAAAGCAAATTCTCAAAGCTTGGAGGAGTAGATGGAGGTGAAGAAAGATGGTGTGATAGATGCAAGAAGAAGCATGGTGGAAAGTGCAACGAAGAAGTGACTTGTTACAAGTGTGGGAGGACTGGTCACTATTCCAAAGACTGCACGCATAATGACAAAGTATGCTACGGATGTGGAGGCAAGGGGCACATGTCCAGAGACTGCCCAAGGAAAAATAAAGCAGCAAGACCAGAAACGCCACCAAGGCCGAGGGCATTTCACATGATCCTTGACGAGGCAGAGAACCATGCAAGGAATCAAGAATGAGGACTTCTTACCCGAAGATCGGATTGTGCAGTAGCCATAGTTTCGTATGATGTAGCCTAGTAGAGGCATAGTCTAGGGTGAACTTGAACACCTATGTAATAGTTTCGAGAAATAATAAAATCTTCGTTTTGTTATCTGGTGTGTGAAATTGTTGTGTGATTTGCTGCATGGTGACTTGGGAAACTGCGAGACGATACTTGGGACGAGTATGAGTAGGTGTGAATGGTAGTAGAGGCCTATACTACCGGAAGCACAGGACTCACACTTGGATCAGGGAAAGTCACAAGGTTACCAAGAAGCCAGTAATTGATTTCGTTTTATTCAAGTATGTCGTTACCATCGTTTCGGTAATGACTAAGACGATTGTTGATATTCGGACCCTAGTGGTCATATCAAATTGAGTCCGACTACGACGAGTATGTTACGTGGTTCAGAGAACCAAGTTCTATGTAGCACCGAATTAAGCCAGAATAATTAATCAAAGCGATCAGTAGAAGTATCACGGTGGTTGCTAGAGATGCTACCTTTTAAGATGTGACTAGAACATGAAGGAAGGTATAGACTGTTCTGGAATTTGACTCTAAGAGACCTGAGTCTGAGCATTGCAACATACGATGAGAGGTCACTAGAATACGACACATCGGTCCATTATATTAATAAAAGAACTTATCTTAAGTTCATATCCAGTGAGGATCGAGATTGTGACTTGAAGGTCATAATTTGGAGTCTAACGTGAGATAGAGAGCGTATGCAAGATCGAGCACCGCCAGTAGTCAAGGAGTCTAAGAGTTAGATACTCGTTCGAAGAAACGTCGAAGTTATGACTTAGGATGAATAGATAACAAATAGAGTTATCATGTGAGCCCTGTTTCGTTGATGATTCCGGGACGTAATCATCCTAAGGGGAGATAATTGTAACGCCCGCAGATCCGGGCTAGTCAATTTAGAGGCAATAGGGTTCGAAAATGACTTTTCGACAAAAGATTATTTAGAATAAATAATCTTAACCAAGTTGTAGAATATGACACAAGCTTTCCGTACATATAAAGAACGCCGAAATCCGAGTTATAACGAAGAAGTTATGGCCCGTCGAAGTTTTACGGCAAAACCGGCACGGCACCGGGAAGCGTAAATAGTGAATTTACGATGGAGGACTTTTTAGCCTTATCAATCTAAACAAAAGTCATAGAATATGTTAAACTAAGAACACCGATAAAAAGAACGCCCAAATCTGACTTCGTATGAAGAAGTTATGATTTTTCTAAGATTCGGCTTAGCAGTGCACTGCCCGAAACTCGAATTTTAGTTCGAGCGGTTTTTGGCTTACGCGACCTAAATGAGAGTTGAAGATCTCATTAATAGGAACTCAAATCTAAAAAGACAGATGAAAACGGAGTCCGTATGAAGGAGTTATGAATTCTTCGCGGTCATTTAACAGTCTAAACGCCTCCTACTGTTAAATTTGAGATCGGTCGAGAATTAGCTGACGGAGTCTAAACAAAAGTTGTAGATATTGATTTTATCTACATGTAGATATAAAGAACGTCGAAAACGGAGCTCGTATGCGGAAGTTATGTTTTTTCTAAGTTTGAAGGCTGATATGCGATAGGGGTGACGTGACACCACCAGAATTGGACACGTGGCACCACCAGAAGGCCACCACATGGACTAAATCGGCGAGTAGGTCCCCCCTACTCGGCGAGTAGACCAGTCAGCACCCCTATAAATAGAGGTGCTGGGTTCCATTCATTCTCACACCTTCAAACCCTTCTTTCTCTCTCTAAACTCTCTCTCTAAGCCTCCCTAACCCCCTAAAGCCTAGGGTAACTCCCTAGCACGAGGCGGGAGCCCCGGAGAACCTGATGGCTCCGAGAAAAGAGCCTTTCGGCTCGGGAAACGCTGCTCCAGCGAAGCCCGGTTTTGCGAAAAACCCGCTGTAAGTGAGCTACGCCTACGCTAGTTTTAATATAGCTCCTAATTAATTATAGTAACATTATTAGGACCTTAAAATAATTATTTGGGCTATTATTATAAGTTATATTGAGTATTATTTAACGCTTATATAATAATAATAATAGTCAGACTATTAATTGGTCGCGGATATCGGTAGACAAAACCCTAGTGGTGTTGATACTAGGTTTTATCGAAGGAAGGTTGTTTTGAGAGTATCGAAGCGCTGTCCGAGTGTTGAGTCACCACCTATCAGGTGAGTGCATAGTTACTTTCATCTTACACATAGATATGAAGTATTTTATATAAACTACGTGCTATGTGTGCATATTATCTGAATACTTGTTGTCTATGCTGGATGAACGTTTTATACATGTTTTAAAGGATTTAAACTGTATACGTATTTTATATATACGAATATGTTGGGTATGATGATGGGTAGATGAATGATGAGAGATAGAAGATGACGTGAGTATACATTGGCAGCTATAGACTTAGTGCCTACGGGACAAACACCGGTAGCTATGGACTTAGTACCTGTCAGACGTTGGTAGCTATGGATTTAGTATCTGTTAGACGTTGGTAGCTATGGATTTAGTGTCAGTCCTATGACCCTGGAAGTAAGGGACTTCGGAATAAACGAATGCAGGATAGACGACTCTTAGGTTAAATCCTTAAGAGTAAAGAAGATAACGGGGATGGGTAATTGGGTTGATTCTTTGATTGAACATAATAATTATATTATTGTGGGTTGAAAACCCTATGTACTCACCAGGTTTCCCAACCTGACCCACTCAGTTTATGTATATCACAGGTGACGAAATGAAGTGACATTACACTGAGAGATTTAAAGAGATGTAGATCACTAGTGTAAAAAATTGTAAGTTCTGTTTATGCTTATGTTTCTGTATTAACGATGGCATCCCAAACGTTTTAAGATGAATAAAAATACGTTTCTTCGAAAATGTTTTAATAACGTATTTATCGTGTTTTTCTGGGAACAAATTCCGCAATCTTTTTATAAAATGAAGTACTCTGATTTTCATAAAGCATAAACAAAATCGGTCTTTTCTGGCCGTGATTTTGGGGATGTCACAACCTGTGTAGTAGAATAATTGTATTCGTGATGACCAACTGGGTCTAACTATTATTATTGTTTTATGCTGTTTATGTGTGACTGAGACTTCAGGTAGTTTCCAGGGTTGCTGGTAACTCATAGGGCATGCTGTTTGCCCACTGAGACTTCGTGTAGTCTTCAGGGTTGCTGATAACCCGTAACTGTTTATGTGTTCCGCCGTATGAGATATATTGGGGAACTCACTAAGCTTTGTGCTTACATTTGTTAATTATATGTTTTTCATGTACTTTTGAGGATTGCGGGAAAGCGAATGTGTAATTGTACACACTCGCTGGGAGATTTTGTTACTGGGCATTTTGTAGCACTTTGATATTTGTGATGATGATTCGTATTTGATACTTGTGATTTTCCGATGATTTGGTTTATGAACAATATTTTGGGTAATTTACAAATGAAAATTTTGGTTTGAAATTTGAGGTGTTACACATAAATATTAAAATATATGTAGTTGATTACAGTTAATCATCTAATTCCAACACTTATTCCCATTTTTTTTAAAAAAATTTAAGCCATTTTACACTAATTATATTTGAGTTTATAAATTACATATATCCTTAATCTTTCTAATACTATATATTGCACAACAACAAAATCGTCAATAATCAATGCCATATGAGTTTGTTTTCAGGGCTGTTCCAAACATATTTTGAAAATTCTAGCAGCGACATTAATAAACCGAATTGCTCATGTTTGTTTGCTTTATGTGCATTTGAACTTTCAACATTCGAAACTACCACAAATTTTTAATACATACATCTCCACTCAAACACCTGATACATGACGAAACTTCCATAAGTGAGATTTTTTCTTAATTACTAATTTCTCAAGTAAGAGAAAATGAACCCACTACACAACAAAGTTATTTAAAGTGTGAAAAATAACTATTTCACAAAAAGGTACTGTAAAGTGGTCGTTTCCACACCAAAAGATGACCACTATGAAAAATAGATCCATTACTTACTGAGAAATGATCATCGCGAAACAACGTTATTTCTAGATATGGAAAATGACGATTTCCAACACCAAAAAATGTTTCTAAGAAAATATTAAAACAATAAAAAAATACAAACTTAAAATCATCACCTACAGATAAGAGTTTTCAATTCGAAATTTAATTCAAATCTTTTTATTTTAATTTATTAATTAAATAAAATATTTATTTTTATACCAACTTAATTCTACTGACATTCTGCTAAATGGTCAATGATGATGTTTATTGACCATTTCGTATACCGACTTGCAAAATTTATGGCTATGTGAGTAAAAAATTAATATTTTTTATTAAATCTATCTTTTTCATTTAAACCCGTAGATTTCAACTATAATAAATTTTTGAAAAAAGAATTACGATATGATCAAATACGGTAGGAATGTCCTCCAAGGGTCAAAATAAAATAATTTTGATTAAATTTATCATCTTTTTCATTTAAACATATAGATTTCAAGTATAATAATTTTTTGAATATAAAAGTCACGATACGATAAAATACGGTTGGAATGTCCTCCAGAAAAGGGTCAGCGCTTTACGCTGACGCAAGCAAAAAAGTCCAAAACTTTCATTCAAAAATACAAACTTCACTGTATCATCATCCATCAACAACACCAGAACTCACTGTCCATACTCTAAATTCGAATAACTTCCACAGAAAGAATCGCTGTGACAAATGCGCTTAAGAACAACAGTAACCACTTCAAGAAACGAGTTTTAAAGACGCTTAGTTTTCTTTTAAATGCCATTCCATGTTTGCGAACCTCACTAATCTTCCCCCTCTTTTTCTCTCTCTCATAACCATCTAAAACCCTGATACTATTCTACTTCAATTCGTGCGTTCTTTACGTTTTCTCCCACGCTTTTCATCATTCTTTCCTGTTTTTTCGTTGAAGATTCACAGTGAGAAAGAGGATGGCCGCCAATGACGATGGAAGCGGTGGTGAAACATCTGCCGATCAATTCCCGTTTGCTAGAAGGTAAACCGTTTAGTATTTGATCTTCCCTTGAATAGGCATCATTCAACTTTGGGGTTAACCATATACTTACATCAATCTGCAACAAGATACAAACTTGAAAAAGTAAAGTTGTTTTACAGGAATCAACGAGTTAATATTTTGTAGGACCTACAATGATCATCGATAATTTTATTTTTTTTGGGTTTATTGACATAAATGTGGTTGCAAAACACAAAACTTAGGTTAATCAAAACGGAGAATGCAGGTTAGAGAGGACAACGGAGGGAAATTGTAGTAATGAAAGTTCTTGTCGATCTTTTACGAATCTAACTATTATACGATGCTTTACTGAAAGTTTTGATAAGCTCTAAGCGTTCTTGATGCGAAATTTTGTGTATTTTGATCAGTTATCAAATAGAAGCACTGGAGCAAGCGATAAAGCAGAACACAATAGTGTTCTTGGAGACTGGATCAGGCAAAACATTGATTGCCATCATGCTTCTACGCCACTATGCCTATCTGTTGAGAAAACCATCACCTTTTTTTGCAGTTTTTTTGGTTCCCACTGTTGTCTTAGTACAACAGGTATGTATATATATATATATCTTAATATGTCTATTAATTTCTTCACTGAAGCACAATCATGAAAATTTGTATATCCTTCTTTGATGTTTAGCAAGCTGAGAATGTGAGAAAACATGTCGATCTGAAAGTGGAAGAATACTGGGGTGAAAAAGGTGTTGATTTTTGGAAGGCCGCTGACTGGAAGAAACAACGAGATGAAAACCAGGTATAAAAAAGTAATCCTTTTTTTTTTTTAAAAATATATGTATATAATCATACGTTGTTTCACCCTTCATTAATCATGCTACAGATAATGGTGATGACACCTCAAATTTTGCTTAATGCCTTGAGCCATAGCTTTTTAAGCTTGGATGACATTAAGCTCTTGATATTTGATGAATGTCATCATGCGAAGAAAAAACACGCAATGGCTCTCATTATGAAGGTGTGTTATATGTTTTACACTCTTTTGTTTTCTTTGTTTTTTTTTTTTTTTATTGTTAATATTATCATTAGTAATACTCTATTAACTGTTCTTGAAAATCTGAAAAATCTATCTTTGTAGGAGTTTTATCACAGGCGGTTATGTGATGGTGCTTCTGAGCTTCCTAGGGTACTAGGGATGACAGCTTCACCTGTGGAAGCTAAAGGTATTAAAATAATTTTTACTTTTTACTTTATTAATTTTCCAATTAGTCTTTAATATTAGTGATCCTGATTAGCTTGTTTTTTGTATTCTAGTGTCAAACTCTGGCAAGGATTACTGGGAACAGATTAACAACCTTGAGACTGTGATGAATTCAAAGGTTTCCAAACATAATTTCACATTTTCTTTAATCATTTAAACTTGTTATTTGATTATAATAACTTACATAGATTTCTTTCTTAATGAAGATATATACATGTGCAAGTGAATCTGTTTTATCTGGCTACATTCCCTTTTCAACTGTTAAGCGTAAGTTCTATGAGGACAGAGAACTTCCTTATCATGTTCTCGAGGCTTTAAAAAGCAATCTGTCAATCTTAAGAAAAAAGGTAATCTTGACTTGTTTTGACTTTTGAATATTTATCAAAATTGTATTATTAACAAATACCAATATTACTTCACAGCATGAAGATAAAGTCAGTACTACAACCCTTTCAACATCTTCAATGCAAAATGCCATGAAAAGATTGTCCAAGTTGCATTCAGCTTTTGTACATTGCTTAACCGAATTGGGCATTTTCTTGGCTTTAAAGGTGTGTTTTTAAACTCTTAATCCTTTCCTCCAAACATAGAAACAGAAAATGACCTTTTTACCCCTTGTAACAGGCAGCCGAAGCATATTCATGCGAAAAAACCGATCTTTTTACATGGGGTCAGCTAGATGTACGTGGTGAGAGCATTGCCAGAGATTTTTGTAAAGATGCTACCAAAGTTTTTTGCTCTTACATACCTAAGGGTAAACGAAGACATCCATTTAATCTTTCTTTATAATTAATTAAATATTGCCAATACTTTTCACAATCTTATTATTCAAACTATTTTTTTTTGGCAATTTCTAGAATGGTCCATCACTCAGGTGAATGAAGCAACTGTAAGCATTGGCTTGCTTTCAACAAAAGTTGTCTGTTTAATCGAATCTCTTGCTGAATACAGGTTTGTGCCTTCTGTTCATTCTACTTTGTTTGTTATTATGAGTAAAGATTTCTAAATATACTGCTATTATGTGTCAAGAAAATGTAAGTAGGAAAAGCTTATATGTGTGAAGAACAAAATACATTGTCTATATTTCTAAAAAAGCAACTATTTTCTGCAATTTGCTATAGTCTTGAACAATCTTGTAATTGTTTCTATAAATTTCTTGCAGGCATGTGAAGGATATGAGATGCATAATCTTTGTTGAAAGGGTGATAACAGCAAGGGTGCTCACAAGCTTACTTTGTGAATTGCACCCTAAACTTTTTGATTGGACAACAGAATGTATAGCTGGAAATCATTCAGCAATGCAATCACAAAGCCGAGGATTACAAAATAAAATAGTGGAAGAGTTCCATAAAGGAATGGTATGTATGTCTATATTTAATATTATAGTCAAAGTGCATGTGTTAAAATTAAACATAATTTGTGATATATACAGGTAAACATCATTGTTGCAACATCAATTCTTGAAGAAGGCTTGGATGTGCAGAAATGCAATCTTGTAATAAGATTCGATCCTGCATCAACTGTTTGCAGTTTTATTCAGTCTAGAGGTCGTGCTCGAATGCAGGATTCTGATTTTCTTTTACTGGTTAAAAGGTGGAGACTTTAACAACTTTTCTTATATGTGATTTATGTGGAGATATGTTTTTTTGATATTTGAGTTATCTTTAGTGGGGATGAGAAGACATTGAATAAGGTGAATAATTACCTTCTGAGTGGAAAGAGGATGCGGGATGAATCTTTAAGCCATGCTTCTGAACCATGTGGGCCCCTTGAAAAAGACTTGTATGATGCAGTGGTGTATCATGTTGAATCAACAGGGGCTACATTGAGCTTGAGTTCCAGTATTTCCATGGTGTACTTTTATTGTTCAAGGCTACCATCTGATGGGTTTGCTCTTTTACTCTTTTAGATGCTTTTTTTTGTCTTTAAGATGACCAAAATTGGAACTGTTATATATTTACATTTTACTATTCTATCACTTTTAGGTACTTTAAGCCTTACCCAAGATTCGTGATTGATAAAGACAGAGGAACTTGTGATATTTATTTTCCTAAAAGCTCCCCGCTTCCACACGTGCAAGTTGTGGGCCCCACAAAGATGCTGAAGCAACTTGCATGTCTTGAAGCATGTAAGAAACTGCATAGTATGGGCGCATTAACGGACAATCTTGTCCCTGATACGTTGGAAAAAGAAGCCGATGATGAACAAGAAGCTGGTAAAATAGTGTAAAATTTATTTCATTCACAATCTCTATTTACTTTTAATTTAAAATTGATTTTTTAACAGGATTCGAGTATGTTGAAGAACAAGTTCAATACATACCACCAGAGCTTGTTGGATTTGGAGATAATTCAACTAACTTATATTATTTTTACAAAATCAATTTAGAAAAACATTTTGAATATGAGATTCCACTACAAGATGTTGTTCTTGCAGTAAGCACAGAGTTAGAGTTTGACAATGAAGGGTTGACCTTTGATCTTGAAGCTGATAGAGGAAACATTTCTGTTTCTTTGACCTATATTGGAACGTGTGAGCTTACTTCTGAGCAGGTAATACAAAGTTCTTTAAGATCTTATAAAAAAATAGCTATTATGGGTATTAAATAATGAACATTCCACTTCAATATGTTTTTTTCTTTTCAGATAATTCTGACAAAGCAATTTCAATTGATTGTGTTGAGAGTGCTTATTGATCGCAACATCACAAAGTTGCAAAAGCCTGTTGATTTTTTTAAAATAAAAAAAGATGATGACGTGGCATACGATTATTTGCTACTCCCATCAGCTGGCCCAGATAAAGCTCAAATGGTTGTGGAGTGGAAGGCTGTTCGGGCTGCTATGTTTGCATATGAAAGAGAAGTGAATGAACACATGTGTTGTTTAAGAGGAAATGAACATCAAAAAGTGCATACAAAAAACGGTTTAGTTTGCAGTTGTTTTATGGAAAAATCTTTAGTGTGTACCCCTCATAATGGGCGTGTGTATTGCACCACTGGAAGATTACCTGGATTAAATGGTAATTCCCCTTTGGAAATAACAGAAGGGGGAGTTGTTTCCTATAAAAGTTACTACAAAAAACGGTATGAATTCGTTTTTTATTGATTTATTATTTTGGTGAAGGGTAAAACCGTAAAAGCAGTTTGTTTGAAATTGCAGACATGGCATTGACTTGAGACATGAAGAAGAAACGCTTTTTGCTGCTAGACAACTTTTTACGGTTAGAAATGCTCTTCAGAAAAGCAGACACAAGGACAAAGGTTCTGTTACTTTTTTGTTGTTATGATTAATGTTTGAGTGAATTGCTTTTTTGGTCCCTGGAGTATCACTGATTTTTTCCAAATTTGGTCGCTAAATGTTTTCTTTTACATTTTTGGTTATTGTTTGAGGGTTTGCAACAAATGTGGTCCCTGTTGCAAGTAAAATAACGATCTTTTTGCTAAAAATTAGTTCTACTTGGGGCTAAATTAGTCATTTTACTTGGAACAAGGACCAAAAGTATTACAATAAATCGCATAAGTCAGCTATACACAGGGACCACTAATTTACTCTAATATTATAAACAGAGTTTAGAGTAATTTATACTTTTGGTCCTTGAGCTTAGTTGATTTTTGCTGTTTTGGTCCCAAAAATTTCTCTTGCACGTTTGGTTCTTTTTTGAAAATTTTATCACGTTTTTGGTCCCTAGATCGTTAAAGATGTTAGTTTTTTCAAAATGACCATTTTGCCCCTGGACCAAAATTGAAAAGGCAATATACATTTTATTTAATGTTATTTAAAAATAAGAGAAAAGTTGCCAATTTGGTCCCTGTGGGTACGATGTTTTATATATTTTAGTCCAAGGGTAAATTGGTCATTTTGGAAAAAAATCAAAATCTCAGAGTTAGATTTAACAGCTCAAGGACCAATCGTTAGCAAACATCATAATAAAGACCAAACTTGCAAAAATCAGCTAAACTCTAGGGTCAAAGATATTATTTCCTCATAAGAGATTATTATTGTTGTTATTTTTCAGAAAGCAGTAGTAGTGCAGGAGTTGAGCTGCCATCCGAACTGTGTTTCATCATCATGTCTCCTGTTTCTATAACCACCTTTTATTCCTTCTCATTTGTTCCATCAATAATGCATCGGATCGAGTCCTGGAGTATTGCTCACAATTTGAAAAAGATGCATTTATGTCATAGCATGCCAAATGTAAATGTTCCTGCTATGAAGGTATAATACTTTTCACTACCCTTCTTTTATTTTTTTTTTCCTCTATTCACCGTTTTGTTGGCTCTTTATAGGTTTTGGAAGCCATCACAACAAAGAAATGTGTAGAAAAGTTTCATCTGGAATCCTTTGAGACTCTAGGCGATTCTTTTCTCAAGTATGCTGCTACTCAACAGTTATTCAAAACACTTCAGGATCAACATGAGGGAATTTTGAGTCCAAAAAGGGAGAAAATTATATCCAACGACTCGTTATGCAGATTGGGATGCAACTGTAATCTTCCGGTAATGTAATGTCTCTTTTTATACATCTTATTCAACTCATCTACGATAAGGGTATTTTGGTCATTTGGTTCTTGTATTCAGGGGTTTATCCGTAACGAGCCATTCGAGCCAAAAACATGGATTGTCCCCGGAGATCGTTCAAGCAGTTTTAAATTGGAGGAAGAGGTTCTATCGGATGAAAGAAAAATGTATATCAGGGGCAAAAGGGTAATAAAAAAGAAAGTAGTGGCGGATGTTGTGGAGGCATTAATTGGTGTTTTTCTAAGCGAAGGAGGTGAGCTGGCAGCGTTATCTTTTATGAGATGGATCGGTATATCGGTTGACTTTGTCAACACGCCGTATACACGAGCCTTGACTCTGCATCCAGAAAAATATGTAAACATTCAGTACTTTGAGGCGTTGCTAAATTACTCATTTAGAGACGTTTCTTTACTTGTTGAAGCAATAACTCATGGGTCCTACATGCTACCCGAGATTCCAAAATGTTACCAGGTGTGCTTCCCAAAATAGCATCCTACTTTCATTTCTTTTTATTTTAGGCTTTTAGCACTCTGCTTACAATTTTTTTTTTTTTTGACATTTTGTGCAGAGATTAGAGTTTCTTGGGGATGCAGTGTTGGATTATATGATCACAGTGCATTTATACAATAAATATCCGGGAATGTCTCCTGGAATGTTGACTGATTTGAGGTCAGCTTCTGTGAATAATGATTGTTATGCACAATCTGCAGTAAAATGTGATCTACACAAACATATTCTTCATGGATCTCAAGATCTTTACCGAGCTATTGTCACTACTGTTCATGAATTTGACCAGTTGTCCTTGAAAACTACTTTCGGGTGGGAGTCCGAGACCAGTTTTCCTAAGGTCAGTGAGTCTTCTTTTTATAACTTTTATTCTACTTGCATGTAGTTTACTTTTTGTTTGGGGGGGGGGGGGGGGTATTATTGTAAATAGGTACTTGGAGATGTGATTGAGTCTCTAGCCGGGGCGATTCTTGTGGATTCTGGATACGATAAAGACAGAGTTTTTCAGAGTATTCGGCCTCTTCTTGATCCCTTGGTAACACCCGAGACACTGAAACTGCATCCAGTGAAAGAGTTGCATGATATTTGTCAGAAGAATCACTGTGAAATTAAAAAATCAGCCAAACGTACTGAAACCGATGATGGTAGATTTTCTTTCACTATAGAGGTGGTAAAAGACGATATTGTCCTTAAAGATTCTTGCATGGCTGCTGACAAGAAAATGGCTGAAAGACTCGCTTCAAAGTCTGTTTTGAAGTTGCTTAAAGAGTATTTGTCGGCTGCATGACTTAACAATTTCTTTGTTTAATCTGTTTCAGACTAGTTCTTGATGTTAGATTTGCATGAGTTTGAATTTGAAAGGTTGGTTTTTCGTTTTTTAGAGAGTTAAGTTACAAAAATGCTCTTTGTGGTTTTTGATTTTTACGATGGATAGTCCAAAACCAAGGCATTTTTCAGCTTTGTTCGTTGTTTCAAGGTTTTTTTTTTTATCAATTTCAGTCTCTGAACTAGAAAATCCCAAGGATCAAAAGTGACATATAAGCCCTTAATACCATCATTTTTTGCTATTGCCGCCCCCTAACAATGCATGTTTTACGCCTTTTTAGGCATAATCTTAGAAAAATAAAAAATTCTTTATATCATTTTCCCAATATGTGACCATTTTTTTAGTGGTTTAATACCATAAATTGATCAACTTATAAGCTTTTAAAAAAACTTATAAGCTTTAAAAATTGTTTGATGAGAAATATAAGCTGGCAAGAAGTTGCAATGGGTTTTTCAACTCAGCCCATTTCCACTATAGACTTGTGATATTAACGTCATAAATTCTTTGTGAACTTAGAGAATCCTTATCGGATTCCACCATATACAAACGAGGCAGTCCTTCCAAAACTGAGTACCATTTCTTTTAAAAATATTCTTTAAATCCGTTCCCAATTGCATCAAATCATACTCGATT
This sequence comes from Lactuca saligna, assembly GCF_052625555.1. NCBI lineage: Eukaryota > Viridiplantae > Streptophyta > Magnoliopsida > Asterales > Asteraceae > Lactuca > Lactuca saligna. The sequence continues at coordinate 47,724,008 of NC_136425.1, forward strand.
TTTATAATTTTAAACCAAATACCAAAATTGACTTTTTTTGCCATTTTTCTATTATCAAACTTTTTATAATTATGTATATAAATATTCCAAGCAACCCAATTAATCTTTTTATTCTCCACCAACCCTAAAGAAACTTTCATGCTTTTCTACGATCCTAATTAGTTTTTAGTGCTTAAAAGGTTGAAAATGGTACAATGACAACATACTAATCAATCAATCAATCTCTGAGTGGTAGATTGTTAAGAGTGGAGACTCGTCAATGGGTGAAGTTTCTATTGCAATCTTCGACCGAGAGCAAAGTTATAAAGAGAGAGGTAGGCAAAGTCTCAAGAGCGAGGCTTCAAAAGCAAAGTGGCAGGCAAGGTTTAAAGCACAACTTCAGTTAATAGATCCGGAACGTAGTCTTGGTTTGTAGATTCAGATCGTAGCCAAAAAGCAAGTATCGGTCAATGCTTGGGAAGCAAAGGTACACATTGATGCTCAATATCACTGTAAGTGCTCATGTTAATTTGGTCTAGTAACCTCTCCCGTAAGTAGTCAAGAAGTAGGGTAATTAATATTAATACTTGTTAATTTATTAGGCTTAAAGGGTTAAACCTAATAAGAGTGTAGCCCTAGATTATAGTTGTATTTTCTAAGGAATTACTAGTTCGCTATAATTTGAAGCTCTGATACTAATCTGTCACACCCCTGGCCGGCGGCGAAAGCGTCAGACTGTGCGACATTAGGATGTTGGGATTTAGGCCAAATATATACATTGATTAATACACATGATGTACTAAACAACATAGCTATTTATTCATTAAATAAAAGATGTTACACAATTGTTCGAGATACAAGTAGCTTACGAAAGCATGGTACAAAACTAAAGCACATAAGTTTCGTGCTACATCACCGAGTTTATCTCCTCCTTCAGACGAGTTCATTCTTCTGAGAATACATGTGGTTTGATAGGTCAACATAATGTTGGTGAGTCCACAAGTTTATGATTTTAAGGTGTTGAGTGAGTATTTTAGTTTATCTTGTTTATCCTAAACTTGCTTCTCAAGTTTATGTGTACTATCACTACTTTCTTAGGTTGGTTCCTAGTAGTAGTCTAAGATAGTTAGTTTTAGTTTAACAAAGTTACGATGAGTTCCTATAATCAAGCTATGACCGTTGATCCCGAAAACCACGACGCTTCATCGGACGTCACTAATGTGTTTAGAAAGTTATGCTTGCTTTGACTTGCCATCAGGTTGTAGTTAGCAACCACATGTGGGAGTATCAGTCCCATATAGATCTATACATATCTCTCCCGCTCACTTAAGATTTAACAATTATAAGTTGAGAGCTAGCTGAAAATCTATCTGCATGTTGATGAATCGTGTCTCATCTAACTCTTGCTGTGGGGGCCTCCTTTGGTCGGTCATGTTGTTATTCTCATTTTATTTATATGATTTTACTTATTATATATATTATTTATCTGAAGCGTATATATAATTAGTGTGTTTTGCGTAGCTAAGTATTTAGGTAGAGTAACACCAGGTACTAAGTTTATCCAAAGGGTGGCTATAATAACGAGTTTCTGCGTTTCCTGGTAACTAGCCGGGAACTAGGTATGATCTTATTTATCATTGTAGTTAAATATAACAACTAGGCATAATATTAGCTAAAGAGTTTGGGTACAATATCTATTGGGCATAATATCATCCTATTATTATGAGCATAATTATCTAACTACAATTAGTAATAACTATGTAAAGTTGCAATTTAAACATATATTCCCCACGAAAAGATTTGGAAAATGGGGCCGTGAAATCACCTGTGAGTTATAAAAATGTTGATGTAGGGTAGAAACTACAAGTTAGCACTTCGAGAGATGCTCGGGGAAGTGGCACACGAACCGAGATAGAGAGAGAACAGATGAGAGGGGTGAGGAAAATAAGTTGTCTAAACTTGCTATTTATAGCAAGTTTTGGAGTGCTCGCCATGCATAGATTTCCGCACAAATGCGTATGAACTGTACGATGCCGCTACGTGTTGTCCCCTCAGCGTGCCACATCATCCCGTATCCAAACATATCGAGTGTTAGGTGCGCGCAGCGCACCGAGCGCGAGCGTGCGTGACAGTAAAATTTAACTTTGAAATTTCGTAACTCTCACATACAAACTCCATTCTCAGGGACTCTTATATATCTATGTAGGTCTCGTCATTCTCTACAACTTTTCTTTGGGTTATTTTGTCTAGTTTTGACTTTCGTTTTTCGACGAGTTTTTATTACCGTTATGATTATATAAAAATTATAAATCTCTCATATAACTTCCTTTTTAGGTGTTCATTACCTAATAATTCCTACTTTATGTACTACTATGATTGCCTATGTAACATCCCAAATTCCAGAGGTGCTATTGAAGGACTTAAAGTGTAAATTATGGAAAGGGACTCGACGAGTAGGCATGCTTACTCGTCGAGTCGGCAGCTTGGACTCGACGAGTTGGTGCTGAAGAGAGAAAACCCTAATCCCGGGGGTTGTGCCCTATATAAAGCACATTATAACCCACCCTCGGCCTCTTTGCTACCCTTTTGATATCCAGAAACCCTAGAATTGAGTGAGCCTCCATTAATAGAGAGAATAGAGCTTTGGAGGGGAAAATCTTAGAAAGGGGCTTGAAGATCAAGAGGCTTGCTGCAAATGAGTGGTGTAGATTCGGTATCTACTTAAGTTGGAGCTTATATTGGAGGTAATAATATGTTGCTTGGGCTCTTTTGCATCTAGATTTATTATCATTTGAGATTGGGGGATTTTTGATATGATTGAGAGCTATTTTGAGTTAGAGGCTTAGATCTGAGGTTAGTACTTCAGATCTAGGCTTGTGATGGTCCAAAATGTCATAAAGCTCTTGTCTAAGAGTTGTTGGTGAAGCTCCCTAGTCCTTAACCCTAGCCCTAGAGTGTTTTGGGCCTATAGCTCCTTGGCTTCACATAAAGTTTGCCACTTTATGTGGGGGTTAGACTGTAGAAGAGTGGATCTATGGATTGGAGTACCTGTATGGCTCGAAAAGCCTCTGTATGGATTGAGAGCTGGAGAGACTCGGCGAGTCACATGGGTGTACTTAACGAGCTGTATGAACATAAGTATGGACTCAACGAGTTGGAAGAACAACTCGGCGAGTCTGTTGAAGATTGCCTTGGACTCGATAGTCTGGTCGTGGAACCCTAACCTCTTATGGTTAAAGCCTCGAATCAATGAGTCGAGGGGTGACTCTGTGAGTTGAGTCATGTTCTAAGAGTTTTCAGAGTATAAGGACTCGACGAGTCAACGGGTAGACTCGGCAAGTAGAGTCAGTCAGGAAGTTTGACTTTGGCATGGACTTTGACTTTGACCTTCAAGGGTGTTATGGTATTTGGTTATTTATGTCAATGGTCCATTGATGGCAATAGGTGTTGGAGTTTGGAGCAGTGCTTTGGGTGTGTGCTTCCGTGGTTCAGTTCTTCATTTCAGGTGAGTTATCCTCACTGTACTTAAGGGTCTAAGGCACCAAGGCTGGCCCTTTAAATTATTGTTTAGAGCTTGTTATGTTATGCGATGATATGCTTGCTAGTATCCTGGTAGATAGGATAATGATATGAGGATATTCCTTGTTAGCTTAGTATCTTAGAGGAATGGATAGTTAAGTGATGGCTAGTTCTGTTGGATCAATGCCCTGGTAGTTGGGTAGTGGTTATTTATAGACCTGTAGTTGGTCTTGCCTAATGTACGCTGGTAGGAGGTTAGCTGCGGGTTATGTATGTTGAGCAGTAGCAGAGGGTATTACATCCCGGTAGGATGATAGGGCCCTAGTATGTTGGTTCTGTAGAGTGTTATGTGGTTGCCTGTTATGTGTGCATGTTTTCTAGTGTGGGGCATTCCAACCCAATGGTTGTGGGCCAGGAGTATTCCATCCCACTAGGATGATTGGACTCATAGTAGGTTGGCATTCCAACCCGATGGTTGAGGGGCCTGGGGTATTCCATCCTAAGGGATGATTGGACCCATAGTAGTTACTATATGTATAAGAAGTGGGGCATTCCAACCTGATGGTTGTGGGCCAGGAGTATTCCATCCTGGTAGGTTGATTGGACTCATATTATGTTGGCATTCCAACCCGACGGTTGAGGGGCCTGGGGTATTCCATCTTGTGAGATGATTGGAACCATAGTAGTTATTGTTGTACGTATAAGTGTATGGGCATACCAACACGATGGTTATGGGCCGAGAGTATTCCATCCCGGTAGGATGATTGGGCTCGTAGTATGTAGGCATTCCAACCCGATGGTTGAGGGCCAGGGGTATTCCAACTGGAAGGTTGATTGGACCCAAAGTATGTTGTTCTTTGCTGTATACGTATGTTTATGTGTGTATAGGTAATTTGGGGGAAACTCACTAAGCTTTCGGGCTTACATTTGTGGTTGAAATCTACAGATAATGATCATGCTTCCTCTTTATCGTTTTCCTTTTTGTTTGTTGTAATCTGTTTTAATGAAGTAACGACTTTGCGTTTGAAATCTACACAAATCAATGATGAAACAATATTATGATGTTCGATCATGATTAAGCTCCATGACATGAGTATGAACTATGAACTAATGATCACTACATGAACCTTCAATTTACTTTAGTTGTAATCAAGGGTTGATGATCAAGTTACCCTTAGGCAAAGGTTTAAGAACTTTAGGCCTTTAATTGAAAAAATGCATCTTTCATAACTTTTGATCTATTACTTATAAAAATGTTATGGATGCCACAGTTTTTCACAGTCATATCTCATGTTGCAACCATATTAAAGACAAGATACACCTCACCCGGATTTTGGAATGCTGGATTAGGGCTCTTTCTAGTGTCTAAATCTTTTGAAAAGCCACATCTGAAGACTTGCAGAGTTAACTGGTTCTTGATAAATTGTATATAGATTGGTCACTTCTAAGAAAGGGTAAACGGTCATTTATTGCAGGGTATTTGTTTGAAGAACATCTAACCGTGGACCAAGAGCCTCTACAACCTCAGTGGTTGGTTCAATCAAATATGATGAATGCCCTTACTGCTACAATGTCTCAAGCTGAAACATCTGAAAACAACACGTCAGATGGGCCCACCAATCTCCCATGAGAGCTCATTAATAGACTTCAAGAGCTTATGCCCAATAGATGAGATATCGGGAGCGAGTCCCTGTCTCACCTTGTTCCATCTTTTTCAGTGGGACAAAAAGTTACAAATTTTGTCTGGTTGATATCGGTCTTAGTCCTAGTCCAATGCATGACAAACATAGTATACGACTCTCATGTTGTGTCTGGTCCAAGGGAGGGGCATAATAGTAATTTTTATTGATGTTTATATATAGTTTCCAGAAGGGGATTCAACAACGAGAGCACCACCAGCAAGTAAAGAAGTGGTTGCAAAGCTTCCAGTTATTGTTATTACAAATGAGATCTTGGCCAAGTTGCATTTTATTAGATATATGTACTTATAACAATTTAGTAAATGTTTCTATTCTTTTAATTGTACTATTTCAAGCACACATTACTGCCAATTCATGTTTGATACTGTTATAACACACTTAATTTTTACTCAAATGAAAAAAATGACGATGTACTTTTGTTAATCTCTTTTTACCATATTATACCATCAAACTTTTCTGTTGTAATATTGTTATAACACAAAATTAGTTTTTTCACTTTTTTACTGTAATGGTGAATGACATTTTATAACATAAACTGCATATTATAGCAATGTACTTTCGTTATGCAATGTTAGATAAAGTTGTATTCTTTTCATTTATTTATCATACTTTTTTGTTAAAGAAAGTTGTATTTTTTTTCATTTTTAATGGTGTATGATCTGGTGCATTTAAAAGAATACATGACAAAAAGGGCAATTTGGACCTTTATTATGGCTGTTACCAAAACTCCACCATTCAATACAATTATATTGTTATTTGTTTTTGTTTTTATATTCATTTTAATTTTTTTCTGTTTTTTTTCACAAATTGTTTCTGTTAAGGTAACTTTACAAAACTACCATTCAATTTCTTTCATTTATTTATACATCCCTTTAAATGCAAATAAAACAATGTACTTTTGTAAAATGGCATGATTGACTTTTTTGTTCATTTTTAATTCTACCAAGTGATATCAAAGAAAAAAATGGTCAATTTTACCAGTCGTCCAAAATGTCTAAAATTGTCATTTTTTGGAATAATAAGTTAATCAAGAAACAATTTCAGTTTTACAACAACAAATTTTCATTTTATGAAGACTATTCTTTAAACTTACAAATACAATAGTACAACCAGAATGAACATTACATAATTATAGTAACATATTCAATAAACGACCCCTAATTATACCGATAAGACAATATTGCCCGTTTATAACTATCTTTACATATAGACACATATAATAGTTATCATAATAACTAAATGCTACCTACACTCATACTATTTGTTTCTTCTCAAAGCCAATTCATCATATTTTGCCACACATAATAAAAGGCACATGACCATAAACAACCAATACTAACTTGTTCTCTTTTCTTTCGTTAACTAATTACAACTAGTACAAAACCGCTCTATGGACACACAAATATTTAGTGTGACCATATGTATCACATTTTAGCTACTTTGAATGTTATGTGTCTAAAAAGACACCAGGTTATAGACACATATACAACTGCCTCATGTCACAATACGTTTATCTATTGTCTCTTATAAAAAGGTATGACAATCTTAATCGATATGTGTGACTGATTGTGACCTATGGCCTCAATGTTCGAGTGTGATTAATATTTGTCACATTTAGTATAATTAAGTGTGGTTAAAGTTTTGATTATCTATACAATAGCCACACAAACTAATTTAAATGTATCCAAAAACACTTTGTAAATTTTTTTAATGACCTTTGGCCACACTTTTAATAAAAAGTGTGACAGACTGTTTTTTAGAAAGTGTGACCATATGTCATTTTTGTACTAATGGAATGTGCACCATGCACCTCCAATCTTGGAAAATTGAATTAAGACTATCTAAGATGATAATACTAACTAAACTAAAATATATTGATAACACAAAACTCATAAACAAAACTCACCAATTGATCAAAATGATTAAGAATCTAAACACAATGAATGTATTATAATATAGATTTTCTTAACCATACTTAATTAAGACATCAGTCATCTAAAAAACCCAACGAAAAAAAAAACGCTGGTTAATTTAGTTAAGGTATTTTAACTGTAATTAAAGTTAATGTTTCAATATGAACTTCTAATCCTAATAAATCAAAATTATTTTTTTTCCAATTGTCATTTCCTCAATACTTTTACCTCTATTATGTAGGTAAAGTATTCATCCTATCAAATTCTATTAAATGTGTAAATAAACCTTCATGATTCGTTTCTTTCCTACTGTTTCTAATACTTCCCCTGTATTTAAGCTACATCCCATATATCTACCCATATCTAGGGATTTTATTTGATTCAGCTTCACCAATGCATCTATTGTTGAAATTGACATGATGGCGTCCGATTACATATGGTTCTTTGCCCATGACCTTCTTTCTTATTGTCGCAATGAAGCTTCAAAATGATATTAACTAGGCATCTATGATGCAAATACATATAGTTTTGGCAGCACTATAAGTTTTTTCTTACTTTTGTTTGATTGAATTGAATCATTTTTCTTTTACTCTATTAGTAACTTGGTTGGAACTTGTGCCTCTAATGATGAATACATGATTAGTCTGTTCTTGCAAAATGTCAGCAAGTCTTTTTAAACATGCAATCTTTGGATTTTGGTGAGTGCATCTTGGTGTTGAAAATAAGGTTTTTTGACTCACTTGATGTTTGTGATTTAATCACCAAATATATTTTAGTGTAATGGATTTAACAAGTGTTTCAAGAATAGTGTTTTAGTTATAATACAAGTTAGGAGGTGTGAGAGTGCACACTTGTATTTACTAAACATTGTTAGTACTGAACCCTGATATACTGTGTCAAGTTGGGGTTAATAGGAAAACAATTAGCTATTCACGTGATTAATTTGTCGTTCTTTAAAGATGCAAATTCAAGGATTAATTCGTATTTTCTGAAAGTTGAAAATTGTTCTCGTTTTATCCGTTGTGTGGATAAGTCCGGGAAATTGTATGACTTCGTTGAAACACAAAAAACTGAAAGGACGCTTTCTTCTTCATTCTCTCTCAAAATTGATTATGTGTTTTATGCCTAAAATCAGAATCGTTTCTTCAGGAATTATCCTAGTTTGGATTTCGTGATACCCAAGACAATTAGGGTCGAAATATCAAACAAAGAAAGTGTATCACACGATTACTGTTTGTGATCCAGATTTCCTATAACCAAATTTCGAATTTCCCCAACACTTGATAGATGAAGTCATGAAGCTTAACAAGTCTGCTAAAAGATTTGTAGGCTAAAATCAATATTTTAAAGGTAAACGTTTTAAAACATGATATATATATATATATATATATATATATATATATATATATATATATATATATATATATATATATATATATATATATTCAAACACCTTGCAAGTGTGTGATGGTCTGCTAGCATGAAGGAAAAAGCTCATATTTATGCTGCTATTTTTGTTCGGGGGTTTGGAATTAAGGAACTGTTTGTTCAAATTCCAGACTAATTTTTTCTCCAAATTTCAAATTCAAGACATGGAATTGGAGTTACAAAACACACCTCAATGATATTCTTGTAGTTTCCCTAACCCTTCTTTCATTTCTTTATTTTGTTTTGAAATGTGTTTTTCTTCTTGGAGAAATTAGAAATTTGTAATAGACCTAAATTCTATAGATTGGTAATCCGAACAACTTCTGAATCGAATAACTATTGTTGCTGGAACTATGCTGCTGATGTCCAGTTAATCATTTATGGGTTTGCCTTTGAATCTTCACTTCCTCTTTATGTTGTATATTTTCTTAATTTGTTCTTATTTCTAATATCGAAGGTGTAAAATACCGTGAAGCACTTGGAAAGTGGGAAGCTACTATCACTTTGATGCCTAGAGAGCCACTTTACACTAGCAAAAGGCTGCTAGCTAACCTAATGGAGGACATTATTTCAATAAATCAAACTAATGGATGACATTACTCCAAGAAATTACACTAATGGAGGACATTATTTGAAGAAATAATATTGAAATGATGGTTGCTCTCAAAATAAAGCATCTAAGGGCAGTTTTGTCAAAAGGAATTCTCCCCTGGTTTGAAGAGAGCTTATTATAATATATAAACTAAGGTTAATTTTGTCAAGGTATTCTTGCCTGGGTGTGAAGCTATGTCACATGCTTATAATAAACTTTAAACTGTAAATTTATGTTTATAAACTTTAAACTATAAATTTATGTAAAAGTGGCCATTATTTGACCAAAATAGCCTTTTGAGAGTTAGAAATTGATGTTCTTAAGGTAGTTTGATCGTTAAACAAGTTAACGTTCACTTGTCCGCACACACTCAAAACTCAAAACTTGATATGGGTTCAAGAATTATTGATGACAAGGATTTGTTTTGACAATTTAAAAAGAATATGAAATATTGTGATTTTAGTGGTCTCCATGAAGAATGTCTTACTCCACATGGATTAGAAAAGATAGGTACCCACCACCATTCGACTAATTTTTCCACTTTTCGTTTTCAAACTTTCTTGTGGAGCCATATCTCCTTTTGTCGTGATGCATGAATTTTGAGAAAGAAATCAGAAATTGAGATAAATTTTCTATATCAATACATAGTTGTTTCATAGTGTGTATTTTATTTCCAAATCTTATCTTAAAATTTTTTTACCTTCACCTATGCCATAGGAAAACGATTAGCTATTCACGTGATTACCAGTGGTATCATTGTTTGGAGTTAAATATAGAAATGAATTATAAGTATTCTTAAGTTTGTTTGGTTTTACTTGTTGTGTCGCTTGGAAGAAATGGCGGTGTCATGAAAAAGTGAGGTGGCCGGTGGCTATCATGACGGTGGTTATAAAGTTTAAAAGGAAACTAAACATTATAAAGTAATAAAATTAAAAAAACAAAATAAGATTTACTATCTTTTAGTAATTAATTTCCAAACTAAATCGGTAAATATTTTTTTGAAATACTATACTCATATAAAAAGGGAATCTCTGCTTTTAGTGTGGGACAAGTAGGAAGCTTCAAAGAAACTACATAAATAGCTTTATTTCTTAGCCTCCAAGAAAAAAAAAAGCTAGTATCATTTTGTAGCATTTTCCTTTTTAATGCGATTGATTCCAAGTTGCGAAACCCATTGATCAACTTCCTAATCGTCTATCATATTCATGTTATTCTAATTCAAATCCCATACTAATTCCCCCTGTTTTTGTTGAAGATTCACATCGAGAAAGAGAATGGTTGTGATTAATGGTGAAAGTGAAACATCTGCCGATCAACTTCCGTTCGCAAGAAGGTTAGTATACGACCTTCACTTGGTTTATGGTTCATTCAATTGAGATGCTCTATCACTTTTAATCTCTGCTTTGATCATATCAATGGTGAGCATCACCAACTCCACACTTGCCATTTTATTGTTCGTATAATAATATTAATAGCCTATATTAAATAGAAAAAAAAAGGACAAATATGTCTCTACTCCCATAATATATTTTTTCAAGAAATAATAAAAAAGTAGCTCAACCAAAAAAATGGCCATCAATTTGCAATGCCAAAATAATGACAGCAATATGAAAAATGGTGAAAGAAAAAAAAACGCAGATGCAGTCTGTTTTTTACGTAGGATTTATCTATATATAATTTTTTCTTAAAATGATAGTGTGACTTTGTCATTTAGAGGCTCTTTACGATTTAGTAAATTTAGGCCCTAAAAGTTAATGTGAAATTGGAAATCTGCAATAACAACTCATAATTTTCAAACACCGAGAAAGATTGAAGAACATTGCAAAGTATGAAATTTTCAAACCGTGATTGAAACATTGCAAAAGTGCAGAAATCTTATTAAAATCTTACATTTTCAAACCCTAACGTTGCAAAGATGAAACTAAAGACTCAGAAAATGAAATCTTATATATATATTCTTGGTGGTATAGTGGAGAAAAAGAATTACATGAAGGAAAGATTGAAAGTACGAAATTTGAGAGTGAAATATGGTTAAATAAGGCATATTTATTTCTGATTTTTGCGAACTCATGAAGGTTTGAGATTGACATTGTTGCTAATTTATTCATAACCATGGTAATCGGCTAATCACATGAGTCGACCATTCAAGTTACCGTTTCAAAATTTGGCTATGTTCCATTTCATCAAGTGAACTCCCTAAGGATCGAGCCTATTCAAAATGATGTCGTTTTGGTTGCTACATCACCGTTTTTCAGATGACATCATTATTTTGCAAATGCCATGTGGATAAGTGATGACTATTTTGCCGATTGGGCTAACTTTTGTTGAGTTCCAACCTCCATTCTAGGTGTCCTCCTTTGACAAAAGAAAATTACAACTTCTTGGAATTTTCTGACAACCTGAAAATTACAACATCTTGGAATTTGCTGATTGGGTTAACTTTGATAAAAAAAAATTTCTCCGATTGTGAAGACGATGTCTATTTAAGTCGTACTCGGAATGGTTTCCAGTTTAGATCTTGAACTTGAGCAAATGGATGTGAAAACAACCTTTCTCCAAGGTGATTTGGATGAAGAAATATATAAGGAGCATCCAGATGGTTTTAAGGTGCCAAAGAAAGAACATCTCGTCTACAGATTAAAGAAAAGACTTTATGGTCTTAAGTAAGCGCCAAGGCAGTGATACGAGAAGTTTGACTTGTTAATGGTAAGTCACATGTACAAAAGAATTGTTGCAGACCATTGTATATACCTAAAGAAGTTTTTCAGATGATAAATTTGTCAACCTTTTTCTATATGTAGATGATATGCTAGTAGTGGGCCAAGATGAAACCATGATCAACAACTTTAAGAAAGATTTTTCCAAGTTCTTTGATATGAAAGACTTAGGCTCAACGCAACAAATATTGGGTATTTGATAGTGAAAATACCCATTAGGGTTTTAGTGTATTCCATCTCTATAAATAGTACAAATATGTATATAGTATTTACAATAAGGACCCTACACTATACATGAGATACAAATAAATCATAAACTAACCCCCCCCCCCCCCCCCCCCCCCCCAATCAGTTTCTATTTCTTAACTTGTTTCAAAAATCTAAAAATAACTATGTAGGAAGTCTTTTTGTAAATATATCAACAAATTGATGAGCATATGGAAAACGTAACATACACACACACTTGACCAATGACAATGTGTTACCTAACACAATGTAAATCTATTTCTACATGTTTGGTTCGTTGGTGCTTAACTAGGTTAGAAGCCAAGTACATGACACTAAATTGTCACAGAAGACAACAATATGAGATAACGGACATGACAAATCAAGAAGGAGATTTTGAAGCATTAGCTACCCCCTCTATTCTACTTCAGTACTAGACCGAGACACAATGTGTTGATGCTTAGAGGACCAAGATATAAGGTTATCCCCAAGATAGACACAAAACATAGAAGTAGAGTGACGAGTTTGAAGGCAACCAGTCAAATCAACATCGAAATAAGCAATTAAATGATCAACATGAGACGGACAAATTTGAAGACTGTGAGACATAGTACTCTGAAGATATCAAATAATGCACTTAAGTGAAAAGAAATGAGGTTGATGAGGGTCATACATATAAAGACATATTTGCTGAACTACATAGTCAATATTTCGACGAGTGAAAGTCATATATTGAAGAGTACCAGGCTTCGAAGTGGGGTCAGTAACCGACTTTCCAACACCGGAAAGATTGGGTTTAGTGTCCGTGGGAGTGCTACATAGATTACAGGAAGACATATCTGCACGATCAAGAATTTCTTTTACAAACGCAACTTGTGAGAGGAATAGACCTTGCATAGTCCCAGTAGTAGTAATGTTGAGGAAGAAAGATATGACCAAGATCTGTCATGGAAAATTTAGAGGACATCTGAGATATAACAAGAGATATTAAGGACATATCTGACATGGTAAGAATGATGTCATTGACATACATAAGAAGGTAGATAGCTTCAGAGCTACGATGAAAAAAGAAGTGTCAGAACGACTACTATGAAATCCAATAGAGAAGGATAGACCGTAAAACATGATAGGTTTTGAGCATTCTAACACTCCTATGGTGTACATGCAACCCTATAAACCTTGGATCTATGTTTTCTCTATTATACATGCAAATATTAAATATTTCAAGGTTTCATCCTAACTAACATATTATGAAGCACCTATACTACAAAGTTCTAGTTAGATGACATACCTTTTGATGTAGCTTGATGTCTTCAAACTTTAACAGCTTAGCCCCAATAGTTTGGAAGCCTCAAGTGGAATCACAAATCACCAAAACACCTTGGAAAACCTTTTGAGAATATGGATACTTGGCTCACACTTATGAAATCGGTTATTGCCCTCTTTAGTGTATCCACACTAGCCACTAACACCATTTCATGAACTATAAGATCCTTTCTATAGTGTGGAGGATTAGGGTTAAACCCTAATACCCATGACCTTTCATTTCCTAGGATCCATGGGTTAAAGCTCCATGGACTATCCATGATAACTTAGCCCAACCTAAATGAACTTGGCTCATTCCATATATATATATATATATATATATATATATATATATATATATATATATATATATATAAGAGTCCATATTTCATTAGTTCCTTTTGATCACTTAATTAATTCTTGATCAATACTAATTAAATAATATGATTCCATATTAATATATTAGAACTTATAATATATTAATATAAATCATAAATACACTATTCTCAAAAGACTAACCATATAAATTGTGTCGGTGAAGTGTAACCCAAATGGACCATGCCGATTCGGGTCAAGTACATACCAAATATAGTTATGGACTTAGACATTAATCCAACAATCTCCCACTTGGATAAATATTCTAAAACTATTATTGAGTATGACTTCAAAACCTAACTGGAAATTGTAGCTCTTAAAGCCGTTGTCGAACTCTGACCTTGTCAACGAACTCTGACTTTTGTCAATGACTTGTCCATTAGATAAGGGATCACATATTGCTCCATTCTAGATATCATATGGACTGATACATGGATTATCAATCATTCTTTCTGTCCATTTGTTGTTTCCCAATTTTCGATTTATGATGACTGACTGATTGAACAAATCAAATCAGTCTTGGCTTGGCCAAGCACTCACATGTGTCATCATTAAATCATCGAGGGGCCCACATATATCACTTTTATCCCGAAGGTAAAAGGAATGGATAAACTTCGACTCATATGGCTTGTTCTACTACTTGTTGAATCATACACAAAAGCACGTTTTATAACATCGAGTTACCGAATGCGTTTTCGTGCAATCAATGTACAACCAACTCATAGTAACAACTCATATCTCTAGGTTTGAAGAATATAAGACATTATCGTCTCATGATCACTCGTGATAAAATCCATGAAGTGATTCAAATGAGCGTGGCTTGAATCCAACACTCAGAACTTATGAGTACTCATGAGTGTTGTAGCACAACTTTGTCCACCAACTTGGACCTCTACAAGCCAACCCATGACAGTCTTGATTCATATCTACTTTCAACATGTGACCGACTGTTAATGGTTTGAATAACTTAGTCATTCCGGAAGAATAACCTAGTTATTATGGAAGTCAAAGCATGCAAAGTGAAACACAAGAATAAATGAATCTAATATGGTATCAAAACCTATGAATTTAAATAAAACACTTTCTATTTATCACCATACTGATTACTCATTATTCATTGTTTCGGTTTTATCAACTTTATACTTGAATTAAAACACTAGGTGTCCCATGCTCCAAGCATGTACACTATGTTTTCTAAACAATAACTTTGCCATGCACCAAGTATGAACTCTATGTTTGACTATGATCCTTTTCTTTGTGAACTTAGATCAATTGAACATAATTTCAATGATTCGCTTTTCACACTCCCAAATCCTTGTCTTACATATAAGAATTCCAAATTCCTATCATTTATCGAAATATGTTTAGATTTTAAACTTACATGCACTGTTCCTCTTGTAATGATTATGCACAAAGCCACAAAGGCTTGGCAATAATCATTACAGAGTATCCCAATGGAGAGCAATTCCATGGAAACGATGTCTTAGATTCAAAGCGCATTGCTTTGAACATGCTTCTTGCATTAAGTTTCTTTAACCTTACACAGATTGCTTCCACCTATGAAGACAACTCTATATTCCCATTTTGACTACCACTTCTGAACAAGAGTTGCTTGTTTTCAGACCATGTCAATATGGTCCTTCCAATATTAACAGTATACTTCCAACTGTCCTTGAGAAAGGATAAATATTATAACACATGTAATCGATCTTGTACCCAAAGTAAATGGGACACGATTCATGATGTTTCACATACAGACATGGTTCTAGACCAGTCTTTTGCCATAATAATTTTTTTGTTTGCCATATTCTCAAGATTTGACTATGAAAAGGGATGTCGTAATCATAATCGAATTTTGAGAACGTAATATATAGAATTTTCTTAAATTGAACCAATCCAACATGAAATTCATATATATATATATATATATATATATATATATATATATATATATTCTTGACTAAAGGTGATTAAAATCTCAATATAAGCTCTTTAGAATGATTATAAACTCAATCTAAGCTTTTTAGAATTGAAATGAATTATAATTTCATCTCCCTTAATTATAGCAAAACAACTTTTTCAACCCCTGCAACCTCACGAATTGAAACTTTTGTTTTCTATAATTAACATTGCTAACTTGCAATTCTTATCATAATTATCATGCTCCCACTAGCTTTGACATGTATCTAGAAAACAGCTGGACCTCTAGAAGTCAATACTTTATTGACATTTTTACCAAAGTTCAGATTTCTGATACTAGATTGCTTTGATAAGGCTTTTTCAAAATTATACACCTTATCTTAGATAGCTCACAAGTGTGTCTGAACAATTTCAGAACTATGAAAAGGGATGCCGTAATCATAGTCTCAATTGTTTAGACCTTTTTCCAGTTCTCATAAGTCAATGTTAGTGTGTCGGTTAACCACGCACACTCCAGTAACGACTTTGAGAACTATAAATATCACAATTGATATCTACTTAAAATCTACTTAGTGAAAGAATTTCCTCACCATCATTTTCATGAATCGAAGAGAAACCTTATGACACTTAGATTTTATGGTGTATGTGTTCTTATCCATGTGAATTTGTCAAACCATAATCACAAGACTAGGTTAGTGACAAATCCTAACTAATATGGATTGAAATTGTGCAATCTTAACTTCTTGCCACCTGGCAGCTCAAGGGCCTGCAATTGCTTCCAAGTAGCTATGCAAACAATTGAGAACATGTAGAACTCAAATGTATAGCCAACTTAACTGGAATGGGCACAGAAATGTCAACACGATAGGTTATAAACCTCTAGTTGTGTGCTAGTGATGAAATACATGTTTTATTCTTGAATACTTCTTGAAACCCTTTCAGGGTCTTTTATACTTCCACTGTCTCCTTGACCTATAAGACTTTCTTGCCAAATATTCAAGAGATAGTGTGGATTTAATCAAGACAGACACTTAACACAATTAGCCTGAGTTGGTCTTTATTTTATCCAAAACATCACAAATTACCAATTTCAAATGTATAAGAGTAGAAAACTTTTAATCTTACATTTGAAAAGTGTTTTAAACCTTCTTTAAGACATGTCACTCAAGTTACAATCTTAGAGTATAACTCTAAGAATTGTTTTTGGAACGATGTATGAATCATCTTCTTGATTTAATCACTTCAACAATTCATAACTCCTCTTCTTAACTATCAGAATGCACTTAGAGGATGAATTGTGATAAGGTCTCTAAATCATTAAGATGATCTTAAAACATGATACTAAAGTACTCTCCCATCTTTTTAGATTTGAGAAACTTTTATCCTTTTGCCTAATTTGATTCTTCTTATTCGTTCTGTCATACATTGAAACTTTTCCAATGTCTTAGAATTATACTTAAGCTTGTAAGTATAATCATATTTACTAAACCTTAGTAAATCATGACGAATAGTATTATCCATATTTTGTGGTGAACTCTGACCAGTGCACAAGAATGTGTACCCGATCCCTTAGTCCTTTACATGACTCACACATCCATGTGAACAAGTAATTAGTCTTAATTTTCCAATGCTTGAAAGTTCTCATTCATCGTACTATACAACTTGCATGATTCCAAGTTTCGGTCCAATTTAAACTTGGGTTATGAGAAACTTTCCTTATTTGGTAAATTTAGACACTACCACAAATGAAAGAATCAAAACCATTTTCCTATATTACTAGCAATGGAATCATATAAACAACAATTTTTCACATATGTCATTGTAAGGATACTTAAAATAAATAAAATCAAAATTTTCCTTTTATTTTAAAAAACTTTGCGGAAAAACTCATCCTTACAATCCAGATGAAAACCTTGTTGTTATCTATTCCTAAGCAATGTGTCATAACTCCTAAGTAACATCTCAAAAATTCTGATGCGATCGAAATCCATCTTCGCGATCAGAATCAGCATATACTTCCTTTAAGCTTTCTCTCTTTCTTTGGTTCTTATAACATCACCATCTGACTCAGTCACATTATGTAATAAGAATCTCCAAATAGGAGCTTAACAGAGTTAGACAATGGATTTTACCTAAAGTAGAGTCAAACTTATTGACTTTAACATCCTTAGGTAAATTTTGCAGCTTCGCAATCAATGCCTCTTCTTTTGGAAATTTAACATATGGACCCTTTGGTAATGGTACATGGGACTATCACAGACTTAGTTTTTCTCTTTACCATTTGGTCAACCGAGTTGACTATGGCCGGTCCCTTTCCATTGGGAAGAGAATGCTTTTTTTGGATTTCTAGTGTCACCATTGTCAATGTCCATAAAGTTTTGGGAAGTCGATCTTCTAATCAAATTTGCTTTACTAGCCTTCATTGCTGATTCAGCAGCACCAAGCAAATAGATAAGATCATTAAGGGTCTTGTCATAGACTGTTTCATAGGATTCCCAAAGGAACTTACTATGTGACTTAGAAAGTGATTGAACCACCAACTTTCTCAAGACTTTGACACCCAACTCTGCCGACTTGTCAATATGTGACTTCATCTCCAAGATGTGATCACACCTAGACCTTGCCTTGCCAATAGGGCTTTAGTGACCTTGAACTTGTGGGTTAGGGATAATAATTGGATGAGGTGGAGGAAGTGAAGTTCCAAGAGATTTGGGAAGATCATAGATGTCTGAACTAGACATCTTTTGGGAAATATTCAAGATAGTTGATCTAAAGCCCCTAATATAACACCCAATATGAAATATTAAGGCTAGGACCCATCAGACTATTTTATAACTTGGAATAGGGATGCCGTAATCCAAGCTATAAAATATGTGAATGTAGGTGAATGACGATTCACCAATTTCCACCAAGATAAACAAAATGTATTATTAGGTTTTAATTGGTTTTGAAACTCTTAGATTCTTTTGAGATTCATTGAACTTTTCAATGGCATGTTTCAATCTCGAGTGTGCCCTTCAGGTTTTGTGACTGGGATGCCGAGGATCACAAAACAAGGTGTGAAGTAATCATGCAAATATACTTGGTACCCTTAATATTTACCCCTCAATCGATGTGTCGGTTAACCACACATGCTCCACCAATACTATGATAAACATTAAGTTACCCTTTGCCTACCTTGTTAAGTCCAGGTTAGTGTGCCAGTTAACCACACACGCTCCACTAACGGCTTAAACAAAGTGCAAAGTGTAATTTCATGGACTAGCACCTTAACTAAGATTGAGAATTTATAAATGTTTAGTTATTAGTATTTATCATTAATACTTTTAATGAAGGGAGAATTATAGTCATTGTCTTACCCGTTCGGCTAACGACCCTCCACCGGTCAAGGAAGCGGTGGGTGAGAGTGGACACCATTAAACTGCTATTTTATAGGCAGTAACCTTATACCCCTTTATAGACCGGCTTCATGAATGAGACCTACTAATGGTAAGACGACTTGCTCTTATACATACATACATATATATATATATATATATATATATATATATATATATTATTATTAACTTATAATATTATAAAGTATAATGTTGAATTTTAACTTTTAAAATTCTAAGGGCTTAACTTGGAATTAAAGTAATTATGGGAAAACTTTACAAATTCCAAAACTTGAGGGCAAGTTTTTGAAACTATTCAAAACTTTTCATTTCATAACTTATGATTTTAATGGTTCGTTAAAATGAAGACTCTTCATTTTTTATGTAACCTCTTATTCTTTAATAACACTTTTAAAGAAGTGACTTTTAAACATCCATAACTTGAGGACAAGTTATGGAGTCATAATACTATTTAATAAAATAATCATCTCATGAAGGACAAGTTATGGAGTCATAATACTAACAAAATAATCATCTCATTTTATCTTTTACTAAATTTGACCTAATTCAACTCATATAGCAAATGATTCAAATTTTACAAATAATTAGTTTTTCTTAAAAACAAGTAATTATCTTAAAATTTGACAAACGTCATTTTTTTTCCTTTTTTTTCAACTTTGAAAATAAAACATTTGCATCAATATAACAGAAAACAACCCATGGCTCTGATACCACTGATAGGTTTTGAGCATTCTAACACTCCTATGGTGTACATGCAACCCTATAAACCTTGGATCTATGTTTTATCTATTATACATGCAAATATTAAATATTCCAAGGTTTCATCCTAACTAGCATATTATTAAGCACCTATACTACAAAGTTCTAGTTAGACGACATACCTTTTGATGCAGCTTGATGTCTTCAAAATTTAAGAGCTTAGCCCCAATAGTGTGGAAGCCTCAAGTGGAATCACAAATCACCAAAACACTTTGGAAAACCTTTTGAGAATATGGATACTTGGCTCCCACTTATGAAATCGGTTATTGCCCTCTTTAGTGTATCCACACTAGCCACTAGCACCATTTCATAAACTATAAGACCCTTTATATAGTGTGGAGGATTAGGGTTAAACCCTAATACCCATGACCTTTCATTTCCTAGGATCCATGGGTTAAAGCTCCATGGACTATCCATGATAGCTTAGCCCAACCTAAAGGAACTTGGCCCATTCCATATATATATATATATATATATATATATATATATATATATATATATATATATATATATATATATATATATATATATATATATAAGAGTCCATATTTAATTAGTTCCTTTTGATCACTTAATTAATTCTAAATTAATTCTTGATCAATACTAATTAAATAATATGATTCCATATTAATATATTAGAACTTATAATATATTAATATAAATCATAAATATACTATTCTCAAAAGACTAACCATATAAATTGTGCCGGTGAAGTGCAACCCAAATAGACCATACCAAGTCGGATCAAGTACATACCAAATATGGTTATGGACTTAGACATTAATCCAACAAAAACACCGGTACTAGCAGTGAGGAGCTTGCTTAAGCCTGTATAAGGCTTTGCGAAATCAACATACATAAGCAGGGTGTTAAGGTTCTACATAACATGGAGTTTGTTTTATATAAACTTCCTTAGTGAGTTCGCCATGAAGAAACACATTCTTAATGTCAAGCTGATGAATAGGCCAACGTCGAGAGATGGAAATGCTTATAAGTATGAATGGTAGCGGGTTTAACAACATGGCTGAACGTGTCGTCGAAATCTAAGTCAGGCGGTTAGGAGAAGCCTTCAACAATTAAGCGATCCTTGTAGCGGTCAAGCTTGCCATGGTGTTAAATTTGTGATGATAGAGCCATTGACAGCCAACAATGTTGCTACTGAGAGGAGAGATGTAACGACCTAATTTTCAAAAGAAAATTTTTATTTTTAATTAACCAAAATATTTCCACAACCATGAGGTTTCCAAATACAATTGTTTCCAAAATTCATAACCATTACAAATTTATTTCAAATCATCAGAGTGTCCCATAAGATGCCCGAGAGAGAGTGCATGTCATGCCATCAAACCTTGCCCTTGCCCTTGGGCTCAGATGTACCTGAAACATATCCACATACGGTAATCTAATTCTTAGTGAGTTCCGCAGAGCATACCCCACCCACAATCCACATAACACATATCATATTAGCTATAAGAGCTATCTCTACCACATAAGCCATGCATAGAAACATATAAGGATATCGTGGGCTCCTCCCAAGGTCTTACTATAGGGTGCCATGGGCTCCCCCACATGGTCTTACACCCAAGTATCATGGGCTCCCCCCATGGTCTTCAGCTGGAAAACCATGGGCTCCCCCACATGGTCTTACATCTAAGTGCTATGGGCTCCTCCCATAGTCTTTGCTTGAAAAGCCATGGGCTCCCCCACATAGTCTTACATCCAAGTGGCATGGGCTCCCCCATGGTCTTTCCTTGCAAGTGTCACATATATAGATAACATATTACCAAACATATCTAACTATCATACCACATGTCTCTACAACAAGCATACCACATATCTCTACACAACAAGTATACCATCTATCATGAAATGGGCCGGCCTTGGTGCCTTAGACCCATTGGTATGGTGAGAAGACTCACCTCTTGTGAATGTAGAACTGACAAGCTAAGATTAGCTAATCCCCCACGTGCTGGTCCAAATCAACCGCCTATAATAATCATGTGATTAACTCGTCAAAATCCCATAGACACCCTTAAAGTCAACCCTGGTCAACAGTCAATGTCAACAATGCATGTTGACCTCTACTCATCGAGTGTGTCCAGCAACTCGTCGAGTTACCTGTGTAACCCGCCGAATCCCTCCGAAAACTCATGAATACCAAACCAAAAACTCATGTAACCGAAAAATCATGACAACCGAAAACTCACTCAAAAGACCTGAAAACGAGTAAACCCTATTGACTCGTCGAGTCAGTTAAGGCACTCGACGAGTTCCTTCAGTCTCCTTTAAGTTCAACCTCTTCCAGTGGGATCTAAAGTCCCAAACTCCAGATCCAAACTCTCCTAGTGCAGATACCACGTAAAGTTGCAAACTTTACGTGCATGCAAGGTCCTCCAAGGCTATAACTTCAAAACTAGGCTTCCTACAAGGTTCTCATGCATGGAAAGGGGCTAAGATGGATAAAGTGAGTAACTTTATGTCCTTGGGGACCTAGAGAGGTCCAGATCAGGAGCCATTTGCCTGTGATAAGTCCATATTTGAGTTTGACCCCATTTTACACCCAAAAGTGACTACGTTCTACCATGAAATGAGATATAAGTAATTAGAGATCAAGGTGGTAACTTTACCTCTAAATGAATGCTCACAACCCATAGATGCTGGATCCCAAGCTTTCCCCCTCCTTCAAGCTCTTCTATCTTCAAGTTTCCTTCTTTAGAGGCACGAATTCACTCTCTAAGGACCATACACACTCAAAGAAGCTCAAATATGCGGCTAGGGTTTCTTTTCAGACTGTAAGGACGATAAGGGAGGCTACAATGAACCATAAGTCCTTTAAATAGGGTACCAACCCCTAAAATTTAAGGTTTTCCTCTACAACACCTACTTGTCGAGTCGGGCCTTCCGACTTGTCGAGTAGGGTCGAAATCCTGCGTCCACCAAAATGTCTCTACTTGACGAGTTGGACTCCCAACTCGCCGAGTCCACACACAAAACCTTAAAACTTAATTAAGTAATACGTGGAACAGGTGTTACAAGAGACAATATCCCAAGTTTGATTACAATGAAGAGCATCCATTTCAATATCCATGGTAGATTTCTAGTTAGGATCACACATGGATTGAAGGGTAGAGCGAGGAATTGGAGAGATGTCATAAGTAGAAGAAATATTGAGGATTTGACAAGGCTTTAAAGATCCAGTTTGAGAATGGGTTGTCATAGAGTCACAAGGAATATGATTCGACATAAGAGGAGGAGAGGAGGAAGTAGAATCATCCAAAGACTAAGGTGGGGAAGAAGGAGAGGAGAAGACGTGGCGTCCAAAGGAGAAGATATGAAGGGATTCAATATACTAGATGAAGTAGCATGTGTAGGAAGGACAAATGAGACATTTTCTGGAATCAAGTAGTCATATTCAAAGGTAGTGGGTGTTGAGTTAAAGTATTTGTAAGGAAAGTTATCCACATCAAAATAACATGGCAATAAATAATGAGACATTGGGTTGTGAATTCAAGGCATCAATGTCCTTTGTGATCCGGAGAGTGTCCAAGATAGATGCAAGATGTTGAGTGTGGTGAGAGTTTGTGAGGAGAGGTGGATGCAAGATTGGGATAGCGGAGACATCCAAATACGCAAAGATGATCATAGGAGGGAAACATATCGAAGAATACCTCAAAGGGTGTTTTAAAAGATAGAGTGGCCATGGAAAGGATGTTAAGGGTGTAGACGGTAGTAAGGAGAGCTTCGGCCTAGAATTTAATAGGCGATGATGCTTAAAAGAGATACGTACGGAGAATATTGTTAATTATACATATGACAAGTTCCACCATATCATTCTGTTGGGATGTGTAGGGGCATGAGAAACAAACACATATGTCGTGAGAATGAAATTGATTTAGAAGAGATTGATTTCTATATTCACAACCATTATCACATAGAACACATTGAATTTCGAAATTAAATTGTGTTTTAATATAAGCTTGGAAATTGCAAAACATAGAGTAAACATCAAATTTAGCACGAATGGGAAAGACCCACAAAAAGGAGAATAATCATCTAATAAAGTATATAGTATTCGAAACCACTAATCCTAAACCGGAGAAGTCCACAAATCGGAATGTCTTAATTTAAACAACTTAGATGTCTTTGCTGATGAAGACCGAAACAGAAGAT
This sequence comes from Lactuca saligna, assembly GCF_052625555.1. Classification (NCBI taxonomy): domain Eukaryota; kingdom Viridiplantae; phylum Streptophyta; class Magnoliopsida; order Asterales; family Asteraceae; genus Lactuca; species Lactuca saligna. The sequence continues at coordinate 47,748,008 of NC_136425.1, forward strand.
GACAATGCTTTCCTAGTTGACATGCATGCTAGACAGAAAATTTATTTGAAGAAGACGTTATAAAATTGCAAGACTATAAAAACTTCAAAATTGAAGGGTCGGGATGCCCGAAGCGACGATGACAGGTAGGGAGAGACACAATAACGAGACAAGTAGCAGAGGAATGTGAAGAAGATTGAGTAATGGGATAGAGACACAATAAGGAGACCAGTAGCAGAGGAATGTGAAGAAGACTGAGTAATGGGATAGAAATCTTCAGTATTACCACAACGCTGGAGGAGGGCACATGAATCAACATCCTTAACGAAAAAACTAAACGGTCAAACGTAACAGAAATAGAGTTGTCAGTGGTAAATTTATGAACCACACAAGATCTTTAACGATTTTGTTAGACAAAAGAATATGTTTTAGCATAAATTTATTTTGAGAGAGGAGAGAAAGAGTGACCTGTGTGACTGACCGGAAGCAAAGCACCATTACCAACTATTATGGAATTAGAATTACACAGAGTAAGGGAAAGCATGTTACCTTGAGTAAATGACCTATGAGAGATTGTACCGGTGTCGATGTAGAAAATATTATCCGGAGGTGGTTGTACACACATTTCTTGAAAAATGGAGCTGAGATCGGTCATTTTTGAAGATGGAGTCGGAGATTTGGACCTTGGCTGCCAAAAAAATTGTTAACTGCTATGGATTATGACCGAGGCCAACATGATTGTTTTGTGTGAAATGGGGATGTCCGTGAGGCTGTTGCTAGATCGAAAAAGGAGAATGGGCCGACCGTAGAAACTAGTCCGGTTGGAGATGATGAACAGAATCAGCTGGTGGGCCGATGGTGCTCCAAAGCTTGATGGACTGAGAGAATTTGAGCCGAAAGGAGCATAAGGCTAGTACAATGGAGTGCCGATTCCCAAAACCTATTGAGAAGCTTGAAAAAAAATCTTGATTTTTTGGAGTATGCCTGCATAATGAGATCGTTGACCCGAAATATTTCTCGTAACTTGATTAGTACTAACATACAAACTAGAATTATCCCTCTAGAGGCAACCCGATTGTTATTCCGGTTTTGTTCCACAATGTTGTTGTATGAACGCAACAATTGGCGTAAGATTTGCATAACAAGCTCAATTTCTATAATCTCATAGTCGAAATTAGACAATGCATCAACTAGATTCTTCAAGGTGTGGTAGAATTCGGTAATTGAGAATGCACCCTTTTTTGTATTTTTGAATTGATCTTGCAGTTAGAACATGCATGACATTTTGTTGTTGAGGAAAATTTGTCCAGCTCATCCCAAAGATCTTTGGTAGTACAATTATCACGTGATATAATTTGAAGCAGATTTGGATCAACTGTAGAGTAAAAGCCAAGACTTAACAATGGAATCCCAATCTTCATCATCATCGCCTGTTGGTTTTGATTTCCACTAATATGACCCACAACTTTGGCACCTCTACAAATATCAATAAGGATTCTTCGCCAAAGTTTGTATTTTGATCTGTCCACAGTTAGTTTAAAATTGAATTGATTATATACATTAGTCACCGCATAGATAAGCATTTAAGCGGTTGGGAAATTGGTAGAGGATGAGCCCGAGATGGACATAATTCCGAAAATATAAAAACTCGTGAAATAAAAAACAACAAAATAACAAGATGAAGCTTACTATGGGCAGGAAGAGGGATTGTAGGCGTATGGAGCATCAATCCTAGACGTCGTGATGATGAGAGATTTCGAGAACATAGAAATAGTAAGCAACGACGTCGAGTGAAGGTCGATGATGGAGTAACACCGGTGATTGTTGTTCGGTGGAAGCAGTCACAAGAAAAACTTGATGTAACAGATTGTGATAGAGCCAATAACAATTGGATATGAACCCAAGATACTTGGAACACAAGCAAAACATCATGTACGATTGGTTGGGGATGATCGATTGCTGGAACAAAGAAGGAGACATTGGGAAAAAAGAGTTTACGTATCAAGAAGGAAGGATACGTATGAGGCTTGATAGCATGTTTGATGGTGAAAATACTCGTTAGGGTTTTAGTGTATTCCATCTCTATAAATAGTATAAACATGTATACAATATTTACAATAAGGAGCCGACACTACACATGAGATAAAAATAAATCATAAATTAACATTAGGCATGAAAATTATATGTGATTGAAAATCGAGAAAATTGTTCTTATCATAGGAGGAGTATCTTGAAATTGTGATCAAAAGGTTCAACATGAAAAATGTCACGCCCGTTGATACACCATTGAAAAATCACTTTAAGTTGAGTAAGAAAATTTGTCCTTTTGATAAAGAAAAAACAAGATGAAAACAATCCCTTATTCCCCAGTTGTAGGAAGCCTTATGTATGTGATAATGTATACACGACCTGATACCACTCATGTCATTGGTGTTGTGAGTAGACATCTAGGAATTCCGGGAAAGTATATGCGTATATCAATCCAGGTTATATAAGTGTTTGTAATTATCAACAACGGAAGCCAAGTACATGGCCGCAATTGAAGCTTGGAAGGAGATTATATGGCTAAAACGGTATCTTCGAGTATTAGGGTTTCCACAACAAGAGGACATCGTTTATTATGATAGTCAGAGTGTTATGGACTTGATCAAGAACTTTATGTACCATTCCTTCATAAAACACATTGATATACGTTATCACTAGCTCAGAGAAGCAATCGAGGGAAGAAAATTAAAGTTATCAAAGGTCAACACAAATGACAATCTTGCAGAAAAGTTGAACAAGGTGGCGACACAAGAGAAACACAAACTATGTGTCGACATAGATGGATTGAGGATTGTTAAATGGAGACCGGAGGGGGAGATTTGTTGAGTTCCAACCTCCATTCTAGATACCCTCCTTTGTTGACAAAAGAAAATGGCAACTTCTTCTTTTGACATGATGAACACAATAAATGGAGAGGCTAAAACGGTGGCTACCATGGCTATAAATAGAGGTTCCAACCATAGTTTGTAAATACATCCCAAACAAACATAGTTAGATCATAACACTAGATTGAGAGTGTTAGAAAGAGGTTTGTTTTTATTTTGTAATAATGGAGTGTAAAAGTTGTTCTTATTGTAATTATTTTCTTGTATCAAATATGAGAGTTTTTCAATACCAATCATTTTGTCTATTTTTTGAAAAGTGGTTGATGAGAGTAGATATATTTGTCTTTTTCTCTATTTAATATTGTTACTTTTTTTTTTAATAAAGTTGTTTCAATAATATAATAACTAATTATATAAGAATATTTATTTTAATTATAAATGTATATAATAATATAATTTATAAAGCTATTGTAAAGAAATATGTATGCTAATTTTATAAAAGGCTAATAAATACAAATGTTGTTTTCAACTGAAAGTTACTGAAAGAGGAATATACTTAAAATATTATTTTTTATGTTAAATATAGTGCAATGCGTTAGTGTATCGGGTGCGACATAGTTTTTTTGTCTTTATATATGTTGAAGTCTCTCTCTCTCTCTCTCTCTCTCTCTCTCTCTCTCCCCACAACGGTTCTTTTGGAGAAACAATCTTGGGCTCCACATATTGTTTATATGGTATCAGAGTCGGCGTCTTCATCCCAGTGGCTTAACATATCCTTTTCTTACTCATCGAACCTCCTTCTCTGAGGGGGAGTGTTAGTATATCACACATTGGTATGATATGGTCCCTTATGTTTCTATATATATGTTGGAGTCTCCCTCTCTCCTCAAAGGCTCTTTTGGAGAGAGAATCTTGGGCTCCACATATGTTTACATAACGGTTCAGAGAAAATTTATCGTTTATGCTATCTTTTACACCACTTTTATCAATTTGAGTGTAAAAGATAGTGTTAAGGGTGGAGTTGGTCTTAGGGGTCCTAAATTTTGCTCAGGACATGTAGAACATGGACAGTGGGTGTTGTTAGACACATGTGATTGGCATAAACAGAAAAAAGAAAAGTTGTTTGATAGGAGTCGATGAGTTATAATTTTGTTCATAGATGTGATTGCATTATTGAAGTTCTTGGATGTCTTTTACGAATTTAAGTTTTAAGGGATAGTTTACTCAAACTTTTGATTAGCTTTAAGTGCACTTTTCTTGATGCAATATTTTGTGTATTTTGATCAGTTATCAGATAGAAGCTCTGGAGCAAGCAATAAAACAGAACACAATAGTGTTCTTGGAGACTGGATCAGGCAAAACATTAATTGCTATTATGCTTCTACGCCACTATGCTTACCTGTTGCAAAAACCATCACCTTTCATTGCAGTTTTTTTGGTACCCACTGTTGTATTAGTCAAACAGGTTAGACCCTTACCATATTTCTTAATTTTTTGCACACAATATGCTTTCTTTCTTTTTTAACTACAATCATGAGAATTTGTATCCCTCATTGCTGTATAGCAAGCTGATAGTGTTAGAAAACATGTTGATCTGAAAGTGGAAGAATACTGGGGGGAAAAAGGTGTTGATCTTTGGAATGCGGCTGATTGGAAGAAGCAACAAGATGAAAACCAGGTATAAAAAGTCAACATTTATTGACCAGTATAAGTTTTTGACGAATGATCATGTTGCAGCTACTGGTGATGACACCTCAAATTTTACTTAATGCTTTGAACCGTGGTTTTTTAAGCTTGGATAACATCAAGCTTCTGATATTTGATGAATGTCATCGTGCAAAGAAAAAATATGAGTACGCTCTTATTATGAAGGTGTGTTATGTTTTTATTACATCTTATGTTAATTTTAGGATGATCATATTGTATTAATATTAATTTTCTAAATGTGAAAATCATTTATATATATATATATATATATATATATATATATATATATATATATATATATATATATATATATATATATATATATATATATATATATATAGGAGTTTTATCACCCCCGGTTACGCGATGGTGGTTCTCAGCTTCCTAGGATACTTGGGATGACAGCTTCACCTGTGGAAGCTAAAGGTATTAAAATTAAAATTTATTTTTATTGTTTTGTTTTCTTAATTAGTGTGATCCTAATTAGCTTGTTTTTTGTATTGTAGTGTCAAGCTCACCCAAGGATTATTGGGAAAAGATGAACAAACTTGAGACTATGTTGAATTCAAAGGTTTTTAAAGAAAATTTCACATTTTTGTTCAAACATTTAAACTAGTTATTTGATTATAATGGCATAATAATTAAGTAGTATATTTTTTTAATGAAGGTGTATACGTGCTCAAGTGAATCTGTGTTATCTGACTACATTCCCGTTTCTACTGTTAAGATTAAGTTTTACAAAAACATGGCACCTCCTTACCATGTTCTTGAGGAGTTAAAAAACACTCTTTCAATTTTAAGACAAAAGGTAACCTTTACTGGTTTAATTTGACTTTGAAATATTTATCAAATTTGTATTGTTAACAAATACATATGTTACTCCACAGCATGAATCAAAAGTCAGTATAAGTTCAACTCTCTCAGAATCTTCAAGGCAAAATGCCATTAAAAGATTGTCCAATTTGTATTCAACTTTTGAATTTTGCTTAGACGAATTGGGCATTTTCTTGGCTTCAAAGGTGTGTTTTCAAACTACTAATCTTTTCTTGCAAACATAGAAACAGAAAATGACCTTTTTACCCCTTGTAACAGGCAGCCGAAGCATATTCATGCGACAAAAATGACCTGTTTTTATGGGGGCAACTGGATGTACGTGGAGAAAATATATCCAGGGAATTTTGCAAAGATGCCAACAAAGTTTTTTGCTCATACATACCTAATGGTACTTAATATAACATTCTTTATAAATTAATCTTTAGAAAAAACTTTTTCTTTTTTCTTCAAACTATCTTTTTTGGCGATTTCCAGAATGGTCAATCACTCAAGTCAACGAAGCAACTGTGAGCATTGGGTTGCTCTCAACAAAAGTCGTCTGTTTAATCGAATCTCTTCTGGAATACATGTATATGCTCTCGCTAATGTTGTGGCCATTGTACTCTATATCTATCTACCAATATCTGTAATTTTTTTTTATATATAAATTTATTGTAGGGATGTGAAGGAAATGAGATGTTTAATCTTTGTTGAAAGGGTGGTAACAGCAAGGGTATTAAAAAGCTTACTGTGTGAATTGCACTCTAAACTTTTTGACTGGAAAACAGAATACGTAGCTGGGAATAATGCTCTTATTCAGTCACAAAGCCGGGGTGTACAAAATAAAATAGTGGAAGAGTTCCATAAAGGAATGGTATGTATGTCTATATTTAATGTTATAGTCAAAGTGCATGTGTTAAAATTAAACATAATTTGTGATATATACAGGTAAACATCATTGTTGCAACATCAATTCTTGAAGAAGGCTTGGATGTGCAGAAATGCAATCTTGTAATAAGATTCGATCCTGCATCTACTGTTTGCAGTTTTATTCAGTCTAGAGGTCGTGCTCGAATGCAGGATTCTGATTTTCTTTTATTGGTTAAAAGGTATAAGTTTTAATGATAGAGTTGTTTCTCATTTTGATGTGGTGTTTGTGAAATATGTTATTTATTTATTTTATTTTTTGATGATTTTTAGTGGGGATGATGATACGTTGAATAAGGTGAATAATTACCTTCGGAGTGGAAAGATCATGCGGGATGAGTCTTTGAGCCATGCTTCTGAACCATGTGGGCCCCTTGAAAAAGACTTGTATGATGAAGTGGTGTATCATGTTGAATCCACAGGAGCGACTTTAAGATTGAGTTCGAGTATTTCCATGGTTTATTTCTATTGTTCCAGGCTACCTTCTGATGGGTTTGCTCTTAACTCTTGGATGCTTCTATCGTTATTATTTTTTACATTTTAACAAAATGGAAGGAAAAAGATATAAGATAATATAAAAAAGGACCAAAATGAGCGGGGTCTTTTTTAACAAATAACGCAATTGCATTGAGAAATTGTTCATATGTTGTGAAATGGTGATGCCATTTTGCAATATATATATATATATATATATATATATATATATATATATATATATATATATATATATATATATATATATATATATATATATATATATATATATATATATATATATATATATATATATATATATATATATATATATATATATATATATATAATGAAATTAAAAAAAAAAAAAAAAGTCTTTTTGCAGCCTTATGTTAGTAAAATGTAATTTCGGAATTGTAGGGAACCCGAATTTCGCACGTGTTCATTTTGTTAAGAGGGTAAAAAAGTAGTCAATTTGTTAAATGCGACCAATAATTTTGGTCATTTTTGCGATTATCCCAAATAATAATTGAGGTCAATTTTTTTAAAGGTTAGTTTTTAATGGAAAAACATCATTTTCATTAATTTTTTTATTAAGTTGTTTTTTGTATAGAGTGAAAAAGAAACGTCTGTATATAGTTTAGCTAAGTCCATTAAGTAAAAAATAAACAACATGTTACTCTGTCCCATGAAAAATACAATGTTTGACTTTAAGATCTTTCTTTGAGTATACGTTCGAAAATAAAATACTAAAAGACAATATAGACGAATGTTGCTGATTTGTTACAAGTTTCATGTGATGTGGGAAGTATAATTTACACCCATCATTTTATCTTCATTTTTAATGACTTTATGCTTATTTTCTTACTATTCTATCACTTGTAGGTATTTTAAACCTTACCCAAGATTCGTGATTGACAAAGAATTAAGAACTTGCACTATCTATTTTCCTAAAAGCTGCCCACTTCCAAGCGTGAATGTTTCGGGCCCCACAAAAATGCTGAAGCAACTTGCATGTTTTGAAGCATGTAAGCAGTTGCATGCAATGGGCGAACTAACGGACAATCTTATCCCTGATACATTTAAAAAATCAGCTGATGATGAACAAGAAACCGGTAAAATACTAACATTTAATTTAATTCACAATCTCTATCTACTTAATTCATTTTTTAATTCACTATTTTTTTAACAGGAATTAAGTATGTCGAAGAACAAGTTCAATACATACCACCAGAGCTTGTTGGATTTGGAGATAATTCAACTAACTTATATTATTTTTACAAAATCAATTTAGAAAAACATTTTGAATATGAGATTCCACTAGAAGATATTGTTCTTGCAGTAAGCACAAAGTTAGAGTTTGACAATGAAGGGTTGACCTTTGATCTTGAATCCCATAGAGGAGACATTTCTGTTTCTTTGACTTATATTGGAACGTGTAAGCTTACTTCTGAACAGGTAATACAAAATTTTAGAATTTTTTTATAAATTTTCTTGCCATTAATATTATCGTTACAATATTGTTTTTTTTTTTTTTTTTGTTTCTTCCAGGTAACTTTAACGAATCAGTTCCAAATGTTGGTGTTGACACTACTTATTCACCGGTCAATTCCGAAGTTGAAAACGTGTGTTGATTCGTTTAAATTAAAAAACGTTGCTGACATGGTATATGACTACCTGTTACTCCCGTCAGCGGGCCCACATAAAGCTCCAATGATTGTGGAGTGGAAGGCTGTTAAGGCTGCTATGTTCTCCTATGAAAGAGGTGTAGGCGAACATATGTGTTGTCTAAAGGGAAATAATCATGAAAAAGTGCACATAAAAAGTGGATTAGTATGTAGTTGTTTAGTGGAAAATTCTTTAGTGTATACCCCTCATAATGGGCGCATATATTGCACTACTGAAAGATTACTTGGTTTGAATGGCAATTCGACCTTGGAAATAAAAGAAGGGGAAGTTGTTACCTATAAAAATCACTACAAAAGACGGTATTTGATTTTTGAATATTGATTCACACTTATTAATTTTCTTTTATTTATTATTCTGGATAAGTGTAAAATTAGTTTGTTAAAAAAAACGCAGACATGGAGTTGACTTGATGTTCGAAAAAGAACCGCTTTTTGCTGCTAGACAACTTTTTACAGTTCAAAATTTTCTTCAAAATGGGAGACAACAGAAGGAAAAAGGTTTGTTCTTTTTTCTTGTTATGTTTAATTATTAGCAAGGGTAAGTATTATATGAGTTTATTTAAAAGAAAAATTAAATATGAAATTCTAAATATTTGAAAAGTTTGAATTTATAAGAAAAATATGAAAAATATTGAATTTTAAAATTAAAATGTTTTTTTTTTCTGTTTTAAATTAAAAAAATAATTTAGATAAATAAATAAATGAAACTACCGATGCTAATTTAGAAACTTTGAAATTAAAAAAAAAAAAGTTAATTAATGAAAATGATATTCATTAATTATTGCATTTATTGCAATAATTATTGCATTTAAATATTATGTGGAATTTAATAAAATGGAAAAACCATAAAATGATATGAAAAAAAAACTAATTTAAATAACCACAAAATGACATATGGCAAAATGAATGAGAATGTGACATGTGGCAAAAAAGATTTTTATTTATTAGAATACATTTATTTATTATTATAAACAAAATTTAGAGTAAATTACATTCTTGGTCCCCGAGTTTAGCTGATTTTGGCTCAAAACGTTATTTCTTACACTTTTGGTCCTTATTTAAATTAACAGCTTGAAGCTGGAGTTAACATTTTAAGGACCAAAACTGCAAGAGAAGTTTTGGGGACTGAAAATGCACAAAAAAAAAAACTAAACTCTAGGACCAAAAATGTATTTATGTCGGAATTTATATACTTATTTTTATTTGTTGTTATGCTTATTATTGTTTTGTTTATTTGCAGAAACAAGTAATGCAGGAGTTGCGCTGCCATCTGAACTATGTGACATCATCTTGTCTCCTGTTTCTATAAGCACCATTTATTCTTTCTCCTTTGTTCCATCAATCATGCACAGGATCGAGTCGTGGATGATTGCTTTGAATTTGAAAAAGATGCATTTATTTCATAGCATGCCAAATGCAGATGTTCCTGTCATTAAGGTATTCATTTCATTACCCTTCTTTTATTCATTTCACTATCCTTCTCCTTATGTCATTCTGTTGTTGGCTCTTTATAGGTTTTGGAAGCTATCACAACAAAGAAATGTGTAGAAAAGTTTCATCTGGAATCCTTTGAGACTCTAGGCGATTCTTTTCTTAAGTATGCTACTACTCAACAATTGTTTAAGACACTTCAAGATCAACACGAGGGAATTTTGAGTTCAAGAAGAGAGAAAATTATATCGAATGACTCGTTATGCAGATTGGGATGTAACTGTAATCTTCCGGTAATGTCTCTTTTTATGTCTTATTCAACTCATCTAAGATAAGGGTATTTTGGTAATTAGTGATGGGTTTTGGTCATAAGACATCCTATGTGCTCATACAAACCCTAATGCTCGGATCTAGGTTTCTCTATTGTACATGCTTTGAATCCAAGACTATAAACCCTAATTCTAGCATACAAGTAATCATATTAATATGTAATTAGGTTTAAGATCATACCTTGATTGTTATGTAGCAATAACAATCCTAATTCCTCCTTGAATTGACTTTGGAAGGCTTAGAGTCACAAGTGTCACTCCTCTAATGGTTCACAAACACCATAAGCAAGAGGATGAAGAGGAGAGAGGTTGGAGGCTGCCAAAAACGTGTGTAAACCCTTACAAGAACATTAGCCACGTTTTTGAGCCTTAAGGGGTCTTTATATAGTTGGGCTATTAGGGTTATCTAACAAGGAAACCCTAATTTGGATGCTTAAGCCCTAAGCAACCCATAGACTCCTTTTATCAAGCCCATGGACGATTTCCTTATGGGTTTCCCATTAGAATTCGTCCATCCCTTAATACAAGGCAATCCATGGCCCAAATTGCAATTATCCTATAATTACAATTCCAGTCCCTTAAGTTTAATTAATCTCTTTTAGTCACAAAACTAATTACCAATTAATTATTGACTAATATTAATTAAACAATATGATTTCTCCTTTAATATATTATTCCCATAATATATTAATAAATCATATTTAATCCTTACTCTCCATAATTCATCCTATCAAGTTGTTTTGGTGAAGGCAACCCAAAAGGACCATGCACCATCGGGTCAAGTACATACCAAAATAGTTATGGACTTAGACACTAATCCAACAATTAGTTATTGTATTCAGGGGTTTATCCGTAATGAGCCATTCGAGCCAAAAACATGGATTGTCCCCGGAGATCGTTCAAGCAACTTTAAATTGGAGGAAGAGATTCTATCGGACGAGAAAAAAATGTATATCAGGGGCAAAAGGGTAATAAAAAGGAAAGTAGTGGCGGATGTTGTGGAAGCATTAATTGGTGTTTTTTTAAGTGAAGGAGGTGAGATGGCAGCCTTATCTTTTATGAGATGGATCGGTATTTCGGTTGACTTTGTGAACACACCGTATACACGAGCCTCGACTTTGCATCCAGAAAAATATGTAAACATTCAGTACTTTGAGTCGTTGCTAAATTACTCGTTTAGAGACGTTTCTTTACTTGTTGAAGCACTAACTCATGGGTCTTACATGCTACCCGAGATTCCAAAATGTTACCAGGTTTGCTTCCCAAAATAACATCCTACTTTCTTCTATTTTTTATTGTTATCATTCTACTTACAAATTTTTTGAAATTGTGTGAAGCGTTTGGAGTTTCTTGGGGATGCAGTGTTGGATTATATGATCACAGTGTATTTGTACAATAAATATCCGGGAATGTCTCCTGGAATGTTGACTAATATGAGGTCAGCTTCTGTCAATAATGATTGTTATGCACAATCTGCGGTAAAATATGATCTACACAAACATATTCTTCATGGATCTCAAGATCTTCACCGAGCTATTGTCACAACTGTTCATGCATTTGATCAGTTGTCCATGAAAAGTACTTTCGGGTGGGAGTTTGAGACCTCATTTCCTAAGGTCAGTGATCTTTTGTAGTTAACATGTTTAAAACATTGGGCAAATTGTGTGAAATAGCACTCTTTTTACCAATATGGGCAATGTACTTGCATTTCTCAAATCATAATTTCAGCATACTTACATTTTTTACTGATAGTAGCATTATGCAACCCACAATAGCAATGCACTTACATATATACATTTTTATAATTCTTTAATGATAATAGCAATTACGAGCAGATAAAGTACATTAGCGAAATGTAAGTAAGTTAATATCATTGGTAAAAAATAAAGTGATGTTGCTATAATTTGTAAGAAAAGTAAGTATGTTTGGATTATGAGTAATAAATATAAGTATACTGCTATTATGGGTGAAAATAAAGTACATTGTCCATATTGTTAGCGAGAATAAAGTATGTTTCTATTATGGGGAAAATAAGTACATTGTCTATACTGTTAGGGAGAGTAAAGTACATTGTTGCTAACCAATCTGACACTGTCTAATACTGTTTTAGAACTTTATGTTACTTTTTTTGCATACAATTTACTGTTTGTGTGGGGGTATTATTGTAAATAGGTACTTGGAGATGTAATAGAATCTATAGCCGGGGCGATTCTTGTAGATTCTGGATACGATAAAGATAAAGTTTTTCAGAGTATTAGGCCTCTTCTGGATCCCTTAGTCACACCCGAGACACTAAAACTGCATCCAGTGAAGGAGTTGCATGATATTTGTCAAAAAAATCACTTTGAAATGAAAAAGTCAGCTAAGCATGGTACTACCGATGATGATACCATCTCTTTCACTATAGAGATAGTAAAAGACAATATTGTCCTTAAAGATTCTTGCATGGCTGCTGACAAGAAAATGGCCGAAAGACTTGCGTCAAAGTCTGTTTTGAAGTTGCTTAAAGAGTATATGTTAGCCGCATGATAACATTTTTTTGTTGAAGTTGTTTTCGAGGGGTGTGGGCTTGAATGTTTTTAGAGATGTTAGTTTTTTTTTTTTTTTTTTTTTTTTTTTTTTTTTTTTTAGAGACTAAATTAAAAAAAATTATCCCTGTGCTTTTTGATTTTTACAATGGATAGGCTAAAACTAAGACACTTTTCAGTTTTGGTCTTTGTTTCAAGGTTTTGTATCGATTTTAGTCCTTGAACTAGAAAGTCCAAATGACCAAAAGTGACATGAAACGAAATAAGGATAAAAATTGAAAAAAAAAATGGTAAATAGCAAAAAGCACACGCACCATTTTGGTAAACTACTCTTGCCTTTATTTTGCTGGTAGTTAGTTGTTATGTGTGTACAATAACTCAAATGCTTTATAAGCCCTTAATACCATCATTTTTGTTGTTGTCGGCCCTTACAATGCATGTTTTATGCCTTTTCAGGCATAATCATAGAAAAATACAGATTTCTTTATATCAATCTACCAATTTGTGACCATTTTTTTAAGGGTTTAATGCCATAAATTGATTTTTTATTATTAAGAAAGCATGAATTATATAACTAAGACAAAATACTAGAGAGGTGTTATAAGACTATACGGTGTGGGTAAAAAACGACGAGGAGGAGCCTACATGGCACCTCCATAACGCCGTTAAGACGGGAGGAACACCTCCCACGCTTCTAGTTATGGCATAACTCGTTGCCACAGAAACGCAGCTTAACGGGAGAAAGCAACCAAGGGGATTTTGACGGTTTCTTTTTCTTTAAACACATCTCCCTTATCCCTTTCTTTTCCTTTATTATTTACTTACGGTAAATTCCAAGGATCATCCATATGGTTTGGGGTAATTTGCATGTTTGGTCCCTCAAAACTTTTTTAACTCGGACAGTGCTTATGTTTTGATTTTGTTGCGTCTATGGTACCTATCAGACATGTAATTACTATATTACCCTTACTAAATTTTCTTTTTAATTTATTTATAATTATTTTTATCTACTCTAATAAATAAAGATCTTTTTGTCATATATCATATTCTCTTTCCTCTTATCACATGTCATTTTGTGGTTATTTTAAATTAATTTTTTTTACATGTCATTTTATGGTTTTTTCTGTTTTGTTAAATTCTACATAGTATTTAAATATAATAATTGCAATAAATATAATAATAAATTAATATCAATTTCATTAATAAACTTACCTTCTAATTTCAAATTTTTTAAATTAAATCCCCATTAGTTTGAGTTTGGAATTCCCCTAGAGTTCATCCAAATCCCTCAAACCAAGGCTCTGATACCAAATTGTAACGACCACGGATTTTAAACCAAAATTTTTCATTTTTAATTTACCCAAAACATTGTTCAGAAACCAAACCATCAGAACACAAGTATCAAATACAAATCATCACTACAAATATTAGAGTGTCCCAAAATATCCAGTAGTAAAATCTCTAAGCGAATGTGTACAATCAAGCATTTGCTTTCCTGTGATCCTCAGAAGTACATGAAACACATTTAATCAATAATTGTAATCACAAATCTTAGTGTGTTCCCTAATATATCATATACAACACAAGACATAAAACAGTTATGGGTTATCAGCAACCCTGGAGACTACCCAAAGTCTCAATTGGCAAACAGCACGCCCCCTGGTTTATTAGCAACCTTGGAGACTACCCGAAGTCTTGTAACGCCCGTGTTTCTGGGCTTGTCGTTAATAGCAATGTAATAGTCTAGGTTAACCTTGGTAACCCGTCTTGAAATGATAATGCATTATTTAAGTATTATGTGTTTTGTGCTTAATTGTGTGACTTAAATGAATTAATGATAAAAATAACCGTCATAATGAAATGTTAGATAAACCAGATATCTATGAAGTATGTGGTAGTGGTCATGATGGGGTTTCCGGATATATAAAGAATGTTGAAATCCGAGTTATAACGAAGAAGTTATGACCTGTCAAAGTTTCGCGACAGAACTGACACGACGCTGAATGACGTAAAATATGAATTTAAGATAGAGCGATATCTAGCCTTAGTGATCTAAACTAACTAAAGTCGTAGAATAAGTTACACCGAGAGCGTACATAAGAAGAACGTCAAAATCTAACTTCGTATGAGGAAGTTATGATTTTTCGAAGTTTCGACTTAGCAGTATGCAGCCCAAATCTCGAGATAGAGATCGAGTGATATTTGGCCAAAACAATCTAAACGAGAATCGAAGATCTCGTCGATAGTAGTCCAACGGTAAAAAGACAGATGAAAACGGACGTCAGATGAAGATATGATTTTCTAACGGAGTTTTCCTGTCCCGGCCTACAAAAATAATATAATAAAAGTTAAAGTCAAAATTAGCCGACGGAATCTAAACGAGAGTTGTAGAGCATAATCTCACCTACCCTTGGATATAAATAACTTCAAAAACGGAGCTCGTATGCGAAAGATATGAATTTCTGAAGTTCGGAACAAAAAAATTGAGGTTGTGTCAGAACTCATGATAGCTTCATTTTGTTTTTGTTTTTGTTTTTTGTTTTTTTTTTTTTTTTTTTTTTTTGTTTTTTGTTTTTTTTTTTTTTTTGTTGAGAAAACCCTTTGACTCAAAATTTGGTTCCCAAAGGTGTGTAGGTGGAACCGAAAGGGTAATGATATAATCCGAATGGCCTAAGTGTGGAAATGACCATGTGTGGAGCATAAAGATGTAATGTAGGCTCCTTTTCAAACTTGTGGTTTTTCAAAGATAATGAAGATGTCCAAATGTGGACTAAAAGACTCTTAAATTCTAAGAAAATCGCAAAAAGATATGGTGATGTAAAGAGACCGGATATGGATTCTACTCGGGGACAAGCACCAATGCTTCATCCTAACAGTTCAAACATGATCAAGTGTGATCCTCTCCGCGGTAGTGACCGCAAGGCTAAGAACACCCATTGCTATAGTATATCCTACAGTTGTTAGTATTGTATGCATAATTCTTCATGAAACTACCTGGCCATGATCACTTACCCCTTTAAGCTACCAGCATCTGATCCCAAGTATGAAATCCCAAACTGCAGCTAGTGGTCCCGGTTCGATGGGTGAGATAGCAACAAGATCCTGGACCAATAATGATACAATAACTATGAACCTGTTCCATGGCATCCAAGAGAGGTGAGAATAAACAGACAACAAAAATGTATGAATGCTAATGTCTTAAGCTAAATGTTATGCAAAAAATAAAAAGTAGAAAAGAAGAAAATAAAATCTTTTTAAAAAATTTAATAAAATAAAAAAATGAATGCAAATTAACTTAAACTAATATGTTATGCAACCTAACTAAAAATGCATGAAAAAGAGTAAAAAAAAAAAGGGAAATGCCCCACCCCAAGCTTAAGAACAAGCATTGTCCTCAATGCTTAAGGAAAGGGCAGAAAGGACCTAGATCGGGGGGTCGGGCGGCGGGAAATGCCCGTGGCGATAGTGGTAGTCCCACATATCCTGGAGCTGGCTGGAAGTGTGGGAGGAGGACTGCTCCAATCGATCAACACGGTTTGCCACATCTAGGATGGCTCTCGAATTCTCTTGCGTTTGGGCGTCGATACGCTGCACCGTGGAGAACATTGTGGCAAATTGGTCAAAGAACGTGGGGGGGAAATATGGTGGGACTTCATGTCCCTTCTGCTGATGCGGCTGGTCAAAATGATGTGGAGGGGCCGGGAACTGATCGTGCTGAAACATCGGCTGTTGCATCGAGGGTTGGTCAAAATGGTCTTCAGCTTCGGGCATCTCGTCGTCCTCTTCGTCATCTTCTTCCTCTTGTTCCTCTGCGTCGTCACCCTCATCATCACCGAATTCTGGGAATACACCTGCTTGGGTCAATTGATCTGGAGGGAGCCAAGTGTCGGGGTCGCCTGCATCGAATGAGGAACCGATCCAACTTGGCAGGATGTAAACCGGGGCTTTGTCAGCGTCTAACCAACTGTACGTGCGGGCTCCCCGATCGAGCAACATCTCCATCCGGATGAGAGTGTCACAATCTAGCAGGAAGTTCGGTGGGGTGTCGACAGGTATGTACTCGGGATCCGGAAAGTCTAGGCCGACGGCTCGACCTATGATCGTGATAAGTCCCCCGATGAAAATTTCCCCTGAGGAACGTTGGCGTATGGAGTCACATTTGTCCAAAAAGAAGCCTGAAAAACTGAGGGAGAGTGCATGCCTCATGCTTCGGAGGAAAAATAGCTCACATCTGTTGATTTGACCGGGCTCGAGACGCCCGAAGATACTCGTCGTAAGGACTCGGTGAGCAATTCGCCAACAGGGGTGCACGATGTGCTTGGCTCGCTGTCGGCTTGGGTTGAAGGTTGGGAGACCGGAAATTTGCATCCAGAAGTTTGCATCAGGGCAACGCAGAAAATCTTGGTACTCTTGACTTTGGGGGCTGATGCGGAACGGATCGTCTATACCCATGATAGAATCAAGCTCTGTGTATGTGAGTCTATGATGTTCCCCTTTCAACTGGAATGTGAGGACTTCTGTGTTATCATCTCGTGCATAGGTGCTAAGAAATTCCATCGTGGGTTCCTCGTAAGTTCTGTCACAAAGTCGAAGAAAACCACGCCAACCGAGTTTTATGAACAAATGGTATACACCATCATGCACCCCAAGCTTTTTCATGGACTTTTTGTGGTAGAATTTTGTCGGCCGGATTGCGCGACCCCGAAGATTGGAGCGATAGGTTTTGATCTCAGCATTTGTAAGGGAAGGATCGCTTCCCTCTTCTCCTCTTTTTTTTCGTTTACCGGCTGCTTGGCGTGATGGACCGGCGGTATCTTTTTGAGGGTTAGGATCGATCGATGATCCATGGGTGCGTGTCCGAGCCGTGGTTTTGCCCATTTTCGAAACCTACAATATCAAAAACAACTTCACCAACGTAATCCCTCACCTCACCACTCTCAAATCAATGCAACTATCTTTAGACCGAACACGAAAAAAAATCCAAGAAATAATGACACCCAACTTTTGACAATGTAAAATGGTTTTAACAACAACGCTCGGTTAATTTGGTAGTCCCGACAAAAATTCGGCAGCAATACGAGACAAAATGAGAAAATCCAAACCAAAGTTTAAACAATTTTTGAACAAATTTCCAAACAAATTAACCAATCTCAACCTTTCTCAAATCAATGTTTCCAAATAAACCGGGCAACAACTAATGATCTTAGGCAATTTCCAAAGCATAATTGAATGCAATTACTGAATTGAAACAATGCAATGTAATAAAAACCAAGGAAAGAGAATACCCGTTTTATCCCAAAATTGAACTTGAACCCGGAATCCGCTACCGTGCACCCCAAGCTTTGGTTATTCGTGGGTGCCTAAATGCAAGACTTGCTCGTTGAAGGGATATTTTCAACTTGGTTTTTGTGAAAAATCCGGCGGCGGCTCGTGGTGGCTCAAAAATTATGGGAAATTTTTTTTGTGAGATTTTGAGGTTTTGTTTGGTTAGATGTAAAAATCCCCGAAAAAGAAACACTTTGGTGGTGTCGGAATTGCGAGAGGTGGTGGGAGTTGGCCGGAAAATGGCCGGAAAGTCGCGAGATGGGTGGTGGTGGCGCCCCTAGATCCGGCGATGGCTCGTGGTAAACTTTAGGTGGGGTTTGTAGAGCACGGAAAATGGTGAAGAATGGTGGTGGTCTCGTCGTATTCCGACCGGTGGAACTCCGGGAAATCAAATTTTTGTGAAAAGTGGGTGTATGTGTTCTTGAGAGTTTGAGAGAGGCCAACACAAACAAAAATTTGGTGGTTGTCGAGGCCAACACAAATAATAACCCTAAATGTTACACACTAAAATAGTGTATAGTGGTAAAGGGATCGAATCCACGGAGATTGGTTCAATTTCTAACTCTATGAAAAATCTCTTTGTAAAAATACTTGTAAAATAACAATAAAAATAAAATGGGGGGTTTTGGTGTTTTGAATACTTGATGCTAACTAGAATTAACTATGATTTAAATAGACAATTGCAACAAAAATAAGAATTTGATGTAAAATCAATAAGGGAAAGATGGTTGACTTAAAGTTTTCTCACTTTGACTTTTGATGAACATATCATTAGAATTCAATGGTGCAATACTTGTTTTAAATCCTCAATTTGGCTATAGTAATCCAAGGAGCTTGAGATTACCTAGACTTTTCTTAATTGTTGAAATGGCTAGAGAAGCTCATAACAATTTCCTTAGTCAAAGTCACTAATTCCAAATAGCATGTAATTAGTGAAAGTCAACTAGCATTAAGAACCAAAAAGTCACCAAATCCAAGAGGGGTCAAATGCTTTCACCACCATGTTGGAGGAAATGTTTTTATGATTGTGTGAAGTAAAATCAACACAAAAATCATTTGTTGCTTGCTAATTTGAGGATCCTTTACTTAATCAAGAAATTAGCCAACTAATCACCACAAACACATTTAAACTCATGAACTAAAACATACAAGTAATGATAAGATGTTAAAACACAAAATATTTCCATAAAGATTCAAGAACATGTTCATGGATTCTTCAACATTCAACAAAAGTTCAAAGGATTAAACAAAAGTCAACCAAGATTAGTTTAGCTAAGCATGGCTAAACACAAAGAAACAAAGTTAGAGAAATTTGTACCAAACATTAAGCAAGAATCAAGAGGTAAAAATATGATGTTCTTCAAGGGTTCTTGGCCTTCAAAAGTCTCCAAAACTCCAGAGAGAATCTCCAAAAATCGGATGTGCAAGTGTATGCAAAAGATGGGCACCAACCTTCCTCAAATAGCTCAAAAGAAGGAATTCCGAAATTGCCCCTGCAGGGCCTTGCGCGACCCGCGTGCTGCTGCGCGGGTGGGTTGCGCGGGTGGTACCTGACATGGGCTCCTTTGAGATTTTAGGCCTCTAAAGCATATCCCACTAGCCCAGATCGAATCCAATCACCTCCTAGCCCATTTTCTTCAAGTTTTTCTTCATTTAAAGCCCAATTTGACCTCTCTAAATCCTCCAAAGCTCGTGAACTCGCCCGATTAATAATTTTCATACGCTTGAATGTTCCCCCGCATCTTTCAAATTTAAAGCTCAATTCTTCCAAGCCTTCAAGCAATTGACAAGTCCACCCCATGAATCACCTTCATAGCCATCAAGCATGAAATCTCCAATCCCCTTCAAGCCCAATCGCCTCGCAAGAGTGCCGCCCCGCTAGTTTCCAAGAAAATCTGCAATAATGCTCAAGAAACTAGAAAGTACCCCGAAATGATCATAAAAATAACAAAAGGGAAAATATGCATGAAAGTTAACTAAAATGCAAATGAAATGTACTAAAATAAACTATAAAAATAAGTAAATAAAATGAAGCTATCAAATCACCCCAAGCTTAAACCTTACTTGTCCTCAAGTAAGACAAGACTAAATGAACTTGGGATGAACTACCCTAGAAATAAAAAGAATGGATAGAACCATGGAACCTGTTCGACGTTAGTCAACATGGTCAGAATTGATTTCGTTGCTATCTCACAACTTTTTCATCCGATGACAATGGAACCATAAACCACAGCCAGGACAACTCCTTTAGGTGAGTAAGGAGGGATGAGCAGTCGCAGCCTCAATGGAACATGTATACAATGAAGAACATCTGTAGTAGGGAGAAAGCAACTGGATGGGCTCGGGTGGAGCGCTTCTTTAAGTGCACACTCTGATCTCACATCTGCCGGTTTCTCTCATGTGTAACTAGGTTTAATCGCTCGGGCACCGTTGTAGGAATCAGTTCACTTAGTGTTGGCCCAAACCTCCTGTAGTATCCGACTCGACAGTCTCCCTAACATCACCAATTTGCGAAAAACAACTCGATCTATATACAATAAAACATACCTAAATTAATGAATATCAAACGCCGGGTGACCAAGATGTTGGGAAATTTGTTCAATAATTGAACCGGCCACGTATCTAAGATAGTTGCAACTGAAAATTTGCATGCTTCATTTTGTTTTTGTTTTTTTTTTGTTTTTTTTTTTTTGTTTTTTTTTGTTTTTTTTGTTTTTTTTTGTTTTTGTTTTTTGTTTTTTTGTTTTTTTTTTTTTTTTTCAAGTAAACCCTTTGACTCAAAATTTGGTTCCCAAAGGTGTGTAGGTGGAACCGAAAGGGTAATGATATAATCCGAATGGCCTAAGTGTGAAAATGACCATGTGTGGAGCATAAAGATGTAAGGTAAGCTCCTTTTCAAACTTGTGGTTTTTCAAAGATAATGAAAATGTCCAAATGTGGACTAAAAGACTCTCTAAATTCTAAGAAAATCGCAAAAAGATATAGTGATGTAAAGAGGCTGGATATGGATTCTACTCGGGGACAAGCACCAATGCTTCATCCTAACAGTTCAAACATGATCAAGTGTGATCCTCTCCGCGGTAGTGACCGCAAGGCTAAGAACACCCATTGCTATAGTATATCCTACAGTTGTTAGTATTGTATGCATAATTCTTCATGAAAACTACCTGTCCATGATCACTTACCCCTTTAAGCTACCAGCATCTGATCCCAAGTATGAAATCCCAAACTGCAGCTAGTGGTCCCGATTCGATGGGTGAGATAGCAACAAGATCCTGGACCAATAATGATACAATAACTGTGAACCTGTTCCATGGCATCCAAGAGAGGTGAGAATAAACAGACAACAAAAATGCATGAATGCTAATGTCTTAAGCTAAATGTTATGCAAAAAATAAAAAGTAGAAAAGAAGAAAATAAAATCTTTTTAAAAGTTTAATAAAATAAAAAAAAAATGAATGCAAATTAACTTAAACTAATATGTTATGCAACCTAACTAAAAATGCATGAAAAAGAGTAAGAAAAAAAAGGGAAATACCCCACCCCAAGCTTAAGAACAAGCATTGTCCTCAATGCTTAAGGAAAGGGCAGAAAGGACCTAGATCGGGGGGTCGGGCGGCGGGAAATGTCTATGGCAGTGGTTTCGTGAAATTACGACCGGTAGAACTCCGCCAATCTTGAATTTTCAAGCGAGGTGGGTGCTGGAAGGTTATATGAGAGGAATGGAGTGGGAGGTCAAGATGATTAAATGAAGAAGAAGAGAAGCTGAACATTTTAATCTATGGGTCAAAAAGGGTCAATTTCGGTCAATGTTGGTCAAGAAAAGTCAAAAGGTCAACTCATTAAAACCTTTGGTCAACACCTGGTCAAATAATAGCCAAAAATAGCCCAAATTGCTCAGCATAGTGCGCGGGTCGCGCAGTGTAGCACGCGGGTCGCGCAGACCTTGCAGTTAAGTCTTGGGTCAATGTCGCTTCATCACACCTGGCCGCGCAACCCACCCGCGCAACAGCACGCGGGTCGGGCAACCCCCTGATCCTGATCTTCATTTTTGCTTCATTTTTCTTCGTTTTTCACCCGTTCTTGCTTTGGAAGGCCCCAAACACCTAGAAACTCTTGATTTCTTCAAAAACAACTCTTTTGAATCCCAAAAATATCTTCAAAACTCATTTTGTTCAAATTAAAAACACGAAAACACAATGCTTTCCAAAAATGCCCTTCTTTAACGTCTTTGGCGAGACGCCTCCAAACTTCACTTTAACACTTTGGGGCGTCCAAATGGACGACATCTTGGACATTTGAATCAAAACCTTCATTGAATGGCTTCAATCGATGTCCATTAACCTTGCAAATTTGCCCCGTGTCTACATTTTTTAATTTCCACGCCTCCATTAGGACTCTTTTCTTGTATTTGACTTTCTTTTTACGGGAGAACCATACCGGACTCAAACCTTTGATAATAGCAATCATCCAACCATATTCTTTCTTGTACTTGTTCATTAAGGTGACCAACTCTTCCTTCTTTGACATGGTTTTTGAGTAGGTGACCGGTTGGGCGTCTTCTTTCTTGTGATACGTATCCTTTGAAGAGTCTGACAAATTTATCGCTTCCATCTCTTGTGGTTGGTCCACCAATGGAGTTAGTTTCTTAATGGTAGTGGGCGGCTCAACCTCTCTTTCATTAACCCCTATCACTTCCTCTATAGTTTCATTGTCAGCTTTTTCAATTTCTTCTTCTTCTTTGACAACCTCTTCCACTTCTACTTCTTCTTCCTCTTCTTCATATAACACTCTTGGGCCATCAAAAAATTTCTCATCATTCAAAGGAATGGAACATGCACTATGCGATGGGCTCTTTTCGGATGGTAATTTGTCTTGAGCTTCCATTAAACTAATTGATTGAGCAATTTGTGTTATTTGTTGCTCTAAGCTTTTGAGGCTAGCTTGAGTTGTTTCCTGGAAAATTTGGGTAGAAGTGGCAATGCTTTTAACAATGTCCTCTAAGGACATGCTTGGCGTTTCAGTTTGTTGAGGAGGGTAAGGATAGTGTTCTTGGAACAGTGGAGTTGGTGGGTATTGGTTATTTCCCCAAACTTGGTTGTTGTCCCACCATTGATCATGTTGAGGTTGATCATAACTCGATTGGTTTGACAAATAGTAGCTTCCCTTCTCTTGCACGTCTCCCCATTCTCCTTGTAAATATGAACACATGTCGGAATGATGTCCATTTTGGGCACAAAAATCGCAAAGAAGAGGTGTGGGCTGCACACTTTGGTCACTTTTAATCATCATAACTAACTGAGCTAGCTCAGAAAGTCGCTCTTCGGTGCAAGGAGTGTTCATCTCCGAACCATACTTCTTTTTTTTTTCAGGAATTTAAATTTGAGTACCTGCACAATGAGATCTAGGCATAGAGAAACAAATTGATTAAAAATAAACCAATCCCCGGCAACGGCGCCAAAAATTTGGTGGTTGTCGAGGCCAACACAAATAATAACCCTAAATGTTACACACTAAAATAGTGTATAGTGGTAAAGGGATCGAATCCACGGAGATTGGTTCAATTTCTAACTCTATGAAAAATCTCTTTGTAAAAATACTTGTAAAATAACAATAAAAATAAAATGGGGGGTTTTGGTGTTTTGAATACTTGATGCTAACTAGAATTAACTATGATTTAAATAGACAATTGCAACAAAAATAAGAATTTGATGTAAAATCAATAAGGGAAAGATGGTTGACTTAAAGTTTTCTCACTTTGACTTTTGATGAACATATCATTAGAATTCAATGGTGCAATACTTGTTTTAAATCCTCAATTTGGCTATAGTAATCCAAGGAGCTTGAGATTACCTAGACTTTTCTTAATTGTTGAAATGGCTAGAGAAGCTCATAACAATTTCCTTAGTCAAAGTCACTAATTCCAAATAGCATGTAATTAGTGAAAGTCAACTAGCATTAAGAACCAAAAAGTCACCAAATCCAAGAGGGGTCAAATGCTTTCACCACCATGTTGGAGGAAATGTTTTTATGATTGTGTGAAGTAAAATCAACACAAAAATCATTTGTTGCTTGCTAATTTGAGGATCCTTTACTTAATCAAGAAATTAGCCAACTAATCACCACAAACACATTTAAACTCATGAACTAAAACATACAAGTAATGATAAGATGTTAAAACACAAAATATTTCCATAAAGATTCAAGAACATGTTCATGGATTCTTCAACATTCAACAAAAGTTCAAAGGATTAAACAAAAGTCAACCAAGATTAGTTTAGCCAAGCATGGCTAAACACAAAGAAACAAAGTTAGAGAAATTTGTACCAAACATTAAGCAAGAATCAAGAGGTAAAAATATGATGTTCTTCAAGGGTTCTTGGCCTTCAAAAGTCTCCAAAACTCCAGAGAGAATCTCCAAAAATCGGATGTGCAAGTGTATGCAAAAGATGGGCACCAACCTTCCTCAAATAGCTCAAAAGAAGGAATTCCGAAATTGCCCCTGCAGGGCCTTGCGCGACCCGCGTGCTGCTGCGCGGGTGGGTTGCGCGGGTGGTACCTGACATGGGCTCCTTTGAGATTTTGGGCCTCTAAAGCATATCCCACTAGCCCAGATCGAATCCAATCACCTCCTAGCCCATTTTCTTCAAGTTTTTCTTCATTTAAAGCCCAATTTGACCTCTCTAAATCCTCCAAAGCTCGTGAACTCGCCCGATTAATAATTTTCATACGCTTGAATGTTCCCCCGCATCTTTCAAATTTAAAGCTCAATTCTTCCAAGCCTTCAAGCAATTGACAAGTCCACCCCATGAATCACCTTCATAGCCATCAAGCATGAAATCTCCAATCCCCTTCAAGCCCAATCGCCTCGCAAGAGTGCCGCCCCGCTAGTTTCCAAGAAAATCTGCAATAATGCTCAAGAAACTAGAAAGTACCCCGAAATGATCATAAAAATAACAAAAGGGAAAATATGCATGAAAGTTAACTAAAATGCAAATGAAATGTACTAAAATAAACTATAAAAATAAGTAAATAAAATGAAGCTATCAACTCACGACGTGAGCACAGTGGTCACGACGTGAGCACAGACCTGACGCCTTCCAGAGCAAGTGGACGAGTGACGCATGCAGTGACCTACAGTGGTCACGATGTGAGCATTAGAAACTCATGACGTGAGTGTAGAAATCTCACGCTATAAATAGAAATCAAGGGTCAGCCGATTTTGGTTGCTCCACCCTTACTCTCCCCCTCCGTATTACCTCGTTTTGCAAGCAACTAATACCCCGAAGCCCCGGTATCATTCCCGAGACTCGAAGCGAGTCCCGAAGCCTGAAGATCCCGAGAAGAAAAGAGTTTCCGAGCCGAATATCTGCCTGCGAGAAGCCCGGTGTGTGAATATCTTCTAGATTATCGAAGAATACTACTCTTAGAGTCGTAGTGTTGTCCGATCATCTTCTGATCAAGTGAGTGTATATTCCCTCTCTTCTAACACATAGATATGAAGTATCTACTTTAGAATACGTGTTACGTGTGTATAAATATACGTGTATATATATATGTTATTTGTTTATTTGGAATGAGTATCTTATCAGTTTTTAAGTTGCATATGAATGCATATGTATGTTGTTATCTACAAAATGTTGGGTAGAACTTGGGTAGATAGTTGATGTGTGATAAACTGATGAGAGGCCTCGATGTGATTGTGATCTAGTCATTCAGCAGAATATAGATGATGACCACGGACTCTTTCTAGACTGTCCTGTGGAATGCTGGCAGGCTCATAACTTGTAGGTGTTGGTGAACTTGGGTGTTCATTTGTTGTATTCTATCCCCCTCATGGTTGCCTTAAGACATTCATTGCTGAGGAAACTCCTCCACAGTAGTGTTCTTCCCGATGAAAACCCTAGATTAGGTCCCTTGTGATAGTTGTTGTTTTAGGGACGTAAAGTGAGGATAATGGGAATGGGTAATCAGGTTATTGTTGGTTGGTGAAATTGAATATAATTATTTATTGTGGGTTGAAAACCCTATATGCTCACCAGGCTCCCAAGCCTGACCCACTCAGTTTCTTTGTATTACAGGTAGTGGCGCGGGAGCATAAGTTGGAGAACTTGTGAAGATATTTTTGTTTATAGATCAGTAGTAGTATGTACGTAAGTGTGTAAGGTCTATGTTTTATTGTTTATGCTATTTTGTTTGTATCGGAACATGACATCCCAAGTTTTGATATATATGAAAATACATTTCTTTAAGAAATGCTTTGATAAACTTTATTTTACCATGTATTGTTTTGGGGACAAATTCCACAACTCTTTTAAATCAAAGGATTTACTCTGAAATTATTTTAAAAGCATAAATGAAACCGGTCTTTTCTGGCCGTGATTTTGCGGATGTCACATTTGGTATCAGAGCATTAGTTTAAGCGAACTAGGAATTTGTAGGCTTTCTAGGCTTAAGCTTATAGTGCTAAGTGAAGTTTGTGAGATGTGTGTCTGTATATTTTAGAACCGAGCACTAGTTTATTGTAGGAAAAATTTCCAAAAATTCTTTTATGTGCTAAATGTTATATGGTTTCCATATATGATGTTATTTGTTCGGATCTACGGTTTGTTGCCAACCGGATCTGGAAAACTTATGTGTTTAGGATTCTAAGTTTATGATTACGATATTAAAACTAGCATGTAATCGTTTGGAGTAATAAGGATGATTTAAATATCTATCGTGAATGAGGATCTAATTTCACCTTATTCGGCGTATAGATCAAAATGGTAAGAACAAGAAGTGGTGTTGGAAACGCGGACGAAAACAGGAATAAACGGTCTCAACCACCAGTGATTGAGCAAATACCTGTTGTAGTTGTAGCACCTGAGCCAATGATAATGGTTGGTGTACAATTGATGATTCAGATGATGTTGGATCGTTAGATGGATGAAACGAGGCGTCTGCTTCGACAGAATCGTGAAGAACTGTCAATTCATGTGGAAGAGCCCGAAGTTAATGGAGGGCAGTCTGAAGTAGAGAACTTTAGTGGGATAATTGATCAATACAACCCACCGATAGTTCGACAAGACAACCAAGATGGAGGAAATAATGGACTGCGATGCAAGTACAAGGACTTTTTAACTTGCAAACCATCAACCTTCACTGGAAAGGAGGACCCGATCGGAGTGATGGATTAGATCTCCGAAATGGAGTTAGCCTTCATGACTTGTGGCTGCAGAGGCAAGTTACAGACCACGTTTGCAGTGCATCAGTTCAGGGGTGGAATCGTTCGTTGGTGGAACACTCTGGGGAAGACCCTAAGCCCTAATGAACCACTACAATTAACATGGGCAGAATTCTTGGTGCAGTTCAAGCGCAAGTTCTGCTCAGCCCAAAACCTATTAGAGTTGGAGAATAAGTTTATGACATTGACAAAGGGCAGCATGTCAGTCGATGAATATACAAACGCCTTCACAGACAAGATGGAGTTTTCTTTGCGCATCGTCCCATATGAGTTGACAAAAGTGGACCGGTACGCAAAGGGACTCCCATGGGAGTACGAGGTGCCAGTACATCAGGCACATACTCTAGAGGCAGCTATCTGGGCTGCCAAGTCTGTTGAGAACATGGTCAAGGGGAGAACCGCCAACAAAGTTGAAGTTGGTGAAAAGAGAAAGTTTGAAGAAACTTCAGGTTCCTGCAAGAAAAACAAATTTTCGAAGTCTGATTCGAAAAAGTTTGGAGGAGGAAAAGGAGGCGAATCGAAATGGTGTGAGAAGTGCAAGAAAAAGCACTCTAGGAAATGTAGCGAGGATGTGACCTGCTACAAGTGTGGGAAGATGGGGCATTACGCCAATGAATGTCTGTCTAACAAGAGAGTGTGTTTTGGATGTAACGAAGAGGGCAAATTTTGAAAGACTATCCGAAGAAGAAGGAGGCATCTAGACCCAATATTCCCCCAAAGTCGAAGGCGAGAGCATTCCAGATGACACTGGAAGATGCAAAATATGAAGTTGATGTCGCTTCAGATACCTTTCTCGTAAACGAATTGCCTGCCCAAATTTTATTTGATTCTCGAGCCAACTACTCCTTTATATCGCATGAATTTGGTAAAAAAACTAGCTTTGCCTGTTGATAGACTAGATAATGCTTTATTAGTCGAAGTTGTTAGTGGCAAGTTTGTACCTGTTAGCCATCGTATGAAAAACATCTTAATTAACTTGAATGGGAATAAGTTCCACGAGAAATTATTGCCTATCGAACTTAACGGTATCGACATCGTGCTTGGAATGGATTGGCTGAGTGCCAACGACGCCGAGATATTATGCAAGAAGAAGATAGTTAAAGTAAACCCGCCTGGGAAAGAGTCGTTTATGGTGTATAGAGATAAACGCAGGGTAAATTTTGGAATCATTTCATTGATGAAAGCCAGAAAGTGTTTGGCCAAAGGATGTACGTCATATTTGGCATTCGTGATCGATGCTAAGAAGGAGAAAAAGGAGATGCAGAGCATTCCTACGTATGTGAGTATCCGGAAGTATTCCCCGAAGATCTTCCCAGATTACCACCTAATAGACAAGTGGAGTTCAGTATAGACTTGTTACCAGGGACGACGCCTATAGCAAAAGCACCTTATCGATTAACACCAACGGAGATGAAGGAGCTTATGATGCAACTGCAGGAGTTACTGGACAAAGGTTTCATTAAACCTAGTTCATCGCCCTGGGGAGTTCCGGTGTTATTTGTAAATAAGAAGCACGGGAGCATGAGAATGTGCATCAATTACAGAGAGATGAACAAGGCAACAATAAAGAATAGATATGCGTTGCCGATGATTGATGACCTGTTCGATAAACTACAAGGTTCAAGTTATTTTTCAAAGATCGACCTGAGGTCAGGATATCATCAGCTGAAAGTAAGAGAGCAGGATATAGAGAGACTGCATTCAGAACACGATAGGGACACTACGAGTTCTTGGTTATGTCATTTGGACTAACCAATGCTCCAGCGGCCTTCATTGATTTAATGAACACAGTTTGTAATCCATTCCTTGATAAATCTGTGATAGTGTTCATAGATGACATTCTGATTTATTTGAAGAGCCAAGAAGAGCATGGTAGACACTTGCGAGAAGTGTTGGAAGTCTTGAAGAAAGAGAAGATGTATGCAAAGTTCTCCAAATGCGATTTTTGGATTCGAGAAGTCCAATTCTTGGGTCACGTGGTCAACCAAGAAGGGATAATGGTTGATCCAGCAAAGATTGAAGCTATGATGAAGTGGGAACAACCGAAAGTCCCACGGAGATCCGAAGCATTCTGGGATTAGCCAGATATTATCAAAGGTTTATCCAAGGCTTTTCTTCGATCGCTACTCCACTAACAGCTTTGACCCATAAATGAGCGACTTATGCTTGGAGTAATAAGCACAAAGAAGCATCCGAGTTGCTATAGAAGAAGCTATGTGAAGCACCGATTCTTTCTTTACCCAATGGAGTTGAAGACTTCGTTGTCTATAGCGATATGTCTGGGGTTGGATTGGGTTGTGTTTTGACCCAAAGAGAAAAGGTGATAGCATATGCGTCTCGACAGCTGAAGGAGCATGAAAAGAACTACCCCACTCACTATTTGGAGCTGGCAGCAATAGTTTTCGCTCTAAAGATATAGAGGCATTACCTCTATGGCACGAAGTGCAAACTTTTCATTGATCATAAGAGTCTCCAATATCTCTTTAGTCAGAAAGAATTGAATATGAGGCAGCGACGCTGGCTAGAATTACTTAAATACTATGACTGTGAGATACTTTACCACCCCAGTAAAACAAATGTTGTTATTGATGCTCTCGGTCGGAAAGTCAATCTTGAGAGAAAAATGCCAAGATCATAGAGAATAGAAGTTGTCTCAACAATTGTGGAGAGTATAATGAAAGCTCAAGAGGAAGCTTCTGAAAAAAGAATGACCAGAAAGAGGAGCATTTGGGCAAAACGTTGGTGTTTGGTACAAACGGTCATGGACTGAAGGTATTCCAATATCGTATTTCGGTACCTAAGTCAGGAGGAATAAGAGATCTTCTGATGGAAGAATGTAACACCCCAAAGTTTGGAGAGCTAAGAAAAGAAAGAAAACCTCAAGTTTAGGGGAGACTCGGCGAGTCAATGGAGGGACTCGGCAAGTCCGAGCGGGATCCAGGTTGTGGTGAAAGCGACCGACTCGGCGAGTCGGCCAAGGAGACTCGACGAGTTGGGTCTGAACGAGGAAAACCCTAAATCCAGGAACTTGGAGCCTATTTAAGCGTCTCATTCTCCTTCCTAGGGTTCCTTTACTGCCTCTCTACCCCAGAACACCAAACCCTAGCCGCCATATTCGTTTTTGAGCTAGATCTTGCCTTGAAGAGTGCACTAAAGCTTGGAGGAGGAAGAAAGACCTTGGAGGTGCAAGAAGGGACTGTAGATCTGGGATTGTGGAGTCATTTCAGAACAATTGGAGGTAATAAGTTGTTGCTTGGACTCCCTTTGCACCTAGATCTATTCTTATATGTGAGTTTTGGTCATTTTTAATATGATATGTAACCAATCCGAGTTGGAGGTTCAGATCTGAGGTTGCTACCTCAGATCCATGTTTGTTTTGGGTCTTGAATCCCCTAAAGTATCAGCCCTTGGTATGTTGAAGAAGTATGTTTTCCATAAACCCGAATTTAGGGTGTTTTGAGCCTAGATCTCTTAATCTACACGTAAAGTTTGCCACTTTACGTGGGGAATAGTCCATAGAAGTATGGATCTATGAGTTGGAAACTCTATTTGGCTCGAAAATCCACTGCATGGATTGAGGACTGGATAGACTCGGCGAGTCCTTCGAGTGGACTCGGCGAGTAGCTTGAAGATGAGGAGGAACTCGACGAGTAGGATGAACAACTCGTCGAGTCGGATGAAGTTAGGCATGGACTCGGCGAGTTGGATGAGCAACTCGACGAGTTGGTTGAAGATTGTCTAGGACTTGACGAGTCTGTTCTTGGACTCGGCGAGTCAGATCGCGAAACCCTAAACCCTTCGAGTTGAGACTCGAATCAGTGAGTCGGGTGGTGACTCAGCGAGTTGGACAGGACAAGACTTGGACCTAGTTGGACTCGGCGAGTCATGGATTGACTTGGCGAGTCGAGTCGCAAATAAGAAAGACCCAGAGCATATGAACTCGGCGAGTCAGTAGATAGACTCGGCGAGTAGGGTTGACCCAGAAGGTTGACTTTGACCAGGATTTTGACCTTGACCAGAATTGACCTAGTGACCTTTGGAGGTCAGTTGGACTAAGTGTTTTATTGGCTTTTGAAGCTCGAAGAGTTAGTGGAGTAGCAGTTCGGAGTCAGAGGTCAAGTAGCAGTCAAGAGGATTAGCAGCATCAGTTCAGCAGTCTCAGGTGAGTTTCCTTCCAGTAGGAACGGGTCTAAGGCCACAATGCTGGCCCGTTTAGTAGCAGTAGTTTCCGGACTTTGGTCCGATGCAGTTGTTAGTTTGTTTGATGCTTTCGTGGCTCAGACAGGATTTATGTGTTAAGTGTTATGGGCTACGGCCTGACGTAGTATGCAGTATATGGGTTTATGATCATGTGTGTTATGCTATTTGAAATATGTTTTTGCTATGCTATGCTATGCCCAGTCAGTTCCGGACTTCGATCCGATGCAGTTAGTTCCGGACTTCGGTCCGATGCAGGGGACAAGGTCCCAGTCAGTTCCGGACTTCGGTCCGATGCAGTTAGTTCCGGACTTTGGTCCGATGCAGGGGACAAGGTCCCAGTCAGTTCCGGATTTCGGTCCGATGAAGCTAGTTCCAGGCTTCGGTCTGATGCAGTGGGCAAGGCCCAGTATGTGCTTATTTATATATTGTATGGTATGTGGTAGCTTGGGGGAGCTCACTAAGCTTCGTGCTTACAGTTTCAGTTTTGGTTTCAGGTACTTCCGCAAGCAAAGGGAAGAGCTCGGGGTGATAGCATCGCACACACCACAACTTTAGCTTTTATCCTGGGAATTGATTTAGTTTGTTTTGATTTGACATAGTATGATACAGTTTTCTGCACAGTGTTTTTATTATGTTTGGGATACATCACGTATGGTTTTATGATATGACACTCAGATTATGGTTTTGGTTATATTGAAAAATGAAATTTTTGGGTCATATTTTTGGGTCGTTTCAAGTTGGTATCAGAGCCCTGGTTTGAGGGATTCGGATACACTTCCGGGTGTATCTGAACTCAAACTAAGGGGAAATAAAAAGATTTTTATTTTTAAAAGAAAACGTCTTCTAAAAAGAATTTTGAAAGCACTTAGAAAGAAAGAAATTTTTAACAAGATAGAGGTGTGTGCATGCGATCAGCCGAGCTCAAGTAAGTACTCCCAAATTACCCATACAAGTTATTTGTTCAGTTTCAGTTTCAGTAGAACAGCATGCTAGTATAGGACTAAGGATCTAGGAGAATGGCTTATGTGCCTACTTTATGTGTTACAGCTTTATGAGTATTGCATGCTAGTATTGAGTAGACAGCAGTAGGATAGCCTGTTTAGGTTATGCCTGATAGTATGAGCTTAGCATCCTATGCTAGTACAGTTCCTTGTTATGAGAATAGTTTTGCCTGAGTCTGTTTCCCTTATCCGAATGCTTCTTGCTTCGTGCTTTGTGGGGTTCTGAGTGATGGGAGTTAGCCATTAGGTGAACACGTCACACCACATGTGATCAGGGTTGAATAATCCCAGAGTGCTGGAACTGGCCCCATTGCGCAGCTCTTGTTTGAGTCCAACCGTTATAGGGACGGGTCTTTTACTTGAAAGATTATCTGATCCTCATCACATGTGATGGTGTTCAGGTGGTGGCTAATTGGCATTATAAGGAAACCTTCAGCAGCTGAGGACCAGTTGAGTTGAGCCTGAGGTTTCCCTAGGGCAAGCCTAGGATGAGAGTAGCAGAGATCAGTAGAAGAGTAAAGGGGACTTGGTGGAGTTGAGGTAACTCTTGAAGAAAGTACGGATAGATGTGCAAGGTAGTAGGGGCCCATACTACTGAAAGCAGAGGATCCGTACTCGATTCAATAGGGGCCGAGGCGAAACCAAGGAACTAGTAGAGTATGTGAGAGATCCCTCAGCAGTAGTATGTAATTGGTCAGGGATTGTTATATTTTCAGCATGGTGACGTTGCGCGAGATATCAGTTGGCAGTTCAGGTGCAGGGGAGGGGTCTAGCTCGGGCTTTAGAGTCGGGCAGCTTGGTGATCAGATGAGGGATTTCATTTCCGCAGAGATTATGCGCAACATCATCGATCAGACTCCAGTGATTTTCGGTTCAGTTAGAGAGGCTATTTTGGAGCTCATGGACAGTCATCTTGAGGCCTTTAGGGTCGGGTTAGTTTCAGGACAGATTGGGGCTCGTCTAGGTCCCGAATCTTATGGAGTTCAGGGATCCATCAGGGAGGGAGATCCCATTTCTAGTTTCTGCTATCAGGGGGCAGGGGTGTGTTGTGCATTCTGTCTCTAAGAGAAACCATTGCATGATTGGATAGTTGAGGAAGTTTCACGAGCCATTCGCGAGGGTCTGCCAGACATGGTTGTGAGGATCACTGATAGATTGATATCGAGGCTTCAGGATCAGACATCTGTTGTTCAGTCAGCAGACGTTGCCGTTGGGGTAACGCAGGAGCGAGAGTCGGGCAGGGAGTCGGAAGGGAAGAGGAAAATGGATGAGACTCAGGTTGCCACAGGTTCGAGTAAGAGGCCCAAGAGTTCAGATTTGAGGACGAGGAACTATTAGAGCCGCAGTCGATGCGGGAAGTGCGGAAGGACGCACATGGGTGTGTGTAGACGTAGAAGTGGTGGCGATGCTGGGTGTTTTAAGTGCGGCCAGAGGGGACACAAGAAGGCCCACTGTCCGAGTTTGTATTCAGCAGGGCAGGCGCCAGCTCCTGCCCTTGGAACTTCAAGTACCGTCAGTGGTTGTCAAGGCCAGGCAAGGGTGCCTACGGCTCGGAGCTGAGTTTCTCCGGTAGATTTCAGCAGGGATTCGAGCAGCACTGAGTAATGGAGGTATGTAACTTTGTTTTTTTCAGCTTATGTTATGATTATATTGTTATTGTTTCTGCATCAATTGTGGTATAAGTGTTGTGTTATGGAGTGGCTTGCTTGTGATTATGTCATATGCCATTTGCATACCTCGGATAATTGGTTGGTAGTTAGGGGATGTGCTCATATGGAGAAGTTTCGGAGGATGCAGTAACTGTAGCATGGTAGGGAGAGATCTGGTTCGTTTCGCTAGTTCGGAGTGGATAGTGGTTTGGATGGAATGGTCAAATTCCTACCTGGCGAGCTTGGGTTCCCCAGTAGAAGTTTTGGAATGGTAGTAAAGGTCGGGATCTCTTTTGAATGTGAAGCAGCAAGGGGTAAGCAGGATCGAAGTGGGGGAGAACCCTCCGGGTATACATGGATAAGAGTCACTCAGAATGAGTGCGCGACCTCTGAGAAGAAGTGGTAGTAGCACAGTGATGGATGGATTGAGAAGTTCAGAATTGGGAGTTCGAGAACTTTTCCCAGCAGTAGGTTCATGTAATGGAGATGGTTAGAAGCTGGTTGGGAATCCAGGATTTGAGGACCACCTGTAAAGGCTCAAGTGAGTCGGAATGAGGATCCGGAGAAAACGGTTAGCAGGAGATGTCTTCGTATTAGTAGCCAGTGGCAGAGCCAGCATGCAGGATTATGTGGATTCAGGAGTTGGGAGGTTGGAAACTTCCCAACAGTAGCTTCTTGTATCCGGATCAGTAGACGGTTGGTTTAGGAACCAAGCCGGAGAATTCCTCGACGAAGCGCTAAGTATATCAAGGATATAAGATGTCGGGGATGATGCAGAATTCAAAGACTGTGGAC
This sequence comes from Lactuca saligna, assembly GCF_052625555.1. Taxonomy (NCBI): domain Eukaryota; kingdom Viridiplantae; phylum Streptophyta; class Magnoliopsida; order Asterales; family Asteraceae; genus Lactuca; species Lactuca saligna. The sequence continues at coordinate 47,782,950 of NC_136425.1, forward strand.
TGGTTTGAGAAATCGGGATGAGGAATCACTAGCGGGACTAGGGATAGTCAGGATGTCCTCGGGATAGATAGTAGTAGTAGTGTTGTAAGCCTGCGGGGGTAGCCGTAGCATTCACTAGCAGTCAGATAGTAGTAGAGTGTTGTAAGTCTGCGGGGGTAGCCGTAGCATTCACTAGCAGTCAGATAGTAGTAGAGTGTTGTAAGCCTGCGGGGGTAGCCGTAGCATTCACTAGCAGTCAGATAGTAGTAGAGTGTTGTAAGTCTGCGGGGGTAGCCGTAGCATTCACTAGTAGTCAGATAGTAGTAGAGTGTTGTAAGTCTGCGGGGGTAGCCGTAGCATTCACTAGTAGTCAGATAGTAGTAGTAGTGTTGTAAGTCTGCCGGGGGGGGGGGGGGGTAGCCGTAGCGTTCATTAGCAGCCAGATAGTATTTGAGAGTTATGAATCCGCGGGTGTAGCCGTGGCTTTTATCAGATTGGTAGCAGCATGAGCGCGTTGTTGAACGCGGGAACGTAGTCATTCCCACCCGTTCGGGTGCAGCAGTGGGAATATGGGAATCCACGGGTTAGATTCGGATTTCCCAAATGGTTCAGTTATGGCTAAGTCAGCAAATTTTGGCTATAGATCGTCACATCAGTTATGAGATCAGAGTAGCAGTGGACCGTTAGGGTTCGGGTATGTTAAGGGCTACCGTCAGTCTGGGAACCATCATGTTGTTAGCCATGGAATGGATGATGTCAGGATGTGATGTATGGACCCGATCGGTTGGATCGGAAGGTTGTTAGAGCCACAATGACAGGATAACTAGTGGAAACTAGTCCTAGAGGAAGATTTCATTCAGAAGTCGTGGAAGCGACTAAGTGCGGGTCCCTTGACTCCACAGTTGGGTTTGAGTTTAGTGTTTCAGGTAGCTCAGTGTTTCAGCCAGTTTAGTGTTTCAGGCAGCTCAGTGTTTCAGCCAGATCAGCGTTTTAGGCAGTTTAGTGTTTCACGCAGGTTCAGTATTGCAGGCAATTCAGTGTTTGGAAGGTTTCAGGGTTTTGGGTCAGTATTGTATTTGCGTTGGAATGCAAGTGTTGACGGTATAGTTGGTTGATTTGGAAATGGCAAGTCTCTCTCAGTAGGATCAGCTGAACCTTCGGCCGAGTATAGTGATATGTAAAGATAGCTAGGCAGGTAGCTTTCCTTTCAGGATGGAAGGCTCGAGTTAGTAGGAGTTGAGTAATCAGATGGGATATAAGCAAGCTATTTCCAGCAACATCGTTTCAGTATGAGCGGAAGAATGGATGGAATAGTTATAGATAGTCGAAGTATTTTCAGGAGTCGCTGGAAGCGACTAGGAGATTGCGATGGAGTATAGTGACCGGTGGGAGTCCGGTAACTCGGATATCGGTAGATTAGTTGGACCAAAGTGGTCTCAATGCATCCAGTAGGCGGATGAGGGGTACAGAATTGCCAGTCAGAGGAAGTAACGCTAAGAAAATTATGGAAAGGAGAAGGATTCAGTATGTACCAACGATAATGATCGGCAAGGTGAGTGGCTGGAGTGATGGACAAAAAGGGCGTTAGATTTTCCAGACCGAGAATTGGAGGCAGTTCGAAGGCAGTTGATCGTAGCAAACTTCGAGGACGAAGTTTAGTTTAAGTGGGGCAGAGTTGTAACACCCCAAAGTTTGGAGAGCCAAGAAAAGAAAGAAAACCTCAAGTTTAGGGGAGACTCGGCGAGTCCATGGAGGGACTCGGCGAGTCCGAGCGGGATCCAGGTTGTGGTGAAAGCGACCGACTCGGCGAGTCGGCCAAGGAGACTCGACGAGTTGGGTCTGAACGAGGAAAACCCTAAATCCGGGAACTTTGAGCCTATTTAAGCGTCTCATTCTCCTTCCTAGGGTTCCTTTACTGCCTCTCTACCCCAGAACACCAAACCCTAGCCGCCATATTCGTTTTTGAGCTAGATCTTGCCTTGAAGAGTGCACTAAAGCTTGGAGGAGGAAGAAAGACCTTGGAGGTGCAAGAAGGGACTGTAGATCTGGGATTGTGGAGTCATTTCAGAACAATTGGAGGTAATAAGTTGTTGCTTGGACTCCCTTTGCACCTAGATCTATTCTTATATGTGAGTTTTGGTCATTTTTAGTATGATATGTAACCAATCCGAGTTGGAGGTTCAGATCTGAGGTTGCTACCTCAGATCCATGTTTGTTTTGGGTCTTGATTCCCCTAAAGTATCAACCCTTGGTATGTTGAAGAAGTATGTTTGCCATAAACCCGAATTTAGGGTGTTTTGAGCCTAGATCTCTTAATCTACACGTAAAGTTTGCCACTTTACGTGGGGAATAGTCCCTAGAAGTATGGATCTATGAGTTGGAAACTCTATTTGGCTCGAAAAGCCACTGCATGGATTGAGGACTGGATAGACTCGGCGAGTCCTTCGAGTGGACTCGGCGAGTAGCTTGAAGATGAGGAGGAACTCGACGAGTAGGATGAACAACTCGTCGAGTCGGATGAAGTTAGGCATGGACTCGGCGAGTTGGATGAGCAACTCGACGAGTTGGTTGAAGATTGTCTAGGACTCGACGAGTCTGTTCTTGGACTCGGCGAGTCAGATCGTGAAACCCTAAACCCTTCAAGTTGAGACTCGAATCAGTGAGTCAGGTGGTGACTCAGCGAGTTGGACAGGACAGGACTTGGACCTAGTTGGACTCGGCGAGTCATGGATTGACTCGGCGAGTCGAGTCATGAATAAGAAAGACCCAGAGCATATGAACTCGGCGAGTCAGTAGATAGACTCGGCGAGTAGGGTTGACCCGGAAGGTTGACTTTGACCAGGATTTTGACCTTGACCAGAATTGACCTAGTGACCTTTGGAGGTCAGTTGGACTAAGTGTTTTATTGGCTTTTGAAGCTCGAAGAGTCAGTGGAGTAGCAGTTCGGAGTCAGAGGTCAAGTAGCAGTCAAGAGGATTAGCAGCATCAGTTCAGCAGTCTCAGGTGAGTTTCCTTCCAGTAGGAACGGGTCTAAGGCCACAATGCCGGCCCGTTTAGTAGCAGTAGTTTCCGGAATTTGGTCCGATGCAGTTGTTAGTTTGTTTGATGCCTTCGTGGCTCAGACAGGATTTATGTGTTAAGTGTTATGGGCTACGACCTGACGTAGTATGCAGTATATGGGTTTATGATCATGTGTGTTATGCTATTTGAAATATGTTTTTGCTATGCTATGCTATGCCCAGTCAGTTCCGGACTTCGGTCCGATGCAGTTAGTTCCGGACTTCGGTCCGATGCAGTTAGTTCCGGACTTCGGTCCGATGCAGGGGACAAGGTCCCAGTTAGTTCCGGACTTCGGTCCGATGCAGTTAGTTCCGGACTTTGGTCCGATGCAGGGGACAAGGTCCCAGTCAGTTCCGGATTTCGGTCCGATGAAAAGAAGATCGATGACTTTTGAAGTTGGAGATTTGGTTTTACTTAAAGTCTCACCGTGGAAGGGACTTATAAGATTTGGAAAAAGGGGAAAGTTAAGTCCAAGGTTTATTGGACCATTTAAAGTTCTTTAGAGGATTGAGAACCAAGCTTACAAGCTCGAATTACCCGAAGAACTAAATGGAATTCATAACACTTTCCATATGTGTTATTTGAGGAAGTTTACGGGAGAAGTTCCCGACATGATTCCACTTTCGGAGTTGAGAATTGATGAGAGCAAAAGGTTGATTGAAGAACCAGAAGCAATCGTTGACCAAAAGACTAAGAAGTTGAGACGCAAGATGGTCGAATTAGTTCTTGTCCGTTGGAAACATACGAATGGGCCAAATCTCACCTGGGAGACGAAGAGTGACATGATGAGTCGCTATCCGCATTTGTTTGTTGATGTGTGATTCCGGGGAAGGAATCATTCTAAGGTGGAGATAATTGTAACGCCCGTGTTTCTGGGCTTGTCATTAATAGCAATGTAATAGTCCAGGTTAACCTTGGTAACCCGTCTTGAAATGATAATGCATTATTTGAGTATTATGTGTATTGTGCTTAATTGTGTGACTTAAATGAATTAAGGATAAAAATTAGCATCAAAATGAAATGTTAGATAAACCCGATATCTATGAAGGATGTGGTAGTGGTCGTGATGAGGTTTCCGAATATATAAAGAATGCTGAAATCCGAGTTATAATGAAGAAGTTATGACCTATCAAAGTTTCACGACAGAACCGACAAGACGCTGAATGACGTAAAATATGAATTTAAGATAGAGCGATATCTAGTCGTAGTGATCTAAACTAAAGTCGTAGAATAAGTTAAAGCGAGAGTGTACATAAGAAGAACGTCAAAATCTGACTTCGTATGAGGAAGTTATGATTTTTCGATGTTTCGACTTAGCAGTATGCAGCCCAAATCTCGAGATAGAGATCGAGTGATATTTGGCCGAAACAATCTAAACGAGAATCGAAGATCTCGTCAATAGTAGTCCAACGGTAAAAAGACAGATGAAAACGGACGTCAGATGAAGATATGATTTTCTAACGGAGTTTTCCTGTCCCGACCTACTAAAATAATATAATGAAAGTTAAAGTCAAAATTAGCCGACAGAGTCTAAACGAGAGTTGTAGAGCATAATCTCACCTACGCGTGGATATAAAGAACATCAAAAACGGAGCTCGTATGCAAAAGATATGAATTTCTGAAGTTCAGAATACAAAAATTGAGGCTGTGTCAGAACTCACGACGTGAGCACAGACCTGACGCCTTCCAGAGCAATTGGACGAGTGACACATGCAGTGACCTACAGTAGTCACGACGTGAGCATTAGAAACTCACGAGGTGAGTGCAGAAATCTCACCCTATAAATAGATCCTCCCTTACTCTCCCCCTCCGTATTAGCTCGTTTTGCGTGCAACTAATACCCCGAAGCCCCGGTATCGTTCCCAAGACCCGAAGCGAGTCGCAAAGCCCGAAGATCCTGAGAAGAAAGGAGTTTCCGAGCCGAATCTCTTCCTGCGAGAAGCCCGGTGTGTGAAGATCTTCTAGATTTACCGAAGAATACTACTCTTAGAGCCGTAGTGTTGTCCAATCATCTTCTGATCAAGTGAGTGTACATTCCCTTTCTTCTAACACATAGATATGAAGTATCTACTTTAGAATACGTGTTATGTATGTATAAATATACGTGTATATATATGTTATCTGTTTATTTGGAATGAGTATCTTATCAGTTTTTAAGTTGCATATGTATGTTGTTATCTACAAAATGTTGGGTAGAACTTGAGTAAATAGTTGATGTGTGATAAACTGATGAGAGGCCTCGATGTGATTGTGATCTAGTCATTCAGCAGAATATAGATGATGACCACGGACTCTTTCTAGACTGTCCTGTGGAATGCTGGCAGGCTCATAACTTGTAGGTGTTGGTGAACTTGGGTGTTCATTTGTTGTATTCTATCCCCCTCATGGTTGCCTTAAGACATTCATTGCTGAGAAAACTCCTATATGCTCACCAGGCTCCCAAGCCTAACCCACTCAGTTTCTTTGTATTACAGGTAGTGGCGCGGGCGCATAAGTTGGAGAACTTATGAAGATATTTTTGTTTATAGACCAATAGTAGTAGTATATAACTGTGTAAGGTCTATGTTTTATTGTTTATGCTTTTGTGTCTGTATCGGAACATGACATCCCGAGTTTTGATATATATGAAAATACATTTCTTTAAGAAATGTTTTGATAAACTTTATTTTATCATGTATTGTTTTTGGGACAAATTCCACAACTCTTTTAAATCAAAGGATTTACTCTGAAATTATTTTAAAAGCATAAATGAAACCGTCTTTTCTGGCCGTGATTTTGGGGATGTCTTAAGTCTCAACCCTGGTTATTAGCAACCCTGGAGACTACCCGAAGTCTCAACACATATAAACAACACATACATTGTAATAACACTTAGACCCAGTTGTTCATCGGATGTATATATAAACAGCTATTCTACCATACAGGTAAGAATAAGTTGACTCACCTGGCACTGATGACTGATAAATCTCACACCCGAACTGTCGTAACTAGACTCCGCCTAATAATTACAGCAACCCTGATTAATACTTAGGGTCATCAATCCGACTCACAAATCCAAAATCCTCAACTAAGTCCCTAAGAGGATAAAAGACCGTTTCGCCCCTCCATGGCCTAAAACTCACCAAGCAAAAGTCAAAAGTCAACAAAAGTCAACAAAATGTGGGACGTAGCCAGGAGTAGGCTCGGCGTACTCTAACTGATCCCAAAACTCACCCTCTAACGTCTTAAACGTTAAGACATGAAACCTAAACACATATCTGACCTCCTAAGGATGTCTTAGTCCATAAAGTCCCTAACTTTAAGCCTTTGCATGGCTAAGTAGAGATCAAACCTTAAATCCCTAACTTTCACAGCAATCAAAGCCACTTCATTCATGCATGGGCTAAAGAAAACGATCAAGCAAACATTTTTATGAATCAAGACACTCTAAAACATCTAAAATGATAGCCAATATGCTCTGGAGTACCCTTATACTCACAAAGGTCCAAGTTATGGGACAAAAAGCTCATAAATACCCATATGAAGAGATCTAGAAAGAACATCAACAAGGTATAGACTTTATACCTTCAAAAGATGCACAAGGTGAAGTAGAAGTTGGATCCAAAGACTAAAATGCACTACCTTATTCTTCAAGAGCTTCCTTCTCAAAAATGCTCAAGAGTCACCAACAAGCTTCAAAATCACACTTACAAGGCTAGGGTTCGATATTTAGGGTTTAGAGGGAATGGAGGTTGTCTAAGGAATGTCCAAGGGAGGTATAAGGTGTTTAAATAGGGGTCACAACTCAAATTTAGGGTTTAACACATGCACAGGTACGCTCGACATACCTACTTGTACACTCAGTGTATGCCGCCTCCACCCTGGTCCTCGCTAAGGCTTACGCCCAGCGTACATGGCTAGTACACCCCACGTAAGCCGGAAATCTTCAATACTTGAATTAATAAAATAAATAGATTGGTACCTCGGGATTTGGGATGTTACATTCTACCACTTCAAAAACCACATATTTCCTCCATTCCATTCTCATTTTCTCCAATTCTAATCCATTTTCATTTTAAAATGGATTCTACTCCTAGCCAATAAAGATGCAAACAATGGTATGAACATGAAGTAGTGGTGTTGGCGAAAGCTTACATTGACACTTTGGAAGATAATAACCAGGGAAATCAACAAAGATTGTCTGCTTTTTAGGAAGAGTTATTCATCACTTTAAACAACTAGAGGATACAGATCGTCAACACATCAAATGGAAGGATATGCTGACGAAAGTTATTGAGTTCAATTATATTTTCACCTAAAAGATAAATACGTTTGTGTCCGGAATTTCTGATGTCGATGTTTTAAATGCAACAAAAGTTGAGTGTCCCGAACGCCATAACATGAAAGATTTTCGACACGAAGCGATGTGGGATATTTTAAATAACCACTCTAATTTTTTAAGAATTTGTATGTTGTTTTGTCCTTTTATTTAACGTTTGTATAGTATTTTAATGTTTTATTTAACGATCTGATATTTTATTTTTAAATTCTAATTTTTTAATTTCAAATCGTTAAATGTTTAATTTAGAAAAAAACAATAATAAAAATAATCAAGTTGGTTGGGAAGGATATGACAAATAGATTTTGATGTGTTGCATTATGGAAAAGTTTAAAGTAAGAAGAGAAATATTAAAAAAAAAAAAAAAAAAAAAAAAAAAAAAAGTGACGTGTCAAGTGGGCTTGGAGGAATGAACTCCTTCCATGGAAGGAAGAATGTGTTTGTGTTTTAATGGGTTTCTAAGTACAATATGGTTTTTAAAAGATAAATGGAATTAATTTTTACCATCCACATGATAAAATGACTCATACATGAATTTTCCAACAACTCAATTCATTTGATCGGGCAACAAAACACATCACAAAAAAGAAAATTGAGATTCCAATTTTTCGATAAACGGGACTCTAAACAACTAGAGGATTCGGTTTGTGTTTTTTGTATCAAGGCTTTATTCGTCTTGCTTGTTTAAAAAAAATAATCAAAACACATTTCGTTTTTAACAAAGCCTCAAAAGATTTTATTTAAATAAAAATATACAAATACCATAGGCCCAAACTACTAATCCAATATCAGTTATTCCTTCTTTCGACCAAAGAGTAGGTTCATTGAGTATGTATTGCCCTTTTTTGCAGCTGTTTCCACCCGTTTTGCCCCAATCTGAAGTCATTTCACATCAATGAAGATTCCGTTAGGGGTTAACAGGGTATTTGGGTAATTTCAACAAGGAGGAAGTGCTGGGAATTGAATTCCATGAGTTTTATGATGGAATGTCGAAATCAAAAGATTTTGTTGACAATATGGAATTCAATTCCGCACTCATTTGCAACCATCCATAGGATCGGAATGGAATGGAATTGAATTCCATTCCAGCCAAATCCCATGGAATCAACCAAAAATAATATGAAAAAGTACCTTATCCATTAGCCAAAATCCAACAGATGGCATGTACTGCACTAGGTACATAACAGCAAGCACAGGCTTCAAAAGCAAAAGTAAACCAAAAATCATAAATAATCATTCAATAAAAAATAACCATTTTACCTAATAAACAAATAAACAAAAACTAAAAATAATACCGATATACCTGATATGAAATCCAAGCTTCTTTCAAACCATGGCTTGCAGCAACTAATACAAGCTCTGCACACCTCTCTGATGATACTCGTTTCTGTTAACACACACACACACATTAAACAATGTTGCCAATAATAGCAATGTACTTTCATTTCTTTACCAATATACTTTATTTTTTACCTATAAAGTACGTTGCCTATATTGGTCTAAAGAGTAAAGTATGTTGCTATTTCCTGTGATTATATCTAAATTTGGATACCATAACAAGATATGAAACTAACCTCCTTGGATGCTGTGCTTGTAGCAGGTGCATTTGATGTCTCTATTGGCCCAGGGCAAACAACTGTTACCATGATTCCCTTTTGGTAAAACTGAAATAAACAAGAAAAGTGTGATTATCATAATTATAAAGTTTTTGACTTTTTATTAAAAAAAAAAAAAAAAAAAAAAGTTAATATAAAGTTGTTGTATATGTACCTCAGATCGCAAGGAATGAAAGTAGCCATTTAAAGCAAATTTTGAAGCAGAATATACTGCTTGACCTGGTGCAGGAGCCTTACCTGCAGCACTACTCATCTACATAAAAATATAATGGAATTGTAAATTATATAAAGTGGAAAAAAGAAAATGTAAGATGAATTATAAGAAATATATAAATAATTTTTATCAACATGCCACAACAAAGTGTCCTTTTCCTTTCTTCAACATGTGAGGGAGTAGTAATCGTGTAAGAGAAATCGGCCCCACAACATTTACATCAAGGGTAGCCTACAAAAAAATAAAGTAAAGAGATTAAATTAATAGATTCAAATGAATTTACTTCAAAAGAACAAAATGTTATACCTTCAGACTTGCTTCTGGTACATCAAGTGCTGTTGATTTCTGCAACAAAGAGCCAAAAGTCAGTAATTCGGTTAAAAGGATATGATATTATGCTTCATTTTAGCATTTTAATCTCATAAACAAAGATAATGCTAACTTACAGGTCGTTCAAAAGCTGCATTATGGATAACATAATCTACACCTGCTCCACCAAATAAAGATATGGATTTTTCAACAACCTCTCTGATTGCATCTTCACCAGAACTCAAATCTAGAGGTAGTATCTCCACCCCTTCAGGTCCATGTTTTCCTAAATTTAAAGCTGAAAATTTCTTAAAACCATGAAAACAAGGACAACAGAAATTTTATACATAGAATCCTTTAAGGTTGTGATAGAATGTACCAGAAATTTCGTTTTTAACTCTCTCCAATTCTGGCTCGTTTCTTGCAGAAATAATTAACTTAGCTCCTAGAGTTGCAAGTTGCTTAGCAAGAACCTCACCTTCAAGCAAGAAAATCAATACAACTTTTACTTCATGGAGTTTGCAACACATGTGTATATGAACCCTAATTGAGGAATAACAGTAAGAAGAAGAATGAAAAGCTATGATTTTACATACCAATTCCCCGACTTGCTCCAGTAATCCAGACAACCTGTTATTCATTCAAAGTAGTATGAGATACAGAAAAGTGGAAAATGTTGCAGTCTAGTTTCAGACGAGGCAAAAGAGGATAAACTCATAACCCTTACGATTTCATGTTAATTCAGCTAAATTTCAACTTTTAAACTGCCAATCAGTTCTAATACTTTACTTCAACATTAACGATTTGTAACAAATTTGGTGATGTTAAATTCATAATGCAATTCAAATCATTTCGCATTCAAATCCTCAGATCAGCTCAGAATGACAATTTCGAAGTAAAGATCCGAATACCTTATCTTGAAAACTTTCGCGCTTTACTTTTCCTTTTGACAGCAATGTGAAATCACCTAGCGAAACAGCCACAAACTAAGGAATTCGTAATCGTGAATTTAAGTATTTAACAACAAAACGAAAGCTGAAATTGTTGGTGAATAAGTGGGGAGGGGGAGCAGGAGAGTGAAATTACCATCGCCTGTGAGAAATTTGTGGGAAAAAGTAAGAAGCAGAGCAAGAATCACGGAAGAGAAGACGATCGAGAGCATTTTTTTAGGTTCAGTCGGAGTGCAGGGATTCTGCCAGTGCCACCTTCGTCTAGAATGAATCGGTGTCTCCAAAGAGTACCGAATGGAAGGTCGTTTTGACCACCGTTGCCCGGCTCGATGGTTTGGACTTTTTACCACCACAAAAGATGCTAACAAAACTCGAGTGGATTTTTTAAATTGTTATGTATAAATTGAAAGTATTGTATTTTATATTGATTATAACTAATTAGTTTGAATATATTTTTTTATTAGCCTGATAATAAGAGGGCTTATGTGTGTGGAATTGAATCACCATAATCAAATAATTAGTTATAGTCAATATAACACATGACATGATGTCTTGATCCAATATGTCGTATGAAATGTTAAACCAAAATTTAGAATAATTTGAGTTGAGCATTGGTGTTATGGAGATGAGTTCATGAACTTCAATGAACATGGCAAATAAAGTTGTAGGTAAATAGTGATTTTGTGAAATTGATTCTTAATCCGATGAATTTATAAGAGGCTTTGGTGTTACTTATAAAAAATGAACTTGAAAACTACTCAAACTGTATCATGCGAGTATATTTTATAAAATCTCAAAGTAAGTTTGCCCATACGCATAGTTAGTTTGGTTTTGGTAAGGTTGTGGCATCTACTATTTCGAGATCATAACTCGTTAGAGACCACCTTGTATTATGATCTCGGTTTCAATGTACAAACAACTCTAACGTAAATAATTTTAGTTATTACCTTGTATTATTTACGTTTGACATTTCCTCAGAGGTGGTCTATGTAGAAATGGTGCAGATATGTTCTTGATATAGGAAGCCTCTACGGATTTGTTCTTCACAAATACAAAATTTCCAACAACTTTGTTAACTTTTTCATTGTTAATTTAACGAGGTTTAACCTATTTGACACACACACCATTCATTGAATATATAAATTATAACTAAAAATCTATGTTTCTACGATTTTAACTAAAAAAAATCTAGAGTTTAAAAGAGGGGAAAGAGATGGTGAACTTATCTGAGTTCCATCGACATCTCCTCCGCAGTGCACCGATGTCGAATCCATAAATTTGCTCTTTTTTCTCTTTTTTTTTTCATTTAATTTTACAATTATACCCCTAAAATGTCATTCCTCAAAAAAAATTTGTCCTTCCGCAAAGACTAAAATGACTTTAGTAGAGAAGGTCTCTACAAAAATCTTGATCAATTTATTGAAACTGAATTTTTCTTGGTAATTTTTTTTTTTTTTTTTTTTTGTACCCACCTAATTTTTTGGTCATGTGATGAACTTTCCCTTATTTTGTCGCATTATTACATAGGAGGTACTAAATAGAGTTAATATAAGAGTATAGGGGTCGCTAGTGACCATAAACAAAATCCAAGGGGATGTTCAAGAACTTCACATCCAGCTATAAGCGTAAACCCCTAAACAGCCAGACCGAGCAAGAAGGTGCTACACACACTCGCACACATTTTCTCTCTCTCTGATCGCTGAGCTAGGTTTTATCCATGGCGGCGAGAAATGCACTCCTCAAGTACCTGCGTGTGAATGTGACACCCGTTGTTCAAAACCCTAGAGTGATTGGAGGAGGAGTAATTCAGCTTTTCAGGCGCCATTTCTCCGAGGAAGTCAGAGGATCTTTCCTCGACAAATCTGAGGTCACTGATCGAGTGGTTACTTGCGTTAAAAATTTCCAGAAAGTTGATCCTTCCAAGGTAAATAAAAGACTTGTATGGGTGCTTGTATATCCGAGAAACAATATTTTTTAGATTAGGGTTTCTATTGATATCATGATTAAGATTGCGAGACTTTGTCAGGACCCATATACCAATCTCTATATGCTTGGATTTACCCATTCCAAATGAAATTTGCAAGATTTGCTATCCTTACTGGGTTGTTTTATATTAAATTGTAAAAAAAATATGTAGAAATGAAAATTTCTTGATAGGTGTATAGATCAACCAGCAATGTAATCCTTATCTTAAGATAAGAAAGCGCGAGTTTGTTATCTCAATGTATTAATCCAATCAATTCCTAACTTACAGTTAAGTAGCTCATTCCTTACAAACATTCACAGAAAGAATTATAAAGGGGCTCTAATAACTAGACCTGAGATATAGCCATATAGATTCGAGTTTAACTGATCTATTGCCAGATATGTGGGATTGTTAATATGCAAGTCCTTAGCATACTGGGATTAATTATTATTTTGAAGAGGGTTATGAGTGCTAAAACTTATGTTGATTGACTAACCCTTGTTCACTAAGGGGCTGTATTTTTTTTCCCTATCAAGTACTGTATGGGTAAAGTGGCTGAATTTGTGATGATCGGTGTATGGATAAAGTGCTGTATACATAAGGTCTATTTCTTTTCTAGACTAAATAAACCATCTTAACGAGACTAAAAGACCATTTTACTCTTAAAGTGAGAGGAGTTGGGAAGAAAAAGGACAAATAGGTAAGAGTTAGTGTCTTAATATATGAAACCAAGTTTTTTTTGGCTTAACCCATTAAGTCATTCTGTTCAGATTAAGTAAAAAATAAACAGTCATGTATTGTTGTCCAGATTAAGTGCTTAACACATTAAGCTCACTAAATCAAAAAGAAACAACACCTATCTAAGTTGTCAGTTCCAATGAAATTAGTGCTGGTTTACTTTTCTTATTCAGACAAATAGTTGATATGTGATTGACTGATTGTTAATCTTTAAGAAAAGTAAAAGCATGAATAGTCAAAGTATATGAACATCAATCCATGGCTTCAAATTGATATGAGTTTTAGAGCCATTCTACTACTTTAGGTTGGGTTGTTAATATCATACCATTTTCTAAGCAATTTTATTATTGTTGTTTGAATCAACTAAAAATCTTGTAATACAAGAAAACTAAACATCTGAAACTAAACGTTTTTTTTTTTTTGACATCTGATTTTATCATTCTTTAAAGCTGCTTGTTATCTTGTCATCACTCGAAGATGGGAAGCTTTTACTTTTCATATATCTTTTACAAAGTTGAACCAATAATGTTTTTTATTTTTTATATTTTTTTGCAGGTTACACCAACTGCCCATTTCCAAAATGATCTTGGGTTAGACAGTTTAGATACAGTTGAAGTTGTGATGGCACTTGAAGAAGAATTTGGATTTGAGATTCCTGACAGTGATGCAGACAAAATTAGCACCATTACTCATGCTGTTGAACTCATTTCATCTCATCCTCAGGCTAAATAAGGAGAGATAGAGTATGTGATGTCATCAACAACTATTTTGTTTGTTTTTTTTTTTTTATTCTGATGCAAAATCTCTAGTTCAGATATCAGATCATCTGCTGGATTTGTTACACCATTTTGCATAATTCCAATTAATCGGAAATTACTTTAGTATTACTTGAATGATTAATTTGTGTCAGATATATGTTTATGTATCTCTATTGTTTAAATAAGTGCTGTTGTGGCTGCATATCATATTATCATTCATTATCATTACACTGGTGCTATGGATAATGAATTAATGATATTATCATTGAGTTGATTTTCTTTTTCTCTATAGTTATCTCACTAAACATGTTAGTCTTGGTTGAAAATGATGTTTTTGAACAAATGGTCTTTGTATCATATGCAAAGTCAAAGTACCTGCTGTGTTTTTTGTTCTAATATGCATGTGTATTATGTGACAAGTTGTGGCACCATGTAGAAAGTCATTGTAGAAAATTTACTATACTAAGGTGCTGTTTTTTTGGAAGTGGTTAAATGTCTTTTGTCTTTTTCGTAGTTTGTGGAAGAAGACGTGGACTTGCGAAACGTCTACCTGCTAGAAAGGAAAAATGCTCAAAAAGTACTTTTATAGAAAAACAAACTAAGCCTAAGTAAAAAAAAAAATGCTCAAAAAGTACTTTTATAGAAAAACAAACTAAGCCTAAGTAAAAAAAATGTAGTTAGGTGCCTTGGAATGCCAAAAAAAAAAAGTTAGTTATTCTTTATGGTGCGCCTAAATTCGCTTTTCTTGGGGTTCAAGTGGAAAGGTTTTGATCAAATAAGTTCTTAAAAATTTGTGGAAGCTTATTTAATCCAAAGTTTTTCTAATATCTTGTAGATCATAAGTTTTAACCATGAGTTTTTCAATGATTGTCGTGTGTCTTAAGGGAGGAGGGAGTTGTTCCCTCCCAACCGATCGAACCTATTGTCACATCAATTTTTATCTCCTTTTTTTCTTCACCTTTCTTAACTCACAACAGACAGAAATCCTATCATTTTGAACTCATTCAAGCCACTCAATTAAAAAAAAAAATACAAAACAACTAAGATATAAGTTTTAAAGAAAATTTAAAAAAAAAAAAAAAAAAAAAAAAAAAAAAAAAAAAAGTAGAGAGATGATGAAGTGAGTTAGTGAAACTAATCAACCCACTCGTTGAAGTGGAAGTGGTACCGCTGCCGATAACTCTATTGCTAATTAAGATTTTACATTTGATTGTTTTGTATTTTTTTTTTTTAATTGAATGGGTTGAGTGGGTTCAAAAAGACAGGGTTTCCGTGTGTTGTGGATTCAGGAAAGATAATAAAAATAAAAGGGAAAATAACTTATAAGGGTAAGAATGTTTCAAAATCGTTCAAAAAAAACCATCCAACTAAGGGTTTTGTTAAAAAAAAAAAAAAACACCAACAAGTATAACTTTTGTTCAAATCCTACCTAGTGGTAACCGGTTCTTGTTGGTAAAACGATGACTAGGATTTAGAACCGGTGATTTGGCCTAAAACTAATGACATGGCATAACAGCGGATGATATGACATTTATTAATCTATGTGTCTTCTTTAAACTGAATTAGGGCTAGCAGAACGACTTGGGATTTTTCTTCTCCTGCTTCATCTTCTTCTTCGATCCTCTCATGGCTTGTGAAACATGAAGTCTTTTTTTTGTATGCAGGAGGTGATGAGTCTTTTTCAAGACGTAATTTGTTTTAGGGAGGGAATAGGATGAGAGAGGTTGTCTTATGATGAGCCATGTTGTGTTCCCCCTCTTTATCCATTCTTCAATGGCCTTTCTTTCATACGTTTGACCAGTTGCTAGGGTTACTGGATCACTAAAGATATGGCTAGTTATGGGACATACAAAATCTTTTAGTGGCCTTGATTGTGTATAAGATTGGGGAGAACCAAAGTTTGGACTTTCGTTATCATATTCTCCATGGAAGCTGAAATTTTCAAAAAAGAAAAATTCAAATTTAGGACAAAAACAACAATACTCAATTCCCATATAAAAAAATGACTCATAATTACCTTTTATCTGATGTTGAGTCTTCTTATTTGCATTACTGGAACTTCGCCCATGACCAACTTTTGTCCAAACTCTTTTCTTATGTTCCTAAGCATTAAAGCAACAATTAGTAATAGCTAATAAGCCATCAGTTTAGAAACATTTTTGTGAGCCACAACTTTAAGACAAACTCTAGATTCATTATCTGAGTCTACTAAGCTACTACTGAGATCATGGTGCACTAATGACCATTTTAGCCTTACACTCCTAAAAAACAAATTTTACAATATTCATCAATGTTAACTCGATCTTTTAACGTGAGAGTAGTCAGGAGGATAAAGAATGGTAAGTAGTTACAAAGTTAGTGTCTTAATATATTAAGCCAAGTTTTTTGACTTAACCCATTAAGTCATTATGTCAAAATTAAGTAAAAAGAAACAACCATGTATACTTGTCCAGTTTAAGGCTTGACATATTAATCCCATTAAGTATTAAAAAAAACAACTCCTAACTTAAATATGTGCAAAGTTGAATAAGAAGAGAACACATGCAGCAGAATACTCTAGGTTCTCAGAGTTGATGTGAGTGGCAATGTTCCATTCTAGATAACCGAAATGCATAAATTTTATTTATATGTGCAAATTTGAATAAGAAGAGATAGAAAAAAGGTAAGAAACTAACATGTATGCTTCTCTTGAATTCTTATTAGGCTTTAGAAGTGGTTAGAACCCTACTCATTTAGGCAAAATGGGTCACATAATCTAGAATTTTGCGACTCACCTCATGCAAAGGAGTCATAGGTTGCCCTATTAATTATCATTTTTTGTCATATAGGTACTCCCTATATACTATTGGTTTTATTAGTTGTTAACAGGGGATAATGGTCAATAAACTAAACAGAAATAGATACAGGTGAGGGGCAAAATGATCCGTAAAATGTCAATAAACTGTCAACAGGGGCAAATGAAATCTTCACTCTTGTTCTTATCCTAACTGATGTCCATACTCCATACATCAAATGGAATCCTCACTCTTGAATATAAAGGGTATAACAGGTAAAATGAAACCAATTTCACGTCCAAAAGATGTTACACATTCATATTCTGCCTCTTAAGACATTGAACTTTAAAAACTTAAACTTTAACAAGTGTTATGGGCCAGTTGAAGCTTGCATATTATATGATTTAAAGTATGTTTTGAATGTTCAATTTCATTTTCTTATCTGAGAAAATTGGAAAGAAATTGTTTCTTGAAAACATGTATCCCTAATTTTGATTTCAGAAAGATTTCAAGAGGTTTGAGAGAATTTAATGTTGCAGGTTGAGAGAATTCGATGAGAACAACATTTTTGCTGTGGAACTCGATGTCTCCAAGGTTAAGGAGGAATCATTGTCAACAAGGTTATGGAAAATCGATTTCACAAAGGGTTGTTAAGCGATCGTGTAACATCCCGAAATATCAAGAGTAGAGTTGAAGGGCTAAAAGAGTAAATTGGGAAAGAGTGACTCGGTGAGTCCATGTGCGGACTCGGCGAGTAGAGTCGCGACCTGGTCGCGTGTTAAGTGGCCGACTCGGCGAGTCAGTGTAATGGACTCGGCGAGTAGGCACTGAGTGGAGAAAACCCTAATTCTCGGGGTTGAGCCTTATATAAAGATCACTATGTTTTCCTCCCAGCCTCTTTATCACCCCTTGAGCCCCAGAAAACCCTAAATCACGGAGAAGCACCATTGTTGAGTGGATTGGAGCTTGGAGAAGTAATGGTTGAAGGAATTTTGGGAAGATTCAAGGCTTGGAGCAAGGGGATTTGCTTGGATTCGAATTTCATTGCAGTTGGGGCATCACTTAGAGGTAATATCTCGTTATTGACCTATTGTTATGTTGTTTCTTCATTTTGGGGTTTGTGAGAAATTGTCTATGGATGAAATGGGAAGTCTAGAGGTTAGATCTGAGGTTGCTACCTCAGATCTGGAAGGGAGAAGAATCAGAGAGCATGAAAGTCCCTGTGTTGGAGTGTTTAGTGAAGCTTACATGTCCCAAACCCTAGCCCCAATGTGCAAACGGCTTAGATCTCTTTGGATTCACGTAAAGTTTGCCACTTTACGTGATGGATGGGTTGTAGGAGGCTAGATCTATGTTTTGGATCAATTGCATGGCCTGGAGTGCTTCTGAATGGATTCAGAACGGTGGTACTCGGCGAGTCACATGGGTCGACTCGACGAGTTGCTTGAAGATGGCCTGGAACTCGACGAGTTGGAAGAACAACTCAGCGAGTAGGTTGAAGATAGCCTTGGACTCGACGAGTCTTGTCGAAGAGTCCCAAATATTCTCTGGTTGAGCCGAGAATCGGTGAGTCGAGGGATGACTCGGTGAGTCGAGTGCGAGTGGACTCAGAGTTGTTGGACTCGGCGAGTCTCAGGGTGACTCGGCTAGTTAGATCGCAGATTGAATGAAGTTCTAATTATGGGAACTCGACGAGTCACAGGGTTGACTCGGCGAGTAGGGTCAGTCAGGGGTTGACTTAGACTGAGGACTTTGATTTCGACCAAGGGTTGGCCGTTGACTTTTAGGGTTTGGTCAGCGATGTGGCCTTTGGGCCAAGAGAGAGGTAAAATAGTCTTTTAACCATAAGAGGGTGTTATGAGAGGATTTATTCTAGTCTCGAGAGTTATATTCATGAGAGTATTTGCCTTACGTGTTAGGCGGTGGCGAGTTCGAGATTCAAGTGTGGGGATATCTGCTTCCTGCTTGCCAGGTGAGTCTTCTCACTATACTTTACCTTGAGTAGGTAACCAGAGTTATGTGATTAGAGTATTTGTATGCTATATGTACGTGATGTGTTGTACTGCATTATTTCTATGTGATTTATGTTGTGCATGTTTATAGAGTTGGAACCGGAAGGTTCCCAGAGTTAGAACCTGAGGGTTCACAGAGTTTGGGTGCACGGACCCACAGAGTTATAGCCTCGAGTGGCTAATATGTGTTATGTGTGGTATTTTGGGGAACTCACTAAGCTTCGTGCTTACAGTGTTTTGTTTGATGTTTTACAGGTTTCTTTCAGTATCACGGGACGGCACCGGCTTGATTGTACACACCAGAGAAAGAGTCATATTTTGGAGGATCCTGGTTTTCTATGCAAGTGAAAATGGAGTTATGTTTTGTAAATCGACTATGAATAAGATTTTAAACAAGTGTTTCTAAGAATAAAATGATTATTTTAAATGAAAATTTTGTCTTGAAATTTACGGTGTTACAGATCGACCTAGAAACGAACCCTAAAGAGGATTGTGCTCCACTCCCTCCCATTAAAGGATTTTGAAAAACTTAGGGGGTGTGTGGCTTAGCTTTTGAATGACAAAAATTCCTTTTAGAAAAAGATCATAGGCAAAAAGATGTTTGGCAAAAGACTTCTAAAAGCAATTTTGGATTTTGCAAAGAAGGAAAATCAACTTTTTGGAAAAGTCAGGACAACCTGACTTTTTGTAACTTTTCCAAAAAGATCTTTTGGCCTCTAAAAAACTAAGTCAAACACCCCCTTAATCCACGCAGAAATAAAAAAAAATGCCATGTCATTGCTTAATTCCATTAATTGATGTCATGTCAATTCTTAATTCTATTATTTTGATTCTATCAGGTCATTTAACCTACAGATATCAGTTACATGTGGGTGAGATTTGAACAAAATGTATTCTTTGTTGGTCATATTTATAGAAAGTCTTTAGTTGAATGGTGTTTTTTGAACAGACAATACTTTGATGTTATTTTTTTGAATATTTTTGAAACATAATTACCCTTACAAGTCATTTTCCCAAAATAAAAGAGAAAAAATGATATAGCAGCGGGTTCAGTGGGTTGGGAGGGAATGACTCCCTCCACCCTAATAGATTTTTAAAAATAATCATTTTTACCGTTTAAAAATAATCATTTTTACCGGTTAAGCAGGAAGAAACCGGTAAAAATGACTATTTCTAAACGGTAATAACAATCATATTGGTCTAATACATAGGAAAAAAAAAAAACTTTAGTGACCTAATACGAACAAACTAGAAACATAATTACCCTCCTAAATCATTATCCTTTTTTCAAATTATACAAGCTCTACATAGAGCTTTTTCATTGTTTTAATATTTTGTGCCTTTTAGTACACCAAGCATATTAGTATATGAGAAAAAAATGACTAATCAAAATAAAAGTTTTCCATAAATTAGGATGATATTTCGTAAATAGCCATAAATTTTGCATGTCTCACATGTGCAATCGGTTTGTCGTCTATGAAAAGTGGAGAAATTAGTGTTTTTAAAATAAAAAATAGGTCATTCGTAGATGTCATTTGCGAAATGGTAACTTTCACATGTGAAAAATTCGTTCTTTACAATTTCACATTCTTTACATACGAAGTGTTTTATTTTCATCTGTGAAATCGTTATTAAATATCATTTTTGTTACCATTCTGAATTAGTATTTCTAAACAATAACAATTAAATTAAAATACAGAAATAGAACGTGCGTACCTTGAAATATATGTATGTATTTTAATTGTTAAGTTTAAATAAAATCGAATTTGTACACATGTTAATATAAATATTATTTACTAAGTTAGTATTTTACTATAATTGGTTTTATGGTTTGAAATATTTAGTTTGTTGTTGCACAAAGTTGAGAAGTCAATCAACTCAAATAAATATTATACAAAGTGTTACATACCAGCCATCCACAAAAAACGGTAGATTTAAAAAATAGAAGTCGTCTTATGACGAAAGATCACACTTGTAGCTTATGTTCCTTTAATATTGTAGTTGTGACACGCGAAAATGACCAAAAAAATTCTAGAGAATCCCGCATGTTTGACCTACAAAACTATATGCAAAATATAAAATCTTAGTTTTCTAATAAAAAAAATTATTCATTTAAAGTTTTTTATGGTTGAAATTTTCAAAAACTATCTTCGTAACAAAGAAACTTAACATTGTATTTTTAACGTGTGAAAATGACAAAAATGAGGTTTATCATTTTTTTGCAGAAGATTTCAACATTTCTTAGATAAAAAATCCTTAAATAAAATTGAAAACTTATTTCTTTTTTCTCCAAGATAGTCTTTTCGTAGATATTATTTGTGAAATTAATCATTATTTTGATAAACTCTAATTTTACCTTAATATTAAATAATAATAAATAAAATTAGTCTAATTGTTTAGACAAAATTTCACAATTGGTCCATGTGGTTTACATAATATCGCACTTTGAGGACTTCCTAGCTAAAAGTCACGCGAATGGTCCTTAAGATTTCAGTTCATTGCGAAATTGATCCTTGACCCTAACCCCGTCACTTTTGAACCGTTAGTGCAGGGGTAATTTTGTCTTTTCAGCTCGCAGTCAATGTAATTAGCCAGTAATCCATTGTGGTTTTGCTTGCTGGTTACAGATTTACAATGTGATTCTAACTTTGTAATGGTATATAAATTTTAGGAGGTTCCGACACAGAAAATGGAATGGAGCAGGTATATGATTTCTCGAGATTGGGTTGCTATTTCTTGCATGACAGTTATGGATTGAATTGTATTTTTATTCACCATTTTCTTTTTTGCAGGTTGTAATCAAAAAAGAAAGAGGCAATCCTCATCCCATTGTTCCTTGAGTTAAATATGGCTGCTGGAGAAAAAGTTTGTGGTTCCATTGAAGGTGTTAATCTTCTTGAACCAAATTCTAATATTGACATGCTTTGTTGGCTTAAACAGATCTTGATTTATATTATCTTCACATTCAGGTACAAAATGGGTTATCGGTAAGAAATAATATCAAGATTTATATTACATAAGGTAACATACATATTTTGTGGATGATATCTTTGAGTCATGTGACGAAGCAAATGGCACAACTGCAACTTAGTTAAGCATCTACCAACAACCCCTATGTGTGCTATGTTGCTATTTGTAGAAATACTTTTTTGCTAAACCATATATTACCTCTTTGCCCTCCGGACCCGTTTATGCGTCTGGAACCGAAACATGAAGAACGGAATCGGGTTCATCCAAATGTGCTTCATTGGACTGATGTTAAGTGGGTTTTTTGCATATCTTAGAATAAGATACTAAAATAGGGCAATGTATTTTCATTTTAATGTTTAGCTTAATGTCCTTTATTTTTATTATTTTAAGTATCAAAATTGTAAAAGGGAGAATTGCAGAGAATAGCAATATACTTAACTGTGGCTACCAATTAATACAATGTTCTATACTTGAATACAAAAGCAACGCGGGGGGGGGGGGGGGGGGGGGGGGGGGATTTAATTATTATTATTATTATTATGCTTGCAAAACAACCATTGTCCCGGGTTAGTGTCCGTTTTAAGGGTTAAATTGGAAAAAAAAAATCATAGATGACTTTTTCGTTAATAAGGCTAAAGTTTAAAAACTTTTCTGAAGATTTTCTTTTTATATATACTAAATAAATTTGGAAAAAATGTATATTTATTTATTGAAAAACATAAAATAAAGATACCATCTACACCCTTTTCACTAGAAAGCTCATATTTTTTATTAAAAAAATAATGATAATTTATATATCCTTTTTGGGATTATTTTTCTAGTTCTCCTTAATAAATATCATTACTACAATCATAAAGATAACATCTAGATAGAATTCTTAAATAGAGTTTCATGATATATGTGATCTAAAAATGCACTCCTTACGATAAATCAATAAAATTCATATTAACTGTATTTAACATTTGTTATTAGAATTATTGTAGCTCTTATGTTAGGGGTATTATCATAAAGGCCCTTATATTTACATGAAATATATAGTTATGTCCTAAGTCCAAATTTGTGTTCATTAATGCCTCATATTTAGGTAAGTTTTGTCATTTTTGGCTTTTTATCAGGTTGTGAAGAGAAAGAACAATATGTGGGCAATGGTGATGATGGTGGTTCGGAGATGAATAATGCAGAAGGTGGGTCGAAGATACGAATATGGTACTAATAGGGGCTACCAGTGTTTTGTGATGAAGACAATCTTATTGGTGGTAAAGGGTGGTAGTGACAAAGTGTGGTGGTAGGTAAGAAGCGTGTTTCTAGGCTATATATAGTCTCTCATAAGCCTTTATTTTCTGAGGTATCGTTCAATTATGAAATGATCTTCGATAATTTGTAGTTCTATGGTAAATAATTACACTTAACACCTAAAACCATAAATAGCATTTTGGTCTAGATATGCACTTCTCACGACAAATCAACAAAGTCCTCTTAAGTTATATATATATATATATATATATATATATATATATATATATATATATATATATATATATATATATATATGATTGTAGTAATAATATTTATTAAAGAGAATAAAAAATTTTCCAAAAATAATATATAAATTATCATTATTATGTTTTCTAATAAAAATATCTTTATTTTGAGTTTTATATAGTCTCGCAACGCGGGGGGGGGGGGGGGGGGGGGGGGGGGGGGCATTTAGTTATTATTATTATTATTATTATGCTTGCAAAACAACCATTGTCCCGGGTTAGTGTCCGTTTTAAGGGTTAAATTGGAAAAAAAAAATCATAGATGACTTTTTCGTTAATAAGGCTAAAGTTTAAAAACTTTTCTGAAGATTTTCTTTTTATATATACTAAATAAATTTGGAAAAAATGTATATTTATTTATTGAAAAACATAAAATAAAGATACCATCTACACCCTTTTCACTAGAAAGCTCATATTTTTTATTAAAAAAATAATGAAAATTTATATATCCTTTTTGGGATTATTTTTCTAGTTCTCCTTAATAAATATCATTACTACAATCATAAAGATAACATCTAGATAGAATTCTTAAATAGAGTTTCATGATATATGTGATCTAAAAATGCACTCCTTACGATAAATCAATAAAATTCATATTAACTGTATTTAACATTTGTTATTAGAACTATTGTAGCTCTTATGTTAGGGGTATTATCATAAAGGCCCTTATATTTACATGAAATATATAGTTATGTCCTAAGTCCAAATTTGTGTTCATTAATGCCTCATATTTAGGTAAGTTTTGTCATTTTTGGCTTTTTATCAGGTTGTGAAGAGAAAGAACAATATGTGGGCAATGGTGATGATGGTGGTTCAGAGATGAATAATGCAGAAGGTGGGTCGAAGATACGAATATGGTACTAATAGGGGCTACCAGTGTTTTGTGATGAAGACAATCTTATTGGTGGTAAAGGGTGGTAGTGACAAAGTGTGGTGGTAGGTAAGAAGCGTGTTTCTAGGCTATATATAGTCTCTCATAAGCCTTTATTTTCTGAGGTATCGTTCAATTATGAAAGGATCTTCGATAATTTGTAGTTCTATGGTAAATAATTACACTTAACACCTAAAACCATAAATAGCATTTTGGTCTAAATATGCACTTCTCACGACAAATCAACAAAGTCCTCTTAAGTTATATATATATATATATATATATATATATATATATATATATATATATATATATATATATATATATATATATATATATATATATATGATTGTAGTAATAATATTTATTAAAGAGAATAAAAAATTTTCCAAAAATAATATATAAATTATCATTATTATGTTTTCTAATAAAAATATCTTTATTTTGAGTTTTTTTAAAAAATAAATATACGTTTTCTTCAAATAAATTTAGTATATATTATAAAAAGAAAATTTTCATAAAAATCTTTAAATTGTAATTTATTAACGAAAAAAATCATTCATTTTTTTTTTTTTTGCAATTTAACCTTTAAAATTGGCACTAACCTGTTACAAATGTTATTTTACAAGTGTTTGCCGATTTTAATGGTTAAATTACAAAAATAAAATAAAATAATAAAAGAAAATATTACTTTTTATCAATAGAACCAAAGTATATGGAATTTTTTTTTTTACTATACATTGTTTTAGGCTTGAAATTTTTAGTCTGCTGTTGCACCAAGTTGAGAAACTATCCAACTCAAATAAATATTATACAAAGTGTTACACATCAACCATCCAAAAAAAAATGTTAAATATAAGTTATGGTATAGTGGGGTGTATTAGATCCCTAAAAAATAGAAGTCATCATGTGACAAAAGTCACATTTTTAGCTTATGTTGTTTTAAAGTTGTAGTTGTGACATATAAAAATGATTAATTATTTTTTTAGGGAATTTCGCATGTCTAACCTGAAAAACTCATATGCAAAATATGAAATTTTAGTTTTTTAGTAAAAAATTGTTTTTTGTTTTAAGTTTTTTATGATTAAAATTTTCAAAAGCTATTTTCATAACAAAGAAATTTAACATTGTACTTTTGATATTTGAGATTTATAATTTCTCTTTCACAAGATTTTCTAGCTGTTATATACGAAATCCTTAGACTCATTTGTTTTTCTCCAAGATAGCCTTTTTTATCTGAAATTGATTATTATTTTAATAAACCTTAATTTTAAATAATATTAAATAAAACTAGGTGTAAGACTCATGTATTACATGGGTTAATTAAAAAAAATTAAATATAAATATCTAAATATTTAAGAACTTTAGATTTATAAGAAAATAAGAAAAACAATAAATTATTAAAATTACTTTTTTTATCTTTTAAATTTAAATAAATAAACAAAATAAACTAACGAGCTTTAATTTGAAAATTTTGAAATAAAAAGGTAAGTATTAACAAAATTAATATTTATTTATTACTACATTTATTATAATTATTACATTAAAATATTATATAAAATTTATTAAAATAAAAAAACTCATAAAATAACATGTGGAAAAAAATTAATTCAAAATAATCACAAAAGAACATTTGACAATTTGAATGGGAATGTGTCATGTGGCAAAAATCATTCATTTATTAGAATAGATTTATTGTAATTATTACATTTTAAAATATTATGTAAAATTTATTAAAATAGAAAACCCATAAAATAACATGTAGAAAAAAAAATTCAAAATAATCATAAAATAACATTTAAAAATTTGAATGAGAGTGTAACATAATAAAAAAAAACATTGATTAGTCTTATTTTTTATTAATAAAAAACAAACTTATATTTCTAATTATTAAAAAAAAAAAAAAAAAAAAAAAAAAAAAAAAAAAAAAAAAAACCCTAATTCCTATCTGGGAAACACATAAACCTGAAAGTTGGAATCAAACACCGAAAATTTATACCCAAATATGAAACAGATTGTATGTACAGGAACAACATGATCATCAGTAATAAGCAAAGGCACGACTTGTGTGATTGCGCTCTAGGGGCCAAGTGATTGGTGAAGCCCCAAAACACCACCAGTCCACCACGAAACCCTTGAAGGGAGTGTTTCTCCTCCGGGGGGATCATACAACAAAAATTTGACGAAATGGGTATCAACCTTAGTTTGTTATTGATACTTTTGTTCTTGTGTAAGAATTGTAGTAGTAGCGACAGCAATAGCAATGGAAAGAACAGAGAGATAATAGAAGTAAAGGGTGAGCATGACGTGGTGTGGATCGTTCAGCTCTCTGATCTTCATTTTAGTGTTCATCATCCTGAGAGAGCTTCTGAGTTTCAGAAATTTGTGGGTTCAACTCTATCGATGATCAATCCTTCGTTGGTTTTCATCACCGGCGATCTCACTGGTATTATTTTCTCGAATTCTACTACCTCTTTGGATTTTTATTTGTTGGCATATTTTCCTACGAACATAAATCTAATCTCATTTCTTTTGAGGAAATTAGGTAACCCTTGAGTTGTTCATCGGTTTATGTTAGGATTTGTTGAAGAAGAGGTTTTGATGATGTTTTCTAATTTGCTTTTGAAATGCTTAGGAATTGGAAACCAATTGAATAAGTTAGAATCAATTCTCTTAGAGCACCTGTTTTTAATTTTCAAATCTTATTATGTTGATTTTAAGTATCAGAAAATCATAACCATGTAATTCTTACCAGATGGTAAAAGCAAGGATCTATTGACAATGAAGCAAAATGAAGAAGAGTGGATTGAATACCAAAATACAATGGAAAATGTTATCAACAAGAGTGGCCTTGATAAGAGCATCTTCTATGATCTTAGAGGAAATCATGATAATTTTGGTGTTCCTACAACGGGTGATTTATATGATTATTTTTCAAAATACAGCATCACTGGCCAATTGGGAAGAACTCAATCTGTCAATAGTGTTACTCTTCAGGTTACTTTTCCTTTTCAACCTCCAATTTATCATACATTTATAAATCAATATCTTATTCAATATATGAGCCAAATTGTTAAAAACTATCGACTTAATCCATTAAGTTGTTCTTTCTGCATTTTCAAAGTGATTATTACGACTTCAAGAATCAGAATCAAATAATTATTAAAAATTTTTTTTTTTCAGATGGGCCCACGAGATCTTCTATTTGTTTCATTCGACAGCACAACATCCACAGGCTTACGCGGGCCCACAAATGTATTCGGCCATCCAACCGACCAACTCTTAACCGAATTAAACTCCCATCTCTCGCAACGTGACGCCACGTCAGCAAAACCATTAACCAAAATCGCCCTTGGCCATTTCCCTCTTTCATTCTCCGCATCCACAAATTCCAAAAATACCCTCAAACACATATTCCTCAACCATTCCATATCCGCTTACCTTTGTGGCCATCTCCACACAAGATTTGGTAACAATTTGAAACGACACCATGAAATAAACTCCTACAACCTTTTTCAACTCAATATCCATGAAAAGACTCAATCAAGTAGCACAATTTGTCCAAATGAAAGTCAAAAAGTCAACGAATTTTGGGAAATGGAAATGGGCGATTGGAGGAAAAGCCGATCTATGCGTATTATGGCTATTGATCAAGGGCATATTTCATTCATGGACATTAATTTCAAGAATGGAGTTAAAGAAATCTTGATATTGCCTACATTTCCATTAGATTCACGATATTTATCAACAACTATTTTGAACAAATACAAATGCCAATCGTTAGATGACACGTCACACTCACACATCAAAGCTTTGGTTTTTTCTTCAAATGTAATCAAAAAAGTTACCGCGAAAATTTACGATTCTACCCATGGGGAACTTTACACGGTTCTTGAAACACCCATGAGTGAAAATGGAGATCATATATACACTTCCCCATGGAATTCAAAAGCTTTCATGGATCCAAATCCTACACGATATTGGCTACAAATCGAAGCAATTGACATTAATGAATTAACAATTTCATCAAATTTGATCCCATTTTCATTAAACGGTTTTCGTGCTAATCTTTCATGGACATGGAAGGAGTTTTTTGTGATGGGGTGTCAATGGGAGGGATTATACTACCCGGTTTTTTGGTCTTTTTACCTTCTCATGTTCATTGTTCTTGTTCTACCAAAATTCATTACCCTTTTGTGGAAAAGGCAATACACTTACCTTTTTTACAAGGCGAATAAAGGGCTTTTTAGTCTTTTGACATGGGTTTTCACCGAGGTGCATAACATCCCGTTTTTGTGGAAATCAATGTTGGCGTATTTGTTGTACCTTTTACTATGTCCATGGCTTTTAGGTCAAGTTTTTACTGAAGGTGGTGAGAGGGGGTATATGACATATAAAGGGTGGGTGGTGGATTTTAAAGATTTAAAAAAATTGGAGTTTATTGGGTTTCCAGATGTAATGGTGATTGTGATTCCACATTTATATTTTGTGGTGTTACCTTCTTTTTTTATAATTTTGGGTGTAGCTGCTGAAAGGGCGATTTATCAAGATCATGTTTGTTCAATTTCGGGAAAGAAAAGAGATGATTACGAGGGTAATTTTGGAAGATTAAATACAAGAAATAAATTAAGTGGTTTTGTTTTAGACAAGTTGAGGAAATGGAGTCGAAGTATACTTTTGATTCTCTCTTTGGCGATTTGTTGGAAGCATTTTAAGGTAAATGTTATTTTATAGCAATTGTATTTTCGTTCATTTGTTATTAAACTTACACTTTTTTTTTTTTTTTTTTTTTTTATAAATTTTATGGATGCAGAGTTGTTGGGCTCTTATGAAAGCTTATGAGATGAATCCAGTGGTGCATTTTCCATTTTATAGTTTTTCAATCCCAGTTTTATTAGCTTATGTTTTCTACATGACAAAAAGACTACACAATACACACCAGATTTAGGTCTGTAAGGTTCAGCATGAAAACAAATATGACTTAATTTGGTAAGCTATATTATATATGAATATGTTTCTTTTTGACTTAATACGAAAAGCTATGTTATTAAGTAGTTTGTTTATTCCAAAGTTAAGATTGAATAAACACTAACATGTTGACATTTTGAATCATCATACTTGGTTTTATGTAGCAAACTGATCATCATTATGTGAAACTGAGAAGTGGGAAAATGATTTAATCTGGTAAACTATATATATATATACTAGGTTAAAATCCGTGGAAACCACGGGTAAAAAAGAAAAACATTATTGATAATTTAAAATGATAATAAAAAATAAAAAATTATTAAATTACAAATATAGAAGTTTTGTTTATAAGTATATATTGATTAGTTAAATTTAATATATACATTGTTGTGGATACTTATCTAAGTTTTGTTAAATTATAGGTAAATATGTTTTACTATACTATGAGTAAATATGACATTTATAAAAAAAATATGTATAAAAGAAATAAATTAGAGCAACACGGTACCAATAACTATCTATCTAGTTATTATTAACTATGAATAAATAATTGTGTAAAGTTTTAATTGTTATTTTAAAAAATAAACGCCAATGATGAAACATATAAATTTTATAGAGTAATTATTGTGTTAAATAAAAATTGTAAAGGTACTAATGATTGAATATATATATATATATATATATATATATATATATATATATATATATATATATATATATATATATATTGAAAATTATTTAAAAATGAAATGGTAACTAAATACGTGTAAAAAAAAAAAAGTAAACATGACTCATGTTGGTATTCTTTACAAGTATAGGGACTAAATTTAAAGGTTAGACATGAAATTGGATTAAAGATTTACACAAAGATCTAACTCATTTTTAATATAGATAAATAATATAGATAAAGTAAATACCTTTATAAAGATCTAACTCATCGCTCTTTGGTTCAAAAGAAAATTGGTGCACAAGAGGTACGTTGTGTTGTGATTACCGATTAAAAAGGATGTGTTGCAATTACCGATTAAGTTGGAGTGATTTTTGGGATATATTGAACCGATTATGAAGCTGCAATTATAACAGGTAAAACAAATTAGGTTTTTATTTTTTGTGAATATGGAAATCGATTGGGGTTGAAGAGTTTCCAACGGTAATTTGTTAGTAATTAACGTATGATTGTAGTGCATCATTATATCCAAATTTCTCTCTATATCTTTAGAAAATTGCTAATTTATTTTCATTTTTGGATTTCAAGGTTACTGCTTGGTATGAGTTTTAGGCATAACAGGATGGAGCAAGGCATGAATCTTTTTGATTAACACGTGATTTTTTTATTTTATTAACATATATATTATATAAATAGATCCTTTTATAATTATTATTTTTAAATTTCAAGAAATCATTTATAATGCTTATGTTTCCTCAAATTATGATTAGATTTTGTAGGTGGAGGGACATGGGATATAGAAAGAGTAGAGAAGCTAACGATGGTTAATCACTTTTTGAAATTTATGCTAGATGCTTAATTATTTTTGAAATTTATGATAGAAGATTAATTAGTTTGTGATCACCAGCTTTTGTGCTTATGAATTTATATTGGAACTTACAGATTTATGTTTTAAACAATTTCTTGTGAACCGTTTATGAATTTAATTATTTCATCTTTTTTGTTGGATGGTTCTTATTTACTATTATTAATAAGTGGAATGATCTTGATAAAAAAGTAAAAATTTGGTGTTTTTTTTAATGTAATTTAAAAGATTGTGAGTTGAAAGTATAAAGAAAGTAGAATGTTATATTAAACATAACAAACAAAGCCTGTTGTTATATTGTGCATTCAAATTAAAAAAACTATCAAAATAGCAAAAAGCTTCCCCATTTTTCTAATTTGTAGAAAATAATGTAATAAGATTTTGTTGTTTTTATATTGTTTTGTTGTTAATGTTACTTGGAATGGTGTTCAGATGGAGAGAGGAGAGAAAAGGGAAAATTCAAACTTTTTTGGGGAAGGAGTTGTGCGTACTTGCTCGTGAAGTGGCTAGGGTTGAGGCAATTTGAGTGTACGCTGGTGAGGTATATTAAATATTAGAGGGTGTAATTATTGTAAATAGCGATTTACTTTACTCTCTTTATTAATATCGGCATTGTACTTTATCTTTTACCTATAATAGCAATGTGCTTACATTATTTACCCTCTATAGTGACTTCAATAATAATTACTGTAAATAGCGATTTACTTTACTCATTATACGCTTATAATGACTTCAATAATAATTACTAAATTGCTTTAATTCTTTTTAAAATAAATTACTTATAAAATGAAATAAGATGTTATACTAAACCATTAATTTTTTTATTGTTTATCTATGAAAGTAGGATGTTATATCATATATACAATTGAAATCGAAACAGTAGACTTTTCCTTCTAATGAGAAGCAGGTGATTGACTTTCAAAAGTGAACTGTCTGAAATACACACAAAGATACACATACAGCTAACTGAAATAGCAATGTAATTTTAAATAGGGTGTCTTTCATGTATCTCAAGAAAAAGGTGGAAAAAATGTGGCAGCAAGTAAAATAAAGTGATTTAACCGCACAAACAGCAACAACACAACAAATTATGATTTATGAGTAATTTATATTATATTTCAAAAGCTAACTGAAATACAAAATTTGATACATATGCAAGATACACATACAGATAAAAAGCAATCAGATACACATACATCAAAGTACTAACCCCGATGCCTTTTTTCCTTGTATTTCTTTGTGCTTCCAGTGGTGGATAATGTCAAGAAAACGAATGCTAGGTGAAAAAAATGGAGAGTCAAATAACAACAATAAGACTTCTTGATTATTGTGTGTTTGCTTCCAACAGAGTAAGAGTCCATCTTGATTTGCATTTGTGTGTGTACGTATGTGTTTTCAATACTAGGTGTGTGTATTTGTGTGTGTTAATCCTCTATGTTCTTAGTCTGGACAATAATATTAGGCAAACAATCGCAGGAAAGTACGTAGTAAAAGTATATTGCTATTAAATTAGGTTTACAAACATATGATTATTAGTGGTGATTGAAGAAGGACTAACCTCAATTTATATGATCTCTTTCTTGCAGAAGTCGTGGAAGAAAAAATATTTTGTCAATTAGAATGAAGGGTAAAATGTGTGATAGCAATAGTAATTTAAATGGAGATGCAAATTTAAAGAAGGTAAGAGTAATATACTCCTAATTTTTTTGGATTCATTAAAATCCTGAAAGATTTAAAACGTATTTGCATTGGTTAACAAATAGAATACCATTTTCAAATTAGGATAGGATTCCTTTTCAAATATTTGAATAGTAATGAAGGGGAAGCAGTCAAATACTTACTGATAACACGTAAAGTATATTGTTGCTATGAAGAACAGAAAAACAGATTGCAAACACAAAAAAAAAATTGATAAGTATAACCTCGATATATGAAGAACTCAATGCAGTATCCCTTACTATAAAGTATATTGTGATTTTGCCCCTGCAACTTCCAATTAGATAACATGACAAATAGTAATGCCAAGTTAGATATCATGAATTAGTAGTGGCAAATGTTTTTTTTTATTTATTTATTTTTTTTTATTTTTTATAATCCATTAATGAAATAATAAAATATTGATCCGTATAAAATTTTTTGTAAAAAAATATTGACATTTTTGTAAAGTAATAAGTAAAAAAATATTGGTATTTCTTCAAATATAATGTTATCTGACCAAAAAAAATACATGTACAGTTGTTAAAGTGGAAGAATTAAGTACATAAACATCAAAACTATGAAAAATATATGCAGCTATCGAATTTTTATAAATGCATGAATTCAGATTGCTAACCTTTTGTAGTTGTTCTTGTCCTGGAGGATGAATATGCAACAAACGATCATAAAATGAAGAAATTATAACCGGTACAAAGAGGAAGGATTGAATACCGTTTGTAATGAGTTCTCTGAAGCAGAATGGTGAAAAAAATAGAAGCGTAAAGAATGAATAGTGGTATATATTTCGGTATGATTTTATTTTGTGCAGATTTTTTGGGATTTATTGACTGGATAATAATTAGTTTCCCATTATAATAAACAAACTTCCATATTTTATTGGATTGGATATCAAGGAATTTCAAATTTTAAATTACGATTTGTGCATCTTATTTTGATTTATTGATGCAGATTTTTCGGATTTATTGTGAATGTATATGAATATGATCTGGACGTAAATGTAGATGATGAAAAGAAGCGGGAAAACACAATTTTGGGCTGCTGGGAGATTGACACGTGGATAGATTCTACTTATTTATTAGGATAGGGGATATATATATATATATATATATATATATATATATATATATATATATATATATATATATATATATATATATATTTACTGTTTTTGTTTGATTTTTTAATATTTGTTTGTCGTTATCTCAAATATATTCTAAGGTAAACATAAAAGAAAAAACAAAACCTTAGACTAAATGACTAATATCTAAAGGTGAACTCTCAATCACAGAAAATTAACCAAAATAGGTGGAGTATTTTTAACAAAATAGCAAAATAAATAAATAAATAACCATTTATTTCGCAATAGGTCAGTTGCAAAACCATTTTATGCTAGGAAGTGATCTTTAAAGTTTAAATAGTCCTTACCACAAAGAAACATAAAAGAAAAAGAAAATAATGAAAATCATATATTGCGTGATATATTATAATTTCACAAATAATCACAATAAATGACGTGTCTTCTAGCATTATATGAATTTTGTCAATTTCTTTTAAATATTTCGCGGTGAAGACCATTCAAAAAATAATTTCGTTATATAAAGTGGTTTTTGCAATGAATCCATTGTGAAATAAATAAGTGTTTGTTTATTAAAATATTAGGTTAGAAACTCGTCGTCTATTACACTGATTGTTAAAAAATAAATAAATAAATAAATAAATATATATATATATATATATATATATATATATATATATATATATATATATATATATATATATATATATATATATATATCAAAAAAAAAAATGTGAAAGATTATTGATAGTATGAAATATTACTTTTATAATCTTAATTTTTTCATATGGGAAAATGACACCGTAACACATCAAAGTTTTGGCAACTGTCTAATTTGATCAATGATTTTTTTTTTTTTTTTTTTTTTTTTTTTTTTTTTTTTTTTTTAATATGAGACCATTAAACTCCATTTTTACCTTCTAATTATACAAATTTTCAAAAAAAATTAGATGGTTTCACCGGTTACTTTTGCTTAGGTAGCTTTTTTTCTAAATATTTAAAATTAAAAAAATCAAATATTCCTATATGTCATTAGTTATTAGTTTTTATTTTTATTTTTCGTGAACTATGTTGTTAAACCACATCAACTTGTCTTTATTCTTTTGGAATCACAACCACCATTATTCATCTTCCTATAACCCACCTCCCACTACCACCATCACCATTCACCACCACCAACAAAATCTGGAGATTGATGTTGTAGGACATGAAACAGAGAACAATCACGCACAAAGAAAGTAATTAGATGGAGATCGACATGACAGGTTCACCAAATAAAGTTCATGGAATCCATTGTGTTATACAACCCACACCACCTAATCTCACTCCTGCCTCTAGTAATGACCTCATCTAGCATTTACCCAAAATCAGCAATCATAACCGGAAACTAGAAATAAACACCCACCCAAAAATCTGTATCTATGTCAGATGAAACAGACCTGCAACATAAGTCTCTAGTCAGTAGTTCCAGAAATCGCAAATCATAAACCGATCGTTCATATTGGTTCTTGAACGAGAACACAAATCAGATACTAAATTCTTTACTTACCATGCAAAATAAAAATTAAAGCATTCAACGATTCATATTATAAAATGAAGCTTGATTCTTATTTTTTCCTTTAAAGGTCAAAAAACACAGATGGAAAAAATGAATACTATCCAAATCAAAGAAACCTAGATGCAAAAAACGAAGTTTGTGCAACAAATATGGAAGAAAACGAACTCGCGGATGCAAAAATCGAAATCATAACTATAACAAAACCCAAAATTTGAAATTGGGAAATCGTGAAAAGGTCTAAATCAAGAACAAAATCCATTATCTAATCTAAAATCACAATAAAAAACGAAAATTGATATACAAGTTTGTGAGGCCGAAGAACTTGAAGTTTGGAAGGAGTTCACAGAAAGGGACGATTGAGAACGACTAGAACTCCTTTTCAGCAAAATTTTTACACAAATTGAAGCTTCGATCAATGACATGCCATGTAGGAGCTCGATCGGTGTCAGACGTAGAAGCTCAAAATCTCAGGGATGAAGGAAAGAGAGGAGGAATGAGTTTTAAATTTGGGGAAAGGAAAAGCCATGTACATAAAATATATGATTTTTTTATTTTTATTTTATAAAATTGAAAAATGCATCTAAGCAAAGGTAACGGGTGAAACAGTCTATTTTTTTTAAATGGTGTAATTAGAAGGTAAAAATAGAGTTTAATGGTCTAATGTACAAAAAAAGAACTTTAGTGATAAAATTAGACAATTGTTAGAACTTTGATGTGCCACAATGTCATTTTCCTTGTTTGTATTGAAAAATTATACTTTCAAAATAGAATGATATTATATTTTATTAAATATACACAAAAAAACAACAAAAACGCAAAGAAATAGTAAGACTATAAAAATACAATGTTGAAGTAAACCCCATCTCTCTCTTTTATTTTTCGCCACCATGTCGCCACACAGGGGGCATGGGGACGTAAAAAGGAGGATCCTATCAACTTGTTCCGACCTGAGATAATAAGCTCATGAGTTTGGTCTTACTTCACTGTCGAGAAACAAAAAAAGACTTCCATCTCCAAGTTTAAATCAGATGTAGCTCCCTTCTTTTTGAGTGTGAAGCAGTGTCAAACCAAAATACCAACAAGCATTAGCTCTCTCTGAAAAGAAGGTGATCTAGCCGCACCTTCAAGTACGGCTACCTTGTTACGACTTCACTCCAGTCACTAGCCCTGCCTTCGGCATCCCCCTCTGTGCGGTTAAGGTAACGACTTCGGGCATGACCAACTTCCATGGTGTGACGGGCGGTGTGTACAAGGCCCGGGAATGAGAATGTTGAAATAAGATTTTATTTTTATTTTTATTTTGTAAGTAGGATGGTGTATTATAAATATTTAGTAAGGAAAATATTCAATAATCAATAATAAAGACTAAGGAATGGTAATATGATATTTCATAATAAAATCTAAAAAATCCAAATGAGTTAAACGTAAATACATCATTCAATGCTCATAGTATTTAGTTTCATGAATATAAGTTTAATTTATTAAAATATAAACAAAATAATATAGATGAAGTGAGGATTTGTCTAAATATAAATTAATATAATATCAACTTTTGGTTCATATATTGAAATTAATAATAATAAATTATATAAGAATATTTGTTAAATATTTTTTCTTACACCAAGTTTGGCATAACTTCGAACATATAAATTAAAGATGCACTTTTCACATACAAAAAAAAAACAATTAACAAAATATTACTAAATGAATAAAAAGTTAGTTAAAAACAATTAACAAAATATTACTAAATGAATAAAAAGTTAGTAAGAGTACAACGGTAAATTCTAACAAAGTAAAAGCTATGGTAGCAAGGATTTGACCACCATACATACAAAATCCTTTTGGATTCCCTTTAAACCTAGCAATTGGATAATATGATTTTTAGAGTGAGATAGATTAAGTTACTATGTGAATAATAAATTAAATAAATGGTTTATTAATGTGCTATGAAAAATAATATATTAATTATAAATCATATTATTTAATTAATAATTAATCAGAAACTAATTTGATTAATTAAAAGTACAAAGACTGTTTGGTTATTTATTGATAGTTGAGAAATGAACGCTTTAGAACCTCATGAAATGAGGTAGACGAAAATCTCTAGGGCAAGCCTAGGAGATTTCGTCCAAGGCCCTTGGATAAGGGGATTAAGCTTCTTGGTCACCAAACAAGGGAATATAGGGCTTATCCCTTAAACCGTAGCTCTGACACCAAGTTTCCTCAACTATATAAGGAACTCCTAGCCCACTCCTTCCCTCTACAAGCCTTAGACGAAAATTGCTCCTACCCTCTCTTCTCTCTTATATTATCCTCTTGCTAACTTAAGTGTGATTCCATTAGAGGCACGACACTTGTGGTGCTTGCTTCTAAGAGATCAACAAAGGAGAATTTCTAGCTATTTGATATAATAACTAAAAGGTATGTAATCCTAAAACCCTTTCCTTCATATTTTGAAAATATCTTAGGTTTTCTAGGGTTCTTTTTGATGCTCTTAATTATAGGTTCAATAGAGAAAACATAGATACTATTTAGGTTGCATGCAAACTTAAGAGTTTTATTTTTGTTTGTTTACATAAATCCTGTAACATCTGGGATTTACTAGGTATTAATATGTGACATCCCCAATTTTACGGCCAGAAAATACCGATTTGTTTATGTTTCGTTTTGTAAAATCAGAGTAATCCTTTGACTAAAAGAGTTGCAGTATTTGTTCCCAAAACAAAATATGATAAGAATTTATCAAAAGCATTTCTTAAAGAAGTGTATTTTCATTTATAACAAAATCCCGGGATGTCATGTTCCGATACAGACACATAAGCATAAACAAAACTTACATCTAATTACACCAATGATTTACATCTCCTTTAATCTCTCAGTGACATAAGTCTTTGTATTGATACCTGTGATACAAAGAAAACTGAGAGGGTCAGGCTTGGGAGCCTGGTGAGCATATAGGGTTTTTAACCCACAATAATATAATAATTATATTTAATCATCAAACAATCAACCCAATTACCCATCCTCATTATCTTCTTTAATTCTTAATGGTTTACCCTAAGAATCAATTATCCTTCAATCATTCATTCCTAAGGATTGACCTGAGGAATTGGCACAAAATCCATCGCTACACAAGTCGCATCTATCAAGGTTATCCTTTAAGCGTCTCTGCCCGGATTACAACATACACTATTGGGCGCATCTGCCGACGTTATGACATTCTATTTTAGGTACATTTGTCGACATTATCCTTTTAGCGTATCTGTCAGGATTACGACATTCACTATTAGGCGCATCTACCAATATTATCCTTAAACGTATCTGCTAGTATTATGACATTCTCTATTTGGTGCATTTTGCCAAAATTATTCCTAAGCGCATCTGCTAGTATTATTACATTCACTATTGGTGCATCTGCCAATATTATTCTTAATCATCTTTCGCACCTCATCATTTATCTACCCATGTTTTCCCCAATATAATAGTAGATATAAAACACATATACAGTTTAACTTATTTAAAACATGTACTAAACATTGCATTCAACACCAATCTCAAATAAACGAA
The DNA here is from genome assembly GCF_052625555.1 of Lactuca saligna. Classification (NCBI taxonomy): domain Eukaryota; kingdom Viridiplantae; phylum Streptophyta; class Magnoliopsida; order Asterales; family Asteraceae; genus Lactuca; species Lactuca saligna. Next base: position 47,821,442 of record NC_136425.1, read on the forward strand.
CAACTTATTAATACATATCACGTATTTTATAGTCAGTACTTCGTATTCAACACTCATCTCAGATAAACAAGCAACTTATTAACACATAGCACGTATTTCATAGCAAATACTTAATATTTATGTGTTAGAAGAAAGTAACTATACACTCACACAAAACATATACTTAATACATTCAAACAATACTTGTATTAAAATCGTGTTATGAAAGGGACTATACACTCACTTGATCAGAAGATGATCGGACAGCACTACGACTTGTAGAAGTAGTATTCTTCGGTGAAACCGTGCTCACTTCGCACATCGGGCTTTTCACGGGCAGAGCTTCGACTCAGAAACTCTTTTCTTCTCAGGATCTTCGGGCTTCCGGACTTGCTTCGGGTCTCGGGATGATACCAGGGTTTTAGGGGGTTAAAATAGGGCTTAGAGAGAGTATCGGGAGTGAGAGAGTGATAAAGTAGCAACCTAAATCGGCTGCCCTTCGATTTCTATTTATAGGGCTGATTTTATGGATTCACGTCGTGAATCTCAAATATTCACATCGTGAGTTCACTCGTCACTGCATGTGACATTGCAAGTTGCGTCTTTCAGGCTCCAGAAGTCATAAATACTGACTTCACGTCGTGAACACTGTATTCACGCTGTGAACTCTGACAGTTTTGGGGTTTCGCGCCCCGAACTTCAGAAATTCATAACTTTCGCATACGAACTCCGTTTTCGAAGTTGTTTATATTAACGCGTAGGTAAAAACAAGATCTACAACTTTCATTTAGACTTAGTTGGATAATTTTGACTTTATTTTTATTATATTGTTTATATATTATTTTTAGTAGGCCGAGACTGGAAAACTTTGTTATAAACTCGTAACTTCTTCATCTTTCGTTCGTTTTCGTCTGTCTTTTCGCTGTTGGACTACAATATACGAGATATTCAATTCTCTTTTAGATTGTTTCTGCTAAATATCGCTCAGTCTCATATTTGAACTTCGGGTTGTACACTGCTAAGCCGAAACTTTGAAAAATCATAACTTCCTCATACGAAGTCAGATTTGGGCGTTCTTTTCATCCACGCTCTCGGTTTAACGAATTCTATGACTTTTGCTTAGATTACTAAATCCAAATATCGCTCTATCGTAAATTCACTATTTAGGTCGCACTGTGTCGTGTTGGTTCTGTCGCGAAACTTCGACATATCATAACTTCTTCGTTATAACCCGGATTTCGGCATTCTTTATATGCACGGAAACCTTGTGAAATATAATACAACTTAGTTAAGATTACTCCTTCTAAATAATATTCCATCAAAAAGTCATTTTTGATGTTCATTGTCTCTAAGTTGACTAGCCCTGATCTACGGGCGTTACATAATATTTTTATCTTATTGGATAATGGGTTGTTTTGGTTTGGGCCAGGATAGTTGGGCTTTAAGAATTGGGTTGATAAGGGCATTACATGGGGCGTACCATGCCAGGTACGCTCAACATACTCAAGAGAATTGGGTGGGGAGGCCATGCACATACGCCCATTGTACCAAAGGGTACGCGCAGGTCCTAAACCCTAAATTTTAGGGTTTGATCCCTATTTAAAGGACATTACGTCCTTGGACCAGTCTCCCTATCACCCTTAAGTAGCCACCTCGAAAACCCTCACCCACTTTTGTGTATTTTTGCCATTTGAGAGCTTCTTCGTGTGATTTTGGTGTTTTAGAAGAAAAGGAGGTTGAAAAGGGAGCAATGATTCAAAAGGAGCATGTAGATCCAGAAGACTAGCACCATTTCTGAATCATTTGAAGTATCAAGATTCAAACTTGATCATTACATGTTTAGATTTGATGTTAGGGTGTTTTATGCCACTTTTGTACTCCATTGTTGAGGCTTCTTTCATGTTGATAATTTCATACCATAAGAGTTGTCCTTTTGGGCTCTTAGAGGCACTAAAATCAGACCTTGATGGTTGAGCCACAACCATGCAAGTGTTTGATGGTCATAAAGCTTGTTAAAGGACCAAAATTATGTTTTGACCCCCAACTATGCATGCAAGCACATAAAGTTTGTGACTTTATGGGTTAAGAGGTCTTAAAGGACTTGGATCTACATTTTGGACATGAAGACTTAATGCATTAAGTCACAGATGAAGTCCCAAGAAAGCTGGACAGTACGCTAAGCATACACCCTAGTACGTGCCAGGTACGCCGTGCGTACGCATGAAAAATGGCTACATTAGGATTTTGGGCCTTAAAGTCGGGCCTAGACTATTGGGCCCCATGGCCATTGTGGGGTATATTTTTGGGCGATGTTGGGTCTTTTTTGAAATTATTATTAGGCTAAGAACTTTTGGTCTTGTAATGGGCCCATTTGGGGAATACGATCCAATTCAGAAAATTTAGCCATTAGTGGGCCCTTAGTGAGCCTTAGATGGGCCATTGGTGGGCTGGGTTTAATAAGTTAGAATTGAGCCTTATGAATGGTTCAAATTAGGCCAAGGGGGTAAAATGGTCATTTTACCCTAAGTAGTGTTATAGATTCTAATTGAGTGTTATTGTGATTATAATAGCCGGGAGTCATCGGAGCAGCTGTTAGAGATTACTTTCTGTGAGATTCGACACGCAACTTTACAAGGTGAGTTACCTTTCAGTAGAAGTGGGTCGAAGGCACCAATATCGGCCCACTAGTAGTTGATTATAGTTGAGATGATTGTCTTTGTGATAGTTGTCTGGTTTGCCACTATTTGTTATGTTTTATATGCTAGTAGGATATGATGTTATGTGATAATGGTAGTAGGAGGAATAGTCCCCATATCCGGTCGATAGGGCTAAGGGGTAGGTCGGGCACCCCGGTATGCCTGACAGTATGACTATGTTATGCTTTTATGTGGTAGTAGTAGGGGTGAAATAGTCCCCGTAACCGGTTGAGACAAACCGGATGGGTAGGTCGGACACCCCGGTATATCTGTCAGGGGTAGGTTAGGCACCCCAGTATGCCTAGCAGGGGTAGGTTGAGCACCCTGGTATGCTCAACAGGGTAAGCCAGGCACCCAGATATGCCTAACAATATGTGTTATGTATAGTATGTGGTATGATGGGGGAACTCACTAAGCTTTGTGCTTACGGTTTTCAGTTTTGGTTTCAGGTACTTCCTCTTCGAAGGGAAAGGAGTAACTTCTACTCACAAGATCCAAACCATGGGACCAAAACATGCTCATATCATGACCTAAGTCTAGATCCACATTAAATAACCATCAAGTTTGAATCTTTATACCTCCAAAAGATAGATGAAGGTGAACAAGGCTTGGATCTACAAGCTCCAAGACAACCAATACTTCTCCAGTGAGTTCTTCTTCCAAATGCACCAAAAACCCACCAAAATCACTCAAAGGCTCACTAATCTTTCAAATAAGGCTAGGTTTTTGAGGAAACAACTTAAGAGGGTGGATTATGAAAGTAAGGAAGGTTGGAAATGAGTTAAGGTCTTTAAATAGGGTCCAAGACCCAAAATTAGGGTTTGAGTCTGGGTCGCGTACTCCTCGTACGCCCAACGTACCATGATGTCCTCTGCGATCAATCCTACCAAATGCACCCAACGTACGCCTTGTACGCCCAATGTACTTGGCTTAACCTAAAACTTTCATAACTTCTAACGGTTACAACTTTTGCGTCCCTAATCCAATATACTCGGGCAGTCCAGTTGATATACTCGGGCAGTCCAGTTGATATTGTAGGCCTAAAGAGAGCGGTCAAGCCGAGTGTTGTAGGATAAAGAGAGCGGTTAAGCCTAGTGTTGTAGGATAAAGAGAGCAGTCCATGTGTACTTTAGTCCTTGCGAGGCGGTCCATTCAGACCGAAGGCTCATGTGTGCATGCATTGCATGTATGTTGTGGTGTGTGGTATTTTCGGGGAACTCACTAAGTTTTGGCTTACAATTGTGGATTTAATGTTTTCAGGTACTTCTGATAATTGTGGGAAGACAAATGTGTGACTGCATACATTCATCAACAACATTGGAGTTCAACATTTAACTTATATTGTCTCAGTTTTCTTATAATTGTATTTTGAACAAATATGTTTTCTTAACTTGTGTTTTATGAGAATAATGTTTTACCTTAATTAAAAATGAAAATTTTGTTTGTGAAAATGGGATGTTACACATGCCCCGTCCCTCAAGAAGAAGTCACGGTTTCAAATCTTTCTTTTACATTTTCCTTTTTTCCTTTTAAGTTATTATGTTTTAAGATACCTATTTGTGACCGATCAATGGCTAAAAAGAAAACTTTTCTAAAAAATAATGACAAATGGGAAACAAAAAATGTTGGGGTAAAATGCAAACTCATATGTAAATCTTTAGGCTAAATGCAAACTGAGAAAAATATTTTATCTAAGTCAAACCGACATGTCATCATGATCTGTTGGTAACTGACCAAAGACCTGAAAATAAAACATTTTCTAAAATATAATAGGAAATAAGAAACAAAAAATACAATTGAGTCTAAAACAAAACAAGATTATATATATATATATATATATATATATATATATATATATATATATATATATATATATATATATATATATATATATATATATATATATATATATATATATATTTCAGGTAAAGTCCATCCAAAAAGCAATTTCACCACATAAAGTGCTGGTGTAGTTATTTTGTTAAAAATAATTTAAAATATAGTTATTTTGTCAAAGGCTCCACTTATTTATGTGATTTTTTCGGATCAAAGATGACGATGTTTTATTGGTAAAATTTGATAACTCAATATTGAAAATAAAAAATTAACAAAAAGAGGTTACACTAAAAGATGACAAATGAAGCCGTCTAGTATTTCAATAGAAACAATAAGGAGGCGACAAAAAACATAAAAATATTTCAAAGAAGAAAGATGACAAAAACCATAAAAAAATATTTCAAAGAAGAAAGATGACAAATGGAGGCTTCATTTCTAATCCTTTTTTCTTCTTAAAGGGAAAGTATATGTTTCTTAAGGATTTTATAACGAAACCAAAATGGACATTAAGTTGTACCGTTAATCAAATATTAATTCTTTTTAAAAAGATATTTATAGATTTTGAGAATCATAATATTATTATCCATAACTCGTTATCCTCTTGTATAGAGAAACCAATATACAAACGAAAATGATATAAATAGATGTTGACTTTTCATATATGATTTCTCGTATTTTACTACTTTGCATGAGATGACTTTAAAATAATATATGGATATATTGCTTTTGTTGATTCCTTATTCATTGAGAAGAAAAAAACTTGAATTAAAAAGAAAAGATGCCTATGAGTATATAATTAAAAAAATTATTTTAAATAAAAAATTATAATCCAAAATGTATTCAAGTAGTTTTTGAGAATTTTTAACTTTTATGTTTTATGTTATTTTTTTTAAAAATTTATATTTATTTTTTACGAATCACTTTTACATAAATAAAAGTTACAGTTACCAACTAGTTTTATAAAACATAGCTGATGTCTTAAAAAAAACATTAGCTTATGGAATGAGCTACTCTTAGGATGATTATGGAAGAAAGGTCGAAGATGACAATAAGAAAGCAATTGCTCCTTGGGAAATTATGAAAGAAAATGAACATCATGTGTTCCTGGGTAGTAATAAAATTGTGAATCTAGGGGTGTTTACGGGGCGGTTTGGTTTGGATAGTAATAAAATTGTGAATCGTGACCACGGGGCGGGTACTTCATGCGCACTAACCGAAATCGAACCGTATTGACAAAAAAACCGAACCGAACCGTATGAAAGCGGGTAACCACGGTTCGGTTTACGGATACCCGGTAAAATATAAAAAAATAAATTAAATTGAAGCTACAAACTTCATTTTAGTTATCTCTTTCTTAAAATTAGTAATTCAAAGAGTTTAAAAAAAACATAATAAAATTTAAAAAACGTAATGTAGTTCAAATATCATATATTATAATTTGTATAATAAATACAATAATAAAAATAACAAGAAAATCAAATGAATTTAGAATTACAAAATTGGAGTTGTCGATATGTATTTTTGTTTAGGTTATTCAACTGGTAGATCAATCAAAACAATACTAATGAAATAATATATATTTTTTTACATTATATATATATATATATATATATATATATATATATATATATATATATATATATATATATATATATATATATAAATCAAACGGTTTGGTTCGGGTATCCGCGGATACCTAAATATGAAAACCAAAAACCGACCCGTTGATATCCGGTTTTTTCGGTTTCGTTTTTTTTTTGTTACGGTTTTTTTCGGTTTCAGATTGGCCGGTTCGGCTCGGTTTTTTGGTTTTGCGGGTTTTTTGCACACATACATGTTTTATTTGACATGTGTATTTTGCATAAATTTATAGATAATTGACATATATATATATATATATATATATATATATATATATATATATATATATATATATATATATATATATGTTGTACTTGACATAAACATGTATTTTGCATAAATTTATAGATAATTAATTTTTTTTATTGTTGTTATTAACAAATATACAACTCATAAATCTCACTAGAATTCCAAAGCTTATGTTGTTTTGTAACATACATATGTGAGCCATATGTGAGCCAAGTAGTAAATATAAAGGCAAAGTGTAATTTTGGTAATTAAAGGAATGATCACTTTTGGTACGAAAATGTCACTTGTGTATAATATGGTAAATACGTATTGCTATCACTAAATTAAATGGTGTATAAGATTAACAATACTTTGTTATTACTTAGTTCTAGGAGAAAATTACACGGATGGTTCTTATGGTTTGGTGTTACTTGCACGCTTTGTTCCTAGAAATAATTTTTAACTCGGACGATCCCCATAACTTTAATTTGTTACCCGCCTAGTCATTTACTTAATTTTTCATTTGATTTGGGGTTAGGAACCCCTCACGTAAGTGGCATGTTGGGGGCATTTTTGTCCTTTCATAATTCAACCGACTTAAAACTACTTTTCCTTCCTTTTTTTCTCAATCGGTGCTTCCACTTCTCATCTTCTACTCAATTTCTCTTGTTTCATCAAGATTGAAGATCTACAAAATTGATTATGGCGAAATGCAACTATTGAGCTGTAGGGATCATACGAACTTCAGGGACAAAGAGAAACCCCAGTAGACCATTTTATGCATGCCCTTTACAAGTATTGAGTTATCAATTTTTTTGGTAGTTTTCTATTTTAACCCTAGTTTGTGCTAATCGAGACTATTAAACTTCAGGACCAATAAGTGGATGTATTTCGTGGGTAGATGAAGAAAATCATAAGCATGAGGCTGAAAGCCAAAATCGTGAGCTTGAAATCCATAATGAAGAACTTCAAATCCAAAATCGTGACCTCGAAATCCAGAATGAAGAACTTGAAATCCAAAATTGGAGCCTAAAAATGTTGTTAATTGTCATTTGGGTTTTGTTTTTTAGGATAATTGTTTACAAGTTGTAGTATTAGGTATATCATTAGCCGTTTTTGGTTGAAGATCATCTAATGCAAGGGTGATATTAGCATATTTGTATTGCTGCATTTTAATGAATGCATTTTAATGAAATGGTATATTTTGGTACAATTAATAGTTTCACTTTGTTGTCTTTTACAATGAATCATAGTTGCATAAATCACTAATCGGCCGCTAATCGGTGGACTAGCGATTAGGGATTAATCGGCTAGACGAGGATTAATCGGAAGATTAATCGGGGACCATTAATTATTAAGAAAATTATTCAAAAATTTATAAATCAAATTTTAATCCTACAAAAAAGTGATTAATCAGCGATTAGGTCAGATTAGGTCCGACTTTGACCTGCGTTGACCAAACCTGATTAGGTCCGATTAAGTCCAATTAGGTCCAATTAGGCCCGCTTAGGTCTGATGTATTCCGACTTTGACTTGTATTGACCAAACCCGATTATAGTGACCGATTAGCAATAAATCTCATCGGTGGAGGTCCGATTAGCGATTAATCGCTGATTAATCGGCCGATTTCTGCAACATTGCAATGGATTATTACCATCTTGTATTGTTGTAATTGGGAGAGAAAGGGTAAATATTTAGTACATGTAATACTTGCACTGCAAATGGTATCTTTTGGTACTTTTCATTCAACATATGAGCAATAAACATGCGAAATGAAATGACCAAAACAAATGTCAAATTACCAATCCACTCAACATCTGGGTCAACATTCAAGTGGAATTCTCTCATGTCAACTTCAACATCATCAATGATATTGTCTTCATCCACAAGAAAGTCACCATCTTGACTGTCATTATCATCACCACTGCTACTATCATCACTACCATGTTCAATTTCAGTTTGTTTGTCAAATGCATTATCAATTTTCCATGCCAACATTGTCAATTGAAGGCTCATTTCTAGTAGGTGAAACAGGAGGGTTGTTTCTGTTAGGCTTAAATGGTGACACATCATTAGGCTCAACTTGCGTATCATGTCAACCTAAAAACAATATTTTTAGGGTATAATCAATCTCAACTATATGTACCTTATATGAGTTTGGGGACATCGAGTATGTATGTAATTTCGTTTGCTCGTGCTCTATATACACCTCTATTAGCTTATTTTGACCAACATATTTTGCTAAATGCCTTACATCATTATCTAAAGCTAAAGTGAACAAGCCAAAATCCAGATCACAAAGTGACCTTCGAAAATGATAGTACATCTCCACATGTAGTTATTCATCGATATAACCAAGTTTCACCATCATGTTATCGTGATCATAGAAAATCTCGATATATAACAACTCAACATAATGTCTCTTTCCGTTTACATACTTCCTTTTAGGAAAATCAGTAAACTTTCCACCATGGTTTAATAGTATGCAAAACATAGTCGGATGCTCACCCATTTAGGAAATGCCAAAAAATCGGATTAACACTTGAACAGGGTTGTAGGATTTCACGTAGCGAATGCAAATAAAAAAGGGATTAATGGTTAGTTCGTGTAAACTTACCATATTGAAGACGAACTTCTGCTTCATTGATGATCCGACCTTGTTACACCCCTAAACTAGAACGGTGGAAACGTTAGGGGGCAGAGGACGTCATGTACAATATCACAACAATGCATAATAGTAATCAAAGTACAACAACAACTATTGTATTTACAAAGTTATAATTTTACATCTGTGTTTAAAACATATTATATATAACACCAAAAGAACAAGTTTAAAAGACATGAGTTTATAGATCTCCGTCTTCTCAAAAGTTGTGGTTGTACTTGTCTTACCGTTTCCCTTAGAGAATACAAGTAGTTTTGAAAAGAAATGTCAACAATTAAGTTGGTGAGTTCATAAGTATGTTTGTAGTTGAAATCTGTTTTCTTGTTCCTTGATATTGTAAACATGTTTTACCTAAAAAATCCTATATTTTCTGTGTAGTATATTGGAAGCAAAATGTGTGAAAGTTATTGTACTCTAAAGTAGTAAAATGTAGTTTAGTTCTCATAAAACCATGAAAAGTATGTTTTCTCTGTACTGGAATAGTTTTATGTTCTTGTATTATTATGCAACTCATGTATTTGTAATTGGCTAGTATAACCAACTGTACATATAAAATATTGTGTTTATAGTCTTATAATTAAATAAAACTATGTGAAGTTTACTTATTTATACACTAATCATTTTATTCAATACCAAATTGTAAGTTATTATAACCATACTAGATGACCTATGATCGCTTGAACACAACGTTCTTCAGGCGTCACAATTGGTAGGACCTTTATCACCCCATTCACGCTTGCCTAACTGTAGCTAGCAGGTCAGGTGTGAGATTGTCAATTCCATATAGATCTATATACAAGTGTCGCGCTCTCCCTCCAGGAGACTGTGGTTATAATATCAGGACTTGTTGGGTACTTAAAAAAAGTACATGAAGGTTGTCTTATAAATGTTATATTGATGATTATGCGTAGAATATTGAAAAGTTACTTTGTAATAAATACACTGTAAGTAAATTTCATAAACTATATTGAATATAGTTTATATGTTTGTTTTCAGTAAAGTATTCTGTTTGTTTTCTGAAAAATGTTCTCTGCTTGTTTTCCATTATGTACTCTGTTTGTTGTCTGTTATGTACTCTGAACCTTAAAACCAATGAATAAGTTTTCTAAACTATACATATTATAGTTTAACTATTTGTTTTACTGTAATGAAAAACGTTTGTTAACTTTTATAAGAATCTGTAATACTGTTGTTCTATGAAATCCACTGTTTGTACTTAAATAGTACTAAGCAGTTTAAAAATCATTTTATATTTAGAGAAATTTACAAAAATAGCCATTTACACTAAGGATATTACAAAAATAGCAAAAAAAAAAAATCGAAATTACAAAAATGGCCACCCATTTCGCAGATGAGAAGGTCCCATCTGCGAAAGTACAAGTACCTAAAGCACAATTGTGCTTTAGGTACTTGTACTTTCGCAGGTGGTTTTAATATTTTTTTTTAAAAAATTTTGCTGTATATATAGGTGTAATTTCGCAGATGGAATAGGTCCATCTGCGAAATCCTCTGACTCTATCTGCGAAATCGTTGTTATTTTTGTATTTTTTTTTTAGGTTGACTATGAAATGGTTTGTTTTGACTACGAAATCAGGTTGCTATATAAATAGTTTTGTAGAAAAAATATCATTTTGGTTGTTATTTGTTTATGAACTCTCTCTACAATTTGCTCAAAAAATGATTGAATATATGGTTTGTCTTGTAACCGGTGGGAGATGGCAAGTTAATGGAACTAATCTAGAATACATATATCCACAGGGAGGTATTTCTGAACTTGCTTTGATATTTTCTGAGTATATTAGTTATAGTGATTTTGTATCTTTGGTAAGAAGCAAAATTGGTTTGTTAGACAAATATAGAATTAGTCTTCGTTTCCACCATCCTGAATTAAATTATTATATAGCTATAGTTGAAGACTTGGATGTTAGAATGTTGATAAACGTAATCAAATGTACTGGAGGAAGGGCTGTGAAAGTGTTTGTGGTGGTTCACGAAGTTGAGGAGGTTAATGGGGGTAGTGAAATTGGAAACCAGGTTGTTGGTAATTTATGCAGTTATAAAGGGAGCAACGATCCGATAGGTACTTTCAATACTCCTAGTGAACCTCAGTTTCACAGTGTTGCTGAAAATGTTAATGTTAGTTATTCACCTATTCACTATGTGGAACCTGAGAATTACAAGTCTGTTGGTGATGATGATGTTGGTACATATCTTAATCATGTGGGTGGTCGTTGTGATGATGTTGCCGAACAAGAAGTTAAACTTATGAATAGGCGTGTGGTAGATAAAACTAAAAAGAAAAAATATTCAAGTCAAAAAAATGAAAAAAATCATGTTTACGGGCATTATGTTGATGTTGGTGATGTATGTTTAGATATAAGCGAGCTACAAAGCAATTCCGATAGAGATGAGTTGGGTGATGAAGTTAAAGCTAAGTTTCCCGATAACCTTTTTCACGGTATGCCCCCTGTACCAGCATGGCCAGTTGATATTAATGAAGACATCCCAACACAGATGGTAGACATGAATCTTCAAAAGATTCAATGTGAGAGTATATTTAAGAACAAAGAACTTTTAAAGCGGTGTATTGGTAAAAAAATGTCTTCGAGAAGGTTTCCAGACGAGGACAAGTAGATCCACCAAATCAAGGTATGAAGCTGTGTGTGTTTCGAAAAATTGTTCTTGGTTACTAAGAGCAAAAGCAATTAAAAATTCTGATGGACTTTTCCAAGTGAATAAATTTGTTGATGTACACACATGTTCTTCAACATTGTTGCAACCTAATCATCGACAAGCAAACAAATATGTTTTGGGTGAATATGTTGCTGATGTTTTGGCTGAAGACTATAGTAGAGTTTATCGGGGAAAAGAAATTGTTAATGATATGAATGCTCAATTGAATATCAATATCTCATACCATCAGGCATGGCGTGCGAAGCAATATGCATTGTTGTCGTTAAGGGGTTCGAAAGAGGATTCTTTTACCAAACTTCTGGCGTATTGTCACAACTTGGCCAAACATAATCCGGGTACTGTCACACATATTAAAACAGATGTTGATGATCGCTTTGAGTTTTTGTACGTCGCACTCGGTTGCTCGGTTAGTATTATCATATTATATTAATTTTTTAATTTTTATTTTGGTGTATTTGAATAGATATACAATGTATTGTAGGTACGCGCTTTTGTCAATTTTTGTAAACCGACCCTAGTAGTAGATGGAGCTCACCTAAAGGGCGAGTTCAAAGGTACCTTGTTACTTGCAGTTACTAAGGATGGACAAAACCAAATATTACCAGTTGCATATGGTATATGCAAAAATGAGTGTACCGATTCTTGGACATGGTTTTTTTAAAAACTACGTGATTGCATAGGAAATATGCAGGAGCTTACAATTATATATGATACGTCTCCATCTATAGCAACATCCGTTGCCAACATTTTTCCTCACGCTCATCATGGAATATGTGGTGTCCATTTGTATTTCAACATAGTCTCTAGATTCGGCAAGAGTAAGACGGTTAAAGGAATTTTTTGGGAGGCGTGTAGGGCGTACACAGTTGATGCTTTTGATGCCGCCATGGATGTTATGAAAAAGACAAAAGAACCAGTATGGGAGTATTTGAAAAGTATAGATCCAGAAACTTGGTCCAGATCACATTTTAAAGGGAACCGATACAATCTTATGTCGTCCAACAGTGCGGAGTCTATAAATGCATTATCTAGATACGCACGTAAGGTGCCAATACTTATGTTGATCGATTTTTTTCGTGCTACAATGCAACAATGGTGGTTTCAAAGACGTAACTTTGCAGGTATTAAGTAAATTTTTAATATTAATGTTTTATTAATTTTGATGTTATTGATCTTAACTTCTTCATTTTGGCTCTTTTTTTAGCGGAAGCAACAACAATTCTTACCCCTTGGGCGGATGAAATTGTAAAAGAGAACAAGAAAAGTTTTAGCAAATGGGATGTTCGCATGATCTCAAATACGAAATGCGAGGTCAAAAAGGGGGCACAAAATGTGATTGTTGATTTCAAACATATGACATGTACATGTAGGCATTGGCAACTTGATGGGATACCTTGTGGTCATGTCATAAGATGTTTAACAGTGAACAATTACAAAGACTGCTCGAGGTATGCATTAAATGCTTACTTTACCGAAACACTGAGGAAAACATATGAGGAATTAATAAACCCTCTGCCAAAGCCATCCGAATGGGAGATCCCCGATGATTTGATGATTGTTAAGCCACCAATAATAGATAAACGTCAGCCAGGCAGGCCAAGAAACACAGACCGCATTCCATCCCAAGGCGAGGGTCCAATTATAAAAGAGTGTTCTACATGTGGTCAAAATGGACACACGAGAAATAATTGTACTGGAAGGGCGTCCGGTAGCGGAGCACGTCACATAATTTCTACTGCAGAAATGGCATTTAATATTGGTGGTTCAGCGAGTTGCTCACAAACCTATAACGCTGATTTTGATATAAAACATCCTTGAAATGAAGAGTAATGACGAGTTGTTAACTTATTATGTATTGTAATATTTTTATTAAATCTTACAAGACGTTGCTATGCTTTCATATTTTTGTTTAGTTTGTTGATTATATCAATTAGTGAAGACTTTATATTAAAAAATATAGTTTGCAGATTTTTTTTAACAGTTACAACATGTTATTTAAAAAAACAACAAACGATCCTTTTGCAACCTAATCTGTAAGTAATTTTTAAACTCAGGGACTGCAACGGGTACTTATCTTTCTCCATTGTTATATAGTCATCCCTAATTCTCATTTTGTCTTCGAAACGATCCTTTTTTACCATAATGTGTATCAACTGCTCATCCTTCTCAGCAAGCTGTTTTTCAGTGGTGTAAAAAAAAAGGGTCTACTGAATCACAATAATAACAATCTACTTCGTTGCATGAGCAAATTTCGATTTTGTGTGATGAAGTCATAATAAAGTCGATATTGTATTAAACTAGACAGTAATGACAAGTCCAACTTTGAAATGACTAGACAGTAATGACAAGTCACTGTAGTAACCTGCACATAACAGTGGGACCCTTAAGGGACAAGAGATAAATTATAGTTTGACATGACAAAACACTGCATAAAGCTGAAAATTGTAGTCCAAATATAACCATTTCGTAGTCAAAGTATTAATTCATAGTCTATTTACTTATATAAATAGATGTTTAAGATCTAAAAACCAAACACCCGAATCACCTAAACGAAACGAATTCCCATTATTAGAAATGTCGTTGAATGCAGCAAGTTCTTCGAATGAAGTACCTGGTTTCAATTCTGAAAGGCCATGGACGACAAATGAGGTGTTAGTTCTAACACGATGCTGGCTAAGTGTTAACGATGGTGTATCGTTACTTGCTCCCCCGCATTGCCTAATTGGTGATGAATGGAGTCGCATTACATCTTTGTTTAACCATGAGATGGGAGAAGGGCAAAAAAGAGAAAAACCAGATGTTGTTACTAAGTGGACGGATGTAAAGGAAGAAGTGACATGGTTCAATCGAGCATGTGGTTATGCGAAACGTAACAATGTTCGTTATCGTGACGAAGAAGAGTTCTTGGAAGTTGTTACAGAGTTTTACATCTGTCAGCATGACGGCAGAGACTTCGAATATGAGGAAGTTTGGAAGGTTGTTAGAGATAAACAGTATTTCAAGTAGACGACTCTATTTTGTGTTAAGAATAACCCATGGACTTTGTGTTTTACGTTAATGCTTTGTTCGTAATATGTGGTTGTTTTTCATGTAATTATTGTGATGTTTTTAATGGTTCATGGAATCCTTGTTACTAATGCATTCTAATATATTGTGATAACTAATGCAATGACCATTTATTAACTCAAGTTAATCATACGAGTTGCTCACATAATAAACTAAAATACATTTTAAACAAACGAAATACATACGAAATACATAAGAAATACATGAAAATAACCTAGTACATGAAAATAACCTAGTACTCAAATAATAAACTAAAATAGATTTTAAACAAACGGGATATATTTCAAAATATTCCAAGGGGCTTCAAACTGGAATTCCAACCCGTTACTTAATGACTTGTATTCCTCCTTAGCAGCTTCCAAGATAACCTCCTCAGTAGCATTTATACGGGTGTCGTCAATTTTGGTATAAAGATCGTTGAATAATAGAACTTCGGTTTTCATTTCATACCATTTTGCTAAGATGTCTAGTTCGTCATGATCGTTTCTTGTAGCCCTTTGGTTTCAGCATTGAAAATATTGGTTAAACGGGTCCAAAACATTGGATCGTTCAACTTGCTTGTCTCGTACACATGAATATAAGCATGTGTAAGAACCAAGAACTCTTCATTGCTCCATGATATAGAACTCATTTTGATTGAAACTAAGAGAGTGGAATATAAAAAACAATATTTGAACAGCTGTATTGGTTTATTTAATAAAGTATTTATGTAACATAAGGTCAATTTATAGTAGTTTCTACACAAAATCGCAGTCCAATCTTCTAATATGTCTGCATTTCATAGTCAAAATTAACTGACGAATGCAGTGTACTATACTAATAACATAACAGAGCACTGTTCGAGTTGACAAGTCATCCCCGGTCGAATGAAAACACAATACATTGCTGCTTGAATTGACAAGCCATTGCAGCAGGAAATGAAGGAGTCGTTATAAATAGATTTTAATATGCGTTGTAGTTGTTTCGTATTACTTCCCTCCCTGCAATTATGGACTCACCACATACATGGAGGAACGCAGAGGAGGTCGCTTTGGTTCAAGCTTGGATTATAACTGTAGAGGAGGATTTTCCACAGGGTCCCCCACAAGTTCGTGCTGGATCATTTTGGTCTCGTGTCTGTCATTTGTTTCACCATTTAATGGGGCGTAGTCAATATCGAAGAAGAAAAGATGTCAAAGCCAAGTTTCTGGATTTGAAAATGAAGGTGAAAGAATTTCAACGTATTTACAACGAGTTGGATAATGAACATGCAAATACGGATGTAGACATTCTACGGCAGGTGGCTTTGGAACTATACCGTTTTGAATATGATGGTAGCGAGTTTACCCACTTAGATGCATGGAATGTTTTAAAAAATGTCCCTTATTTTTAATATGCATGTTGGTTATGGTAATGGATTTTCGTTATTTAAGTTGCTTGTTGTTGTATGTCTGTAGGCGTCACTATTTAATAAAAGTCCATTTCTTTTAATGTGTGTTGTTTCCTCAATAGCCAATACATAATACGACATAAATTAAATAACTAATACATAATAAGTCATAAAATATGAATGAGGTACATAAATAACTAATACATAATACGACATAAAATGTAAACAGGTTTCACGGATAACTAATACATAACACGACACTAATACATAATACTACATAAAATATAAAGGTGCTACATGAATAACTACTGCATTGAGGGAGGTAACAGGACCACCGTTTCATTTGGTATTTCCCAATGCACATGTGATGGTATAGTATTCACCAACTCAGATCCATATGCAAGTCGATACACATAACTAGTGAACTTATAATCAACCAATCTGTTTATGGATTCAGATGTACAGGTTCTTAGACATGCTATAACGTGGGCACATGGTATACCGCTTTTTTGCCATTTACCACAACTACATACCCTTCGTTCAAGTTGTACGTTGGTGGTGGCAAAATTGTCATCGACTTGATATGTATCCCCATACAAACGTCTTGCATTCCAATTGTAAGACTTGTTGACACATTTTTGAACTTTACTCTCAACGTAAGGGGTCAACCCACCAGAAAACCTCCCTGTAAAATTTGATATTTTAATAAAAATAATAACACATTAAAAAAAGTAAATAAAACAATCTCCCTTACCCGCCACGTCGGCCCGTTCAGCATACTTTGATTGTATCGACGTGGTGATTAACTCAATTATCGTTGTTATAGGAAACTCACGTCTGGATATAATTTGCAAAATTTCAGGGACGTCAATCGATTTAACATTGTAGCGTATTTTTGGGAAAAATGCTCGTGTCCATTTTGAAATCGGAATATCGTCAAGCCAGTAAATTGGACTCCTAAGCAAGGAAAACAAATGTGATTTCCTACATGCAGTTTGCAACCTTTCCAAACACAAGTAAAAATCATCAACGCTATATGCATTTCATGACTTCCAAAACAACGATTCAACTTCCGTACTGTTATGTCCCACACAGTCACGTATCTTTCGAGCTATATCTTTAGGACAATATCCATGATAGGAATCCGGGTAGGCACTATGAACACCAAATTCTATTTTATCACACAGGTTGCTTATGAAACCAACCTCTATGTCGTCACCTATGCAATCTTTTAACCTCATCATGAACCATCTCCATGATTCTTCACACTCTAAGGTTCCCAAACCAATTGCTAAGAGTAGTGGTTCATGATTTCCATCTAAAGCCACTGCGAAGTACATTGTTGTCAGATAGCTCCCAATAAGGGGTAAATAACCCACATATATCAGCGGTATCATGCACCTAAGGAAGGTACGAATCTACATAAAAACGAACACATATTAGTGATGAGTAAAAACTAATCGAGATACATTACCATGAAATATTATATAACTCAATAAAATTAGTATGTTATACCACGCAACCTAAAGCCACAAAACAGAATTGAAAGCTGTTGGTATCGGTTTTCTTGATGGCTGTGAAGGTATTAGGATTTGTTCGTTGAAGGTTATGCAAGAAAATTGGTAGTTGAGAAAAGCTTCTTCCGATGTTAGTACTCATTTTCAAAACCGATGAAAGTGCTCTACAATCATCACATAAATGCAATATCAATAAAATGAGATTATAAATAGAAAATATTGTATCTCTAATGTTCACAATTCATAGTTTAACCTTTTAAATTCGTAGTCAAACCAGTTCATTTCATAGTCAAATTTCACTGACCGACATGACAATACTACAGAACGTACTTGTCTGGATTTCGTAGTTCAACTTTTTGAATTCATAGTCAAACCAGTTCATTTCATAGTCAAATTTCACTGACCGACAAGACAACACTACAAAATGTACTTGTCTGGATTTCGTAGTTCAACTTTTTGAATTCATAGTCAAACCAGTTCATTTCATAGTCAAATTTCACTGACCGACAAGACAATACTACAGAATGTACTTGTCTGGATTTCGTAGTTCAACTTTTTGAATTCATAGTCAAACCAGTTCAATTCATAGTCAAAAAGATTTGTCTGTAACATGATTTCTTCTATAAAAGGGTGTCACTCAGTATGAAAACTGTATCAGTCAAAGCAACTCCTATTTATAAGAAAAACAAGGCTAATGGCTTACTGCAATTGCGGAGGAGAACGTATCGTTAGGATTTTGGGAACATCTAAAAACCCAGGAAGATTGTTTTACGCTTGCCCATATTTGGTATCATGTTGTTAACGTCATTCAAATTTAAACCCTCGTGTTTACATCACAAAAATTTATTTTCTTACTGTGAATATTAAATTTAACAGGGACCAAAATGCGGGTTTATTAGTTGGGTTGATGAAGAGAAGGACCAATCTTCTATGGTAATAGCTAAAGTATCTAATTCTAATAAGCTCTTTCGATCAGAAAATAAGAAGTTAAAGATAGCGTTGGTTTGTAGTTGGGTGTTGTTCTTGGCAGTTCTTGTTTACAAGTTGTAAGCTTTTCAATATTGTTTTCATGGTTTTGAAGTTGTTAGGTCAATAAATTGTTGTATTTGTAACGTTAAAACAAATGTTGTAGTCGTTCTTATGTTGTATGTAATGTTAAGTAATTAGTAGGTCATTAATTTGTTGTAATTGTCGTAACGTTATATTTTTTGTCGTCCGTTGAGTAAACTGTAAAAATAAACTAATAATGAAATCCAACATTAATTTGTATATACATTTATATAATCCAACTACATAGGACCAAGACAAGACCCCCAAATAATTTTTGCCATCCGGAGACGGAACTCTAAAGCTGCGTTCTTTGGGTCAATAAGAACACGTATAGGTTGACCTGAAACCAATTGCTCCATAAACATACAAAGAAAAACACCGCAATCTCCCAAATAACCACTTTGTTGGGGAACGTTTTCTTCATAAATGAATTGCATATTCAATGGAATCCTTGGGATGTTCCTCCGGGCCCAATACTTAATCTTGTCCAAATAATTTGCCACCCGACGTTCAGATTTGCAAAAGATTCCTTCAGATTGGAATTTTTCATAAGCACCTCTACCAAGACTGTCATAAATATGCACTTCCATTGACGACAATCGTAGTTCCCCAAATAGCCAATGATTAGGGGATGAATGAATCGGCAATAAGACCTGTATAAGGATCAGAAAATAAAATTATGTTTATTTACATCACAATACAAAAACATAACAAAAAAACGATATTATTTTCAATATAAACTATTAAGTTTACCGTATCAACATCCCACCAAGCAACCATGAAGTTGGGGTACGTAGCAATACCAGCCATAAACGCCCTCCAGTCCTGTCCTTCTTCCAAAGCATGAGAAACAAAAAAATTTGGAGGCATTATTGTATGTCGGTCGCTCTCAAACCGTCTCTCCATCAAAAGTCGATACCAAATGGTTATATGCTGCACACATGATACTTTTGTTATTGACTAAAAAACAATTAACTTTTAAAAGAATTAATTAACAATTAATTTACCGCTGACTCCAACCATCCGTCGTGTGTATGCCCAAACAATGAGCTCCAAAAATCTCTATCTAACACGAAATTAAACAAACGATGTTGGACATCATATGAATGCAATACATAATTTTGGATGACATTCTCACCGCCTGCTACGTAAGGTTGCAGGCGCAACATGGAGAAGTCATGAGCAACACCAAAAACTGGAGGAGGAACGGGGCTTGTTGATTTCATATCAACCTTCTTTTTTGTTCTTCTTTTTTGCTTCGGTGTCGTGTGCAACTAAAAACAATATTGAAATGTTTAAATCTATATCTTTCATATAATTCACATAAACATAAAATCATCAGTTTATAAATAAAACGAATACCTCGGTGTAAGGAGGGCACAAATATTGTGATGGTTTTTGACTCCTCGGTTTATCGGGTGTAACTTCTTTGTCATCATCATCATCATGAAAATAATCTACATTTCCCGTTATTATTAGTTCGTCTTCGTCCGGCACATCATCATCAAATTTGTTCCCCGCATTGTCATTCCTCTCCTCCCACTCCTACATTAAAAATAATACTTTATACTTAATAACGAAATACACATAATTTAATAAGCAATAATATCTAAATAAACAAAATATTTATATTAATGTAACTATAATAACCTCTTTAACTTCACTATAATCATTTACATCAAACACATCATCATCAAATTTGTTCCCCGCATACTCATTCCTCTCCTCCAACACCTACATTAAAAATATACTTTTTTACTCAATAAAAAAAGACACTTTATTAAAAAGTAATTATTAAAATCGTAAAGGTAACATCTATAACAACCTTGTCGTCTTGAGTATCACCAAAAACATTTTCAGTTGTATTGTTTTTATTCATCACTTCATCTTGCACAACTTATATTTTCAAATATAAAATATGAACACAGGTATTCATATATGTTAATAAAATTTAATAAATAGTGTAGCGTGTAACTAACTTGTTCATCATAATTTCTTTGTGACACTGTCCTATCATCATAAAAAACGTCGCTCCAAAATTGGTCATTATTCACTTCTTCAACAAAAACCTCTGTAGGTTGTCGGTTCATAAACACATGCTGCTCCAGTGCATGTAGCCGTTTCAACACCTCGTCTAGCTTGTGTTTCCCACTGCCCCGACCTCTACCATGAGAGCGACCACTGGACGACATACTAGACGAAGATTCATCTTGTCTCCTAAAATGGTCCCGTACTGGGGATGGAACTGCTTTCCCTTCACCATATACATACTCTTGAAATGACATATAATAAAAAGATGTCATCTCACCATCACCCGGTAACATGTTTTGTCTTAGTGGTAGCCCCGCCTAAAAAATTAAACATATTAAAAATGCATATAAAAGTATAATAATCAACTTTATTAATACTAAACGAATTATTTTTAAACCTGCATCTTTGACCAAATCTTGTTCACGTCAACCCATTTCAATTTTTTAGTTCCATTCCATCGTTTCATCCGAGGCAAGTCTTTATTTTTTCTCGATGCAAATCCACATGCACGAACAGCCGGAATCATCTCATATATCCATATCTACAATTTTTTACAATTACAGTAATAAAAGTTAAAATTAAAATAAAAAACATAACAATAAAACAATTTAAATATAAGAAAATTTTTATACCCTTATTGGAGCCGTAAATCCTGAGACGGAGTACTTTAAAGTTTTACCACCCTCAGAAACTGATAAATTATTATGTATCTTATTCCATGTATCCTCAAGGTCAACATAGGTAAAATCCCAGAGATAGCTACCCCAAGCGAAGCTAACAAAACAAAAAAACAAAATTGATTATTATATAAATTATAACTTTAATAAAATAGAATTTTTAACATAAACAAAATATACCTATTCCAGAGATCCAAATTCCCAGCCAAATAAAACCAATCTTGTGGCACCCGATCGTTAACTTCTTTACCCAAAAAACCTTCACACAAAATGTATATCAAACATACTCTAACTGCATCAACGTCGTCAAGTGCTGGGAATGTTCGATTTAAAATTAAACTTTTCAGGTCGCCGATTTTCACCGAACTATTAGTATGGTCCGGAAATAGCCGTTCAAACAGTAAACATCTTTTTTTACTGCTTATTAATTTTTCTGACCCTTTTCTCCCAATGTTTTTTGGATACTCCCCAAAATTGAAGCCGGTAATCAAACAAAACTCTTCCGGCCCATAAACCATTTTCGTATTGCCTACTCGAAAATATAAACGTTTTATTCCATCTGGGGATAAAACAGGGTCCGGCCGAATCTGATGAAGGAACATTTTATGAAACAATAATGCGTCCCCTTGTAAACGAGGGACATCAATAAAATAACCAAAGACGGTATCTCTGAAAATAGCACGTCGGACATCATCTAAAACTTCAAATACTTCCCATATGTTACCGCCAGAGCCTTTTAAGTTCGCAAAGGCTTTCGTATTCATTAAACTAAAATCATGCTGCAAAAAAAAACACAAAAACAAATTAGATAACTAAATTTTTTTTTTTAAAATATATGATTACGAACTGCAAATATAATTTCTTAATTACTAATATATATATATTTCCGATAAAAAAACAATAACATACACATATATAAACAATTTTCCAAGTTATACAACTAATATATTAACGATAGAAAACAATATCATACATAATTATATAAACATTTTATTAAACATATTTTCAACTTAAACGACAAATATATCAACGACAAATATTCAACTTAAACAAATTTTCAACTTAAACGATAAATATATAAACAATTTTTATCTTTCTAATTAAAACTAACATTTTATAACCATATAAACAAAAAAAATTTAAAAATAAAACGACAAACAAACTAACAGTTTTGCAAGTTATACGACAACTTTATACAAATTTTCAACTTACACGATAAATACAAACAATTTCTAACAATATATATACAACAAATTTTCAACTTATACAAATGTTATACTTATACGACAAACACAAACAATTTCTAACAATATATATACCACAAATTTTCAACTTATACAAATGTTATACTTATACGACAAATATATATACAAACGACTATTTTGCACTTTATATAAACAATTATACGATTAGAATATACAAGATTTCAGGTTATACAACAACTAAAAAAACAACAAAAATAACAAATTGTAAACATTATCTACGCAGTCTCTACTTGTCTCTACTTGCATTTAAACTTCAAGTATACTAAAAAAATATTAAAACTATCAAACACAACAAAATTACCCTTTTTTAACACTAAATAATACAACAAATGATAAAATAAAGAGATTGTTGACATTAAAAGAGTTAAAATCTAACAATATTTGCGGGATTGTTGACATAATCCTCCATTTTCTTCAAAAACTAGCCAAAATTCCGAGATAAGCTCAAAGTTAGAGAGAGTTTTTGTGTAGAGAAGGGTGAAAAATGAAGAAAAAAAAACGTTTTTATAGTAAAATTCGAGGGTATTTCGCAGATAAGAGCCAATTTCGCAGATGAGAAGCCCATTTCGCAGATGGGACCTTCTCATCTGCGAAATGGGTGGCTATTTTTGTAATTTCGATTTTTTTTGGCTATTTTTGTAATATCATTAGTGTAAATGGCTATTTTGTAAATTTCTCTTATATTTATATAAATGTAATATTTATATAATTGTGATTAATTAGATCTTCGAATAAATAACTTTGCCCCAATCTCACAACCAAACAAGGAACATGAAATAGGGTCAAATTACATATTCTAAATCTTCTGAATCCAAATTATATAATTTACACATATATAAATATGTAATTTTGATAATTATAACAATTTTAAAAACATTATAGATATTAACATAATTTTTATTGTGTTTCACTTGTATACTCTCTCTCTCTCCCCTCCCCCCCCCCCCCCCCCCCCCCCAAAGCAATTAAAAATCATAAGAATGGAAGGTTCGATTTAGGATGTTTTTCCACAAGTTAGATCTGAAGTCAAAACGAATCCTATAAGCATTTCATGTAATATATGTATACTTTTAGTGTATATAATCACAAATATGGTAAGGAGATGGACTAATTTGTAAGTTTAACTTACAAATAAGAGTGTTAGAAGCAAAATGGAAGACTGATTGGAGTTTACAGCCAGAAGATCTTGATGTTCTTGGGTTTTCGGCCACCGTCAAGTGTGTGTTCTTGGTGAAATCAAGAAGATTTAAGGGTTTTCAGTTGGGTGTTCTTGATAAATGAAGAACAATTGAAGATTAGAAGGTGTTTATGAATTGATTACAAGATCATGGTATGATACTTGCAAGATTCTAAGTTGAATTCAAGAGAATTTCGCATGAAATTCAAGAAAGGAAGAAATTTTGCATGTTCGCGAGGAGAGAGGAGGTTTTCGGCTGTTGATACCTGAGAGAGAATGCTTGATATTTCAGCTAGGTAGTGTAGAATGAAGGAAAAATCAGTCAAACACACACACACACAATATATATATATATATATATATATATATATATATATATATATATATATATATATATATATATATATATATATATATATATATATATAGACACACACACACATAAGAGATTGCTGCCGAGAACACCTCCCAAGGAGATAAGATCTTTGGGTTTGCAGCTGCAAAGGGTTCACGATTGCGAACCGTTTACGGTCAGAAGCGAGTTCACAGCCGATAACACTTATCGAGACGATAAGATGCGAATTTGCGGTCCGAAGAGTGTTTGTGGCCGAAAACCGTTTACGGTCCGAAGGTTTACTGCTCATGCAAGACTTCTCGGATTAGCGCTACACTTTCTAATTTGAGCAATACTTCAATTAAAAGGCTTTTAAAAACATAAAGGTTATCAAACCAACCTTAATAAGAAAAATCCAAACAATAAGTTGGACTTTAGTTGACTCAAGTTTGACTTTTTTTTAACTTTTACAATATTGAAAATAACAGAACGTTACAAACCTCGTGCTTCACTTAATTTCCAAACCAAAATTGTTGATTATTTGGAAAAGCATACAAAGTTTTAGCAAGCGATTAAGGTTTTTGGTTTGAGAAATGAAAGGGATTTTGTCTGACAAATGTGTGTTTTTGTTTGATGATGATCGGAATTACAAAACCATCCGTATTCTAAATAGCGCTAATACATTGTAGGGTTGAAATGACAAAAATGCCCCCATCGTGCCACTCACGTGAAGGGTTCCTAACCCCAAACTAGACGGAAAATTAAGTAAGAGACTAGACGGACAATAAATTAAAGTTATGATGATGGTCTGAGTTAAATTTTTTTTTCTAGGAACGAAGTGTGCAAGTAACACCAAACCATAGGGAACATCAATATAATTTTCTCTAGTTCTATGTTTTTGGGTAGCAAAGTATATGTGTTATGATTTGGGGTGTTAGAACCTATTATGTGATGAGTAGGCATAACTTTGACATTTTGTATGTGTTTTTGGAAAATTAAATTGATGTTTCTTAAATTTTTTTTACTAAACTGAAGTATTATATGTAAGTCTTCACTTATTTAATAATAAATTGAATGTAACTTAAAAAACAAACAACCAATTCTTTATTATTTGCTAAACATCAATATTCTCTCGTATTCTAAAAACAAATTTCTATATTATATTTTCATAATAAATATTTTTAAGAAACTTTTCTCAACCAAAATCAAAATCAAAGTGTTAAAACTCTCTAAAGATATTGTTGGCAAATAAAATTTTAGTTTTAAAAAAATTATTTTCGTTATGTAACTTTAATGGAAACCATCAATAATATTAATATATTATATATGATAAACAAAAAACTAGTAGATAAGTGTTATATATATATATATATATATATATATATATATATATATATATATATATATATATATATATATATATACTTTTTTAAAATTAGTATTGTGTTGGTTGTATTTTGTTTAATTAGTAAAAAATTATAACAACTCTAGCTTGTTGTATAAAAAATATCATCATTGATATCTTAGATATAACTATTTTTTTAGCATCTTTAGAAATAAATTCAACTTCCTTTAGATATTATGTATGTTCAATTTTTATGCTACGAATAAGAAATAAAAAATGTTTTCATAATGTATTGTTCACACTTTTATTTCAATGAACCAATAGCATGATCAACTATTACATAAAACATAGAATCGTTAATGATTGTTGGGATGGAAGGTTAAATACTAGTTCCAATGACTCATCGTTACTCTTGTCAAAATGTATTTTCTTAAAAAATATATTTTTCTCAACAAATACCAGGTCAATTCCTAAATTAGAAATTATGACTTTGGCTTAGTTCAAAGCTAGAGATGTCAAAAGTCCCATGAGACCCCGATCCTACGGAGCCCCCCGTCCCGTATGAGGCATTTGTTGAAAATAATCGGGGATGGGGGCGGGGGCAGAGGCAAGGTTAACCCCCGTTTTCATTTCGGGGGCGAAGGCGGGGGTAGGTAGTCCCGTCCCGAAACCCCCGTGGAGGTCCTATTAATAAATTATATAAATTGACATATATTGATTATATAAATATAATAAACTATAAAATGATTTTTACATACAAAAATTCAACAAAAAACATGTTTTTAAGTTGTTTGTAACATGTAAAATTATGTTATAAATATTTATTTGTTAGCCAAAATATAGTTTCTTTTAGTCCAAACAAAAACTTCTTTTAACTCAAATAAAGTAGTCGAAAATCAATTGGGGGCGGGGGAACGGGGGCGGGGGCGGGGGTCAGAAGGGGAATTCGGGGCGTGGGTGGGGGTGGAAAGGATGGAGATATTGGAGGTGGGGGCATGAGAAAGGGAAAATTTTAGGGGTGGAGGTGGGGGATGCAATCCTCGTCTTGTTTACTCCAGTTGACATCCCTCTCGTTTGCTCCCAGTTGACATCCCTATTTAAATCCTTCTTAAACTCATGCTCTCGGTAGTGTTTTGTATATGTAAATGTCTTTATATTATTATTATTTAAATCCTAATTGATATTAATAATATTTACTAAACCCAATTTTTATTGTTAACAAAACATGAATTAGATTAGTAGCATGTAACATTTTAATCAATATATTACTATTTTGTCATCTAATTATTAGTAATATCATATTAAAGAATATTAAGGTTGAAGTCCTCATGGTACCATACCATCCGTACACCCCTAGAACTCTGACGATATGGGGATAAGAATGAAAGTTTGTGCTTGTTACATTAAGCTTTTCATGTTTACTCAAACCTATCTTTTATCAATTATGTATTTAACCGTTTTATGTTATTTAAATGCATAAACTCACTAAACTTTATAAGATTACACGTTGTGTGGTATGTGTTTCATGTTTTAAAAGATGGTATCTTTTTTGAGTTTTGCTATGATGTGATGAGTGTGGGGATTAATTGACATGAGATGAACATTGATGCTCATGTTCAATACTTGTAATGCGCGATTGAATATAATAAATTTTAAGTAAAATATGATGATATATCCTAAGTGGATGAATGTACTAGTAATTTAGGTGTATGTAGAATAAATTAAATATAATCGTAATTTGCAATCTTTGATGATTTGGGGCTAATAATTTTTGTTATGGTATTTAGATTCGAGTCGATATATAGATAAATGCACTTTTTTTAGACATTTAAGTCTTTAAGAAAAGGTTAATTACATTAATGGTCAACCTACAATTTTGTGTATTCCCATTTATTCAATTTGGAAAGTGATTCGTGTATAAGAAATTTTGTGTATTTTTAAGTATTACTATTATTCAAAATGTGCTATATAAACTGATATAGATGGTTTACCCGAAAAGTGCTGATTTAGCATCCTTTTGGTGTCCACATCGTAGTTTCCTCATTTTAATATTCGGAAAGGCCACCAATTATCTCATATGTTATCATTTAGTATATTTATTTATTTATTTATTATGTATTATTTATATATTATTATTTAGATAAAAAAAAAAGTAAGTAAGCTCAAATCAAGACAATAGCTGATACACTAGTAGCGGATTAATGAAAAAGATTAATCTTCCAAATTGGAAATCATATTTAAATTGGAAATCATATTTAAAAGGTATCAAGAAAATTTGAATTTGACTATTTGGTTTATTTGCATCAAATTTTGTAAAAGTGAGTTATTATTTTGAATTTATGATTGATTTTGTTTTATAAAAATAAGAACCGGATAATCCAAAAAAATCAATCGGCAATTATACATTTAGTTATATTATTATCTTTAATATATATTTTTAATCATTTATAAATTTACTATATTATTTTTCTAATATATTAAAAAGTTTCATCCAATATATTATGTTAATATATATATATATATATATATATATATATATATATATATATATATATATATATATATATATATATATATATATATATTGTTATTAAAAGTTTTTGTCTACGAAATATCCAACTATACTATATATTTTTTTTAATAGTTATTTATAAATTTTAATGTATAATTAAACAATTTTTTTAGTTTCTTGGTTAATATTCAAGTTATATATTTTAAAACTATCTTGCCTCTTAAAATCCAAATTATAAATATGGATCTTACCTAAGTGTAATGTAGTTGGACTGGATCAAATATGAACTTTGTACAAATTATTTTGATCAACGTTTGAAAACTTAAATCAATTTAGATTCACTTATCATATCAAATTAAACCAATCCATCCAGATGAACCCTTAAATTGTCTATCCATTTTTTGTCTGTGATTTTTATTGATTTTTTGACTCTCATGATATATTAATATGAGTCTTATCATATTTAATCAATTAAATATATACAACAAAACTCTTTCTCTCTCTCTCTCTCTCTCTCTCTATATATATATATATATATATATATATATATATATATATATATATATATATATATATATATATATATCCAACTATACTATATATTTTTTTTAATAGTTATTTATAAATTTTAATGTATAATTAAACAATTTTTTTAGTTTCTTGGTTAATATTCAAGTTATATATTTTAAAACTATCTTGCCTCTTAAAATCCAAATTATAAATACGGATCTTACCTAAACTTAAATCAATTTAGATTCACTTATCATATCAAATTAAACCAATCCATCCAGATGAACCCTTAAATTGTCTATCTATTTTTTGTCTGTGATTTTTATTGATTTTTTGACTCTCATGATATATTAATATGAGTCTTATCATATTTAATCAATTAAATATATACAACAAAACTCTTTCTCTCTCTCTCTCTCTCTCTCTCTATATATATATATATATATATATATATATATATATATATATATATATATATATATATAACACAAGTTATTAATATAGATATTTAACAAAAATACGTATATAAAGTAAAAACCCGACCCAACCCGTATAAGTCTTTTAGCCCGTCATCCGAGACGGTGAAGTCCATCTACTACTTTATGGTAGAAATGTATGTATGCAGAATACACCTCTTTCCTCCATTCCATCCACCATTAAAAAGCTTGAAAAGCTATATGTTCTTTCCCCTCTCTCTCAATCATCGGAATCTCCGGCCAATCAAGCTTTAAGCAAAGCACAGTTGGAGAAATCGGAGAGAGGGAGAGACCGTGTGTGATTGTTCTGTTCTGATTGAATTCGGCTTTTTATTATTTCAATTTTAGGGATTGCTCTGATTGAATTGGGTTTTTTAATTTATTTATCTTGGAGTACCGATTAGGGCACGCTATTGTGTTGAAGAATAAACGTTAATTCATATTTGAGATGGATTCGGAAGATGATATGCACGACGCGAACGATGCCGAGTCTCTTGATGATGACTTCTACAGTGGGGAGACTGCGATGGACTCCGATGATGGCGATGCAGCCGACTACGAGTTCATCGACAATGATTCCGATGATTCTGATGATCTCCTTTCTCGTCGTAGCCAGGTACGGTGGATTACGTGACAAAACAGCTGGTTGATTGATTGATTTGGTATTGTGATCTATACTTTCCGGTGTTAAACGTAATGAGAAGGAAATAGACCCCTTGAGATGATCTAGTGCTGCGAATTTAGATTGAGATTTTTACAATATATGATGCTCGTTTTTATCTTATAAATTAGTGAGATGATCATAAGACTAGCAGATTTTAGGAGCTTTTTGTCGTGTCCAATCGTGCTGATGTTATTCCAGAATTCATCAATGGTGGCGTGCTATCAAAAACAACTTAAGAAGTAACAGAAAGTTTTAAGAAACTCAGCATCCATGATGCAGCTTTCTAGCTGGTTTTCTTTTCAGTTTCATGTAATAACTCGTTATAAATTAGGGACATTTCTTCCCCCTGATAATGTCCTAAATGATCTAGGAAATACAGTCATTTCTACATCTGTTTCATATTAAGCATTAGTATAAGTGTTTCTGGCCTTTTTTTTCAGCAAAACTACACCATTTTAAATGAAGCTGATATTCATCTACGTCAAGAGGATGATATCATGAAGATATCTTCAATACTTTCCATTTCTCATGTTGCAGCTGCCATATTACTCCGCCATTATAACTGGTAATCAATGGTTTCTATCCTTCCTCTTCTCATATAAACTTCATATATATTCTGATAAATAGATTTCAATGTTATCTACCTACAGGAGCGTCAGCAAAGTGAATGATGAATGGTTTGCTGATGAAGAAAAGGTTCGCAGAGTTGTTGGATTGCTAGAGGAACCACGTGCACTTCCCAATGTCAAAGAGGTAAATACCAACAATTTGAGGGCCATGATTTCCTGTGTTTTACTTTACCACTTCTAACACTTCATTTGTTTTTGGCAGTTGACATGTGGGATTTGCTTTGAAGTTTATCCTTGTGATAGTATGAGTTCTGCTGCTTGTGGTCATCCTTTTTGTGTAACTTGTTGGAAAGGTTTGTTCTTAAGCACATATATGTACCATTCACCACTTATATTTATATGCATATTTTAGTTTTGATGAAGCTGAATGCTTTCTTACTTTTATTGATATGGACCAATTGTTTAAATAAAATATACATTAGAGAAGCCTAAAGTGATAAGGAGTAAGGACTTAGGACTAGAAAACTAAGTAGCTAATCTTAAATTGCTGATTTTTGTTCTCTACACACATATATATACGTATATACACATATATCTTAACAATTACAAATTTGTTGCTAGTTTTATATTGTTCTCTTTTTTTTTTTAATGTATGCAGGATATATAAGCACTTCCATCAATGATGGACCTGGATGCTTGACTCTGAGGTGTCCTGATCCATCTTGTGGTGCAGCTGTTGGTCAAGACATGATTGTTTCCATGGTCTCACATGATGATGCAGAGAAATATCAACGTTACTTTCTTAGATCCTTTGTGGAAGACAATAGAAAGGTAATATAACTTATTATAATTAAAAATTATCACATATTATTCCCTTTATTCACTGATATATATTATCCTTTTTATTTTTTTCTATTGATTTTAGACAAAATGGTGTCCTGCCCCTGGTTGTGACTATGCTGTGGACTTCATTGTTGGTGGTGGAACATTTGATGTTACCTGTGGTTGCTCATATAGCTTTTGCTGGAATGTAAGCTTCATTATTTTAATTTTTTAAATGCAAAAACAAAATAAATATTCATTACTTTTGATTGATATTAACAGTGTACTGAGGAGGCTCACAGACCGGTGGACTGTGACACTGTGTCAAAGTGGATAATGAAGAACAGTGCAGAATCTGAAAACATGAATTGGTATTTAGTTATATTTACTTATTTACCCCTGTACTTTTGTGATCTGACTTGGTTAATTTTTCAGGATATTAGCTAATTCAAAACCATGTCCCAAATGCAAGCGACCAATTGAAAAGAACCAAGGATGTATGCATATTACATGTACTCCACCTTGCAAATTTGAATTCTGCTGGTAAGTTTATTATTTATTTATTTATTTTCCAATGTACTTTTCGTAATTATGGATTCTTTTTTGATATAAAATTGTTGTGAAATGTCTTATTTTTCAGGCTTTGTCTTGGTGCATGGTCTGATCATGGTGAAAGAACAGGTGGTTTTTATGCGTGCAACCGTTATGAGGCAGCAAAACAAGAGGGAGTGGTAAGATAAATTAAGATTTATATCATTTGATAAAAAAAAAAATACATTTGGAATTATTAAATAATAAATATTATGTATTTTGTTGTCTGCAGTATGATGACACAGAGAAACGAAGAGAGATGGCTAAAAACTCTTTAGAAAGATACACTCATTATTATGAAAGATGGGCTACAAACCAATCCGTAAGCTGACATCATTATTTTTATATTGTTGTTTCTTTTTATATAAAAAAAAAAAATCTTTGACTTTTAACATGATAATTTTTGTTTTCCGCTCTGCAGTCTAGACAAAAGGCCCTGGCAGATCTTCAGCAAATGCAAAGCACACACGTAAGCCATTTTATTAATACATTCTTTATCATTATTTTTTTTTATTAAATCTGTAACAAATACAAAGCATATTTATTAATTTTGATTTATTTTATGTAGCTTGAGAAGCTGAGTGACAAGCAGTGCCAGCCTGAATCACAGCTAAAGTTCATCACAGAGGCCTGGCTACAGGTGCCTATTTTTTATTAACTGGTGACATGTGTTTTTTTTTATTATTATTATAAAAAATAATATAATCCTGATTATAAACATTGTTTTTTGAATTTTTATAGATAGTTGAATGTAGACGAGTGCTAAAGTGGACATATGCTTATGGATATTATTTGCCTGAACGCGAACATGCCAAAAGGCAGTTCTTTGAATACTTGCAAGGTTCTACACATCCTTCCTTTCCATAATTTACCAAACTGCCATTCTACTAAATAAAACTTTTTTTTTTTAATAATTGTTTCAGGTGAAGCAGAATCTGGATTGGAAAGACTCCATCAATGTGCTGAAAAGGAACTACAAACTCACCTCAATGTTGAAAGCCCTTCAAAAGACTTCAATGAGTTCCGCATGAAACTAGCAGGGCTAACCAGGTAATTTCACATGACAAGATAGAATATGACTCGATAGGTAATACTGTGTTTGGTGTGCGTTGGACTGAGACTGATTTTTTTTAAACAGTGTGACAAGGAATTATTTTGAGAATCTAGTGAGGGCTTTGGAGAACGGGCTGTCTGACGTGGATGGGCACGGTGGAAGCAGCCGGACAGGTGGCGCGCGGACATTGGGAGCTGGAAGCAGCAAGAGCAGAAGCAGTAGAAGCAAAGGAGCTGCCAGGTCATCAAGCGGTTCAAGAGCCACGGATGATTCCGGACAACACTGGTCGTGCGAGTATTGTACTTTTGCTAATGCCAAGTCAGCAACCGTCTGCCAGATGTGTCAGCAACGTCGATGAATTTGCAATAAAAATGGAAGGGAACAGAAAATGATAGAAATGAAGAAGAAAGAATTTTAAATTTGATGTTTTTTTTTTTTTTTTTTTTTTTTTTCTTTTTGTTATTTGATGTTGTATGTATATAGTTTCCACGGTATCTGCTTGTTCAAAAAGTGTTCTGTTCTGGATGTATTTTTAATATACGTTTTTAGACAAAAAGTATACATTTGGTTCAAGTTCAGAGAGTGGAATTGTAGTTGAATGTTGTATTCATATAGAAATTTATATGTCTTTCTTTCATATAACTATATTTGACGAATCTGATTAAGCTTTTTTTTGAGAAAAAGTTATTGTTAATATTACGAGCTTTTGAGAGGGAATGTAAGAAAAAAGTTAGTTTGTTTTAGGATCTGTTTGACACGGAGCTTTTTGAGAGTGTTTGAGAGTTTCCAAACAGAAAGCCTTGGTTTGACCTTCTAGCACTTAATTTAAACAAAGGGTTCAAAATCTATGTAATGTTTAACAAAATGTTTTCAGCTACAAGTTATCTATTATCAGCTATTTTTGCGGAAGACACTCTTATTCATTGAATGAAAATGGACAATTATTGATTAAGGGCAACTTTTTTTTTTGTTAATTTATATCTTTTTAGTTCAAACGTGTTTTATCATTTCATCATGAAATGAAATGAAAATCTGTAACGCATATTGCAATACCAAAGTTCCAAAACTTTCAATTTCGACTAAATGACATTTATTTTTATAAAATAATAAGAAAACCCTAATGTTTTAACATGTTTTTTTGGATAAGATTAAGACTTTTTTTTTTTTTTTTTTTTTTTTTTTTTTTTTTTTTTTTAAATTTTTACAATCTAAACCAAATGTTTGACCGATATTTAGTTTTTGTTTTTATCTACTTTACAGATTTTCATCTAATAAAAGTATATTAGGTCTTTTCCTAAAAAATGGTTCAAAATACTCGGTTTTTTATGCAAATAATCATAGAATATTTGATCACTTTATTTATTTATTTTTTATTTTTTTTAATATTAAAATTAATAGCTGGCCTATAAAGCATTAAAGCGGATAAATAAACAAAAATATGAAAAGTTTGACGAAACTTTTGATTTAACTTGTAACAAAATATAGGCCTTATCTAAAAAACGAAATGTTATTAGTTTTTTCTTAAAAAAAACTCTTACTTTTTGTTAGAGCTTTATTTGGGACCTATACACTTTTATTCTGTTTAATTTTATTTTTACACTAAATAATATTTACATGATATGTAAAGTTAATACACCATTATTTATAATTATATAAAATTTTAATTTACCTTTACAACTAATCAAATATGATTTTCGTTACTTTATTCCATTATTTGGGATCAAAGAGCTTTTATTATGTTATTTTTCATATTTTTTTAAATTTAGTCAATGATACGGAATGAGTAATGATGTATGTATAAGAGTGCTAGATGTGGGCACATCTCGCACTCGTGGTGATTGAGTTGGATGCCAAAAACGACGTTATAACGGGGGAACACCCCACCCCTCCCTTCTCGTTTCTGCTCGTTATGATATTTCTCGAGCCCGTTACCACTTACTGAAATGGGGAAAATATATACGTTGGTATTTGACCGTTTGCAACCGTCAACATTTATTATTATTATTATTTATTTTATTATTATTATTATTATTTTTATCTTTTTACTTTATATAAATACTCATTTTACTTCTATTTTTTACATCTTTCTCTCATTCTCTCTATATTTTATACATTCTTGTAATAAAAAAAATGAAGCAAAACCCAAACACCCCCTCTATCATTAAACCCAAACAAACAACCAAGCACAACATCGACTCTCGGATTTACGAGTTATGAAAATTATTTTAACATTTTATCATCTCAAGGATCACCACAAATCTCATACAAAGACGCAACTTTCAATTCCGCTTCACCACCACTACAATTTTCCAACTTACCATACATTCAACAAAATATATTTGGTAAAAACCCAAATTTACAACAAAATCTTTTCCCTACTTTTGCTTCGATGCTACAAACAAACAACCAACCACGACCTACAACACAACCATCGGTTGAAGTGAAAGTGGGAGGTAGTAATTAGAGGGAGAGGAAAAATAAAAATAAAAGGGTTATCGATAGCGGTTGAAATGGAAAATGCAAACATTTCACAATGATGGACACTGGAGGAAGAATATGCTTTGACCGCGGCTTGGTGTACTATTTCAAAACGAACTCCGCGGAAATGGAATGAAGAAAGAGCTTATTGGTGGGGGGGGGGGGGGGTGCACGACAAGTTTCACGCTATTTTGAAGAAAACTCCGTATCACAACAATGTCATGTTAAGCAACAAATGGTGTCAAATAACTAAGCGGTGCAACAAATTCAATAATATTTACAATCGGCTTGAGGCGCAACAGCAAAGCGGAACCAACGACATCAATTTGTTCAAATCTGCAAAAGAACAATGTCGGGTCGAAATGGGACATGTTTTCGAGTTTGAAAAATCATGGGAGTTGTTGCAAGCGGATCCAAAGTGGAATAAAATGCCTATATTGTCGGAGGTTCAATCCAAAAGGTCTCGCAATTCGAGCTCGATTGAAACGTCCAACGCACAGACTTACATCGACCTAAACGCCGACACCGATGAGATCTCAGATGATATCGATGAGATATCCCCACCATGACAACTGCCAGGACGCGACAAAGCGAGGCGCACTACAAGGCATG
This sequence comes from Lactuca saligna, assembly GCF_052625555.1. NCBI lineage: Eukaryota > Viridiplantae > Streptophyta > Magnoliopsida > Asterales > Asteraceae > Lactuca > Lactuca saligna. Next base: position 47,857,300 of record NC_136425.1, read on the forward strand.
CGGAGGAGGTTGAAGCGAAAGCAAAAGAGGCGGCGGAAATGAGAGTGAAATTCGACGAGCATAATTTATTAATAAAAGAAAAAAACGACTTGAAACGTTATCATTTGGAGTTCCTAGAAAGTCAGGCACGAGAGAAGCAGAGGCAAAAGGAGAGGGAACTAATGACACACCAGTTGTCAGTTCTTTGAACGAACAAGGAGGGTTTGACGCCTACTGATCTAGCGGTGCAACAAGCGATGAAGGAACAAATTAGGAAGAAATATTTTGGTTAATTAGGATTTTATGAGTAATTTGAATGATATTTTAGTTATGATTTTAGGTTTAAAATTATATATTTTATTTATTGTAATCTTAATTTTAGATTTTAAATATTATGTCCTTTTTTTTTGGTTTTTAAAATTTTATGTTTTATAAAAATATATTCAATTTAGTGATAAAAAAACGTAAAAAGAAAAAACAATGAAAAAAAAAATGAAAAAATAAATAAAAAATAAAACATTTATTCTCAAAAAGTTGGTGTTGCATCTTGTTGCCCATTTTCCTACTTGGTGTTATAATACCATTTGCTTATGTAGCATGTGAAGTGTTACAACTTGGTGTTGCATCTTGTTGCCCATTTACTTACTTGGTGTTATAATACCATTTGCTTATATGGCATGTGAAGTGGCACAACTTGGTGTTGTATCTTGTTGCCCACACCCGACGCTCTAAACAAAATGTTGTAACGAGATTAAATTATATCATTTTATCCTTAAACTCCAATAATCAATTTTCATAATATACATCAATTTTAACTTTTGAGGAGTGAGTGGAAAAAAATAGAAATGCAAACGAGTAAATAGTTGGTTTCTTACTACATTAAACCAAGTCTGTACTCTTAACCCATTAAGTCATTCCACCTTGATAAGTAAAAAAAAAAAAAAAAAAACACTTATATCACAACTACCTAAATTAGGTTGTTTAACTCCTTATTAAACCAACACAACAAAATTCATTCGCTTGAAAAATGAATTGGATAAAGGATATGAAGTTGATATTGTGTTATAACTTATAATTCTTGTTTCTTCTACATATACAAGAAAGCAGCAATGAAAGATGAGCTTTAAAGTGGTTACACAGTGGCAGCTTTAAGAGACAGAAAATCCGAGATCTTGTTGGTATAAAAATCTGGTTGGATGGAATTGTTTGGGTTTTGAAGCATCGATAGACTTGTTACACCTATAAATATAAAAAGGGATCAAAATGTATATACAAATAAAAAAAAAGTTTATTAATATAATAACCAAAAATATGTGTAATTAAATTATATATCACCTGAGAGAACAAGGAGAGTTTTGCATCCACCATTTTGCCCAAAAAGAATATCAGTGTCTAATCTATCACCAACCATACATATCTGCGACTTGGTGATTCCAAATCTGTTTTTCACATAAGAATGAGAGACTAAATGACCATTTTACCCTTACATTAAGTTTTTTTTTTAAAAAAAAAACATCTTACTTGTTTGCCAAGTAATCCATCATGAATGTTGAAGGTTTACCAACAGTAAGTGGCTCACGTTGAGTAGATCCAACAAGAGCCCCAACCATAGAACCACCACCTAAAACCACATTTATATTATATCCTATTTATTAATATTAAATATTATTTAAATATTTTTTTAGTTAAATTACAAAAAAAGTTAAACCTGCCCATTCTTGTGCATCTGTAAGATGAGTTACAGCATCACGGTTTGTAGCAAGGAAAAGACACCCTGGATTTTCACGAACACACAGTGTCCCATACCTTACAAATCAAAACAGTTTTTTATTTTTTTAAAAAAAATTGGAAATAAAGAGTAATCCATAATTAGATTAATTATTTTAAAAAAAAGAACTTACTGAACTTTGTAGTAGTTAAAGTAGCGATCAAACCCAACCACAACAGCACCAACCTATACATTTCAGAAAACAACATTTAAAAAAAAAAAATTCTGAAGTTTAATATTATCTAACTAAATTTATAATTTACAAGAAAGAAATAATAAAAGCATACATCTTTGTCATGTTCCATCAAATACCCAGGCTTGAGCTCTATCTTTTTTCCACCATCTTCCTGCAAAAAGAAAAATGTAACTTCACTTGATGCTGAAAATAACAAGTACCCAAAGAAGGGTAGTTTCGTCATTTTACATACCGGACCCCCGAGGTATGAAAATCCTGCTAGCTCAAGTTCTATCAATATCCCTTCTTCACCAATCACATAAATCTGGAGAATTTTTAAATTGATATATTAGAAAATCCTGGTTCTTTTCGAATATGATAATACTCATTATTTCAAGAAAGTAGTCATGAATTATGACATACAGACATATATACCTTCTTGTCTTTTGGGAAATCAATTGATTGTAGATATGCAGCAGCAGCAAAAGAAGATGCAAAAATTTCCTCCTGAAACCTTCACCTGATTTTTAGAAACTTTCCAATATGGAAAATAGGAAAACCATTAGCACAATGTTACACCTCACCTCATTGACATTAAGACCAAGTGTCTCAAACTTTTTGCCATATTGTTTCCTGGACTTTGTTGAGTTATTGGTTACAAAAACTAGTCTCTTTCCCTAACAAAACAAAACAAAACAATTTTGCCTCTTAGAAAACAAGAAAAGAAAGAAAATGGAATATATTTGGACAAACCTTAAACTTAAAGAACATAATTTGTACAAACCTTTGATCGGAGCAACTCTAGGGTTTCTGGAACGCCCTCGATTAATGAATCCCCCTTCCAAATGACTCCTGTGTCATACAAGTTCCAAAAGAAACCAATATCAAGGGAAGAAAAATGACATAGTGATAGTTGTGTGGGATTAAAGCTCTGATATTCAAATGCATTATCAATTGCATACAGCTTGATGCTACCATGAATGTGGGTTACCTGATCCTGATCTCAACAATGGTGGTAAACAGGTAATAATTTTTATACTTTAGTATTGGTAGTTATTATGGTTTACTAGTTGCAATAAGCAGGTTATTTAGATCGGATTTGGTGTTATCTATGTCAAAACTCAAGACACACAACTCAGTGTTGCAAGTGTATAAACCTCTTGTGCATAATTATGAAGATAGAACATAAATCGAAAGAAAGCTGGAGGGAAATTTCATCACTGTCCTACAAAATCCTCTAACTTATTCCAACTAAACACAGCGCATACCTGAATTAGGTCAGAATGAAGCAAACTTATCCTTCCATGAAACGAGTTTAATGTTATTTAATAACTCTTACGAGTCACAAGTTACTAACCAAGCAAGTGAGTATGCCAAAAACTACTAATACAAGTACTGAAATCGATCGAAACCGTTCATTTACATAACTCTTCGACGAGTTTAGCAAGAGAAACATAAAAAGGTACCATCACAATCGAAGATGAAAGTCTCGACGGAGTCAATTAGGGCATCGGCATTTTCCAGAGGCTGTGCAGCGACGGAGGCGGCGCAGGTGAAAGCTAGATTCTTCTTCTTATCCATCCTGTAAGAGTAATTACTCCATCCGATTGTGGTGTTGATCTTCTTCTCACGGTGGTCGTTGATCAATGGAAAACCAAATGAAGAGGGGATCGAAACTGAAGAAATGTACTTAAAATTAGAGAGAAATCTTTGAGGTGCGGCGGCGGAGACGACAGTTGCTCTGCTGCTAACAAGCATGTCTACTATATCTCCGTCGATCCTCGGCGGTTGAAATTAACGGATTAAAAGTTTGTATTAAGATTTGGGGTTGGGTGAAGTGGCGGAATGAGTGGACGGCAGCCCCGGGTTTCTATCCAATCATCCAAAAAATTTCACGCCAATCATTCCAACTTGTTTGCGAATTGGGATGCACCACATTTCAAAAATCCGTTAGTGTAAAAATTTATAGGAAGACCTTATATATTGATTTTTTTTTCTACTTAGATTATTTTCTTTTTCGAAAAAATCCTAACTTTTATTTCTTTCTTGTTAGTTTAGATCCTAGCAGGTTACCAATACGTAAATTAGGTATTTTTGTTTCATAAAAGATCTTATATTTTGTAATTATTTCTATTTTAAACCTAAAATGTTTTTTTTTTAAATAAACTTAACTTTAAAATTGGTTATAATCTTCAAGAGGAATAGATAAATGTACTTTTTGATTACACCGAAAAAGAAAGTATACATATATACACTAAAAAATGTTATTTGATCTATTATCTTTTGAGCGAATATAACCTAGAAGAATTGCAAAATTTTATTTTTATCGAAAAGATATAATTAAACTTTATCTTGGATATATATTATATCATTAAACTTGATATATTGTTTATAAAAAATATTATTATTACCGCTAATAAAAAGTTCGATGTTAATTTGATATTTTGTGGTAACATGGATAATACATGGTTAGGAAGAATCTTTTAGCATAATAACAATTTTTTTATTTGTAGAAAAAAACATACCATGTAATTTAACAAACTTTATACAAAATAAATTTTTTTAGCTTGTCTATTATACTTATTTGGTGAGTTTGGACATATTTCCCTTTCTCACTTTTCTATATTATTTTTTTGGTTGAATTTTTTAATCATTTTTTTTAAACGTTTAACAAACGCACTGATTATCATACTCCAAAACCAAAGCCATCAGATATTTTGTAGCATTAGCCCATTATTGAATAATGTATTATAACTATATCAAATACGTACATAAAAATATTAATCCTAAACATTCGTAATAGTTTTGTTTAGATATATCAGATTCAAGTTTAAGACATTTTTTAAAAAATGCTTAACATCACATATAAATACATAAAACTATATTATGGTAATAAAACCATTTGAGCATAAATTGAAAATCCAAATAACACAAATGATACCGCATACTTAAACATCCAAATACGATGGTTGACATTATTATTAATGGTTGAAAGGTGGTAAATGAGCAAAAATGACAACTATGAAATTTTTGTAGAAAAAAAGAAAATTGAATAGTTGGTCTACTACCGCATTTTATTAATCTATCTTATGTACACATGTGTTTGTATATCGCGATTATTAATTCTTAAGTATAATCATAATAATTACCAAAATAAAATTTAGGATTTCATTTTAATTTAAAAAAACTTGAATGTATTTGGTACTCAATTGGTTATTGAATTTATGATCTTAAAATTATAAAAAAAATCTTTTTTGTGCTGTTAGGAAATTTGACTTTACATATCTATGTATTTAATTCCTAGCTTTTGGTAATTGTTTTATGTAATTGGAATTGAAAAACTAATTAAACCAATACTATATAAGAACAGGTCTTGGAGCTAGAAACTATAAATTTTCCCAAATGTAGACAAAACATTTTGTTATTATTTATATTATACTCGTGAAAAAAAAAGATTATACTATACAATTTCGTTGTATGTGTAATGGTTTTTTAAAAAAAAATGTTTCATGCGTAAATCAATATAATACCAAAGATGCAAGAGTTAAATCGTTGTCTATTATTTAAATTAAAAGAGTATAATTATGTTTTTTATGCCTTGACGTAAGCTACATGAACTTGGTGTAGTGAAGAAATAGCTTTTATAACTATTTTTTTTATAAATATATGTGGACAAAGAATTTTCCAATCATAAATAAATATAGGCATAATAATTACAGTGTTTGAATCGATGTCTAATTTTAAACTAAAAGGATATGATCATGTTTTTATACAACTAGTCTTAAAATAATTCTATACAACTAGTCTTAAAATAAAAAATATTTTAGGTCTAAACTGAAAAAAAGTACAAAATATAGGGCTTTATATGAAATAAAAAATACTTAATTTCCCTTTGGGTGACCTGTTAGGGGCTAAAATAACAAGTAAAATGTAAAAGTTTGGTATTTTTTAGAAAAAAAAAAATTTAGGTCTAAAAAGAAAAAAAGACAAAATATAGGGTCTTTTATGGAAATAACCCAAATTTATAAGTCCAAAAATACTTTTCATTTGACAAAATTCTTTTACACAAACGGCAAAATTACAAAAATGGTCTCTATGGTTGATAAAATTCTATAGTTTTGGTCCAAAACGAAATGTTGGTGCACCACTTGCCCAATTTTAGATACCTTGCGTGGTTTTGATCCATTTGGTTGTATTTTCTTGTGTTTTTGGTCCACATCCCACCTAAAATGACTAATATGCCCCTTAAATAGTTATGTTTTAATTTCTTTTATTTATTTTCTTATTCTTATAATAAAATAAAAAACAAAAACAAAATAAACCCACCACTCACACACACACACACATACACACACACTCTCTCTCTTTCTTTCTTTTTCTCTCTCTCTCTCTCTCTCCCTCCCTCTCTCTCTCTCTCTCTCTCTCTCTCTCTCTCTCTCTCCCTCTCGGATGTTATCTTCCCAGTTGGAACCATTAGCACCAAAAACAAACTTAAACCCACATCGCCACCACCAAATCTTCTGCTTGAACCTTGGCTTCACTGGCGTCGACTTTGTCGGAGCAAGCTTTTCCGATGGAGACTTTTCCAGTGTCTGCATCTTCATCTCATATTCCTTCAAGACGGTTGTCATCCCAAACCACTATCTTCACCTATTTCCATCTCCACATGCATCGACCTCCACCCATATCGATGAAGTTGTTGATGGCTGAGTCGATTCACCACAATGGTGCTTCCCGATGAACTTAAATCTAAAAATTGAAGTCCACATCGAAATTTCCATAAAAACCGAATCCTAAAATCGTTTTCGATTTGGTTTCTGGAGCCAAAATCAAAAGTAGGTAGTGGAGTGAGAGGAAAGAGAGCGAGGGAGTTTATAAATTTTACAGGAAGTAGCTTGTAGTGGCGGAGGATGCGGTGGTGACGGATGACTTTACTGAAATCATTTAGCTGTAGGAAGGGAAATGGATAATGTTCTTGTGGCTTGTCTGTTACATAAATTAAGGAAGAAAACTTTGAAGATTAAGTCTTGAATCAGTTGCTTATTATTGGAGATAGAGTTGGGGGTTTGATTTGATTTCATCACTGACTTTTGAAGTTAAATTCTGGGTTCTGAGCATGATGTTTAGTTTTAATTTTTGGGTGTGAGCACTCCTTGTATCAATGGGTGTAGGTATGGTAGGGGAGCTGGTGGTGTTGGTTTCCAGCTTGTTTTCTGTGGTTTCCGGTGTGGGTGCTCTTGAGAGGGTGAGCATGTGTTCTTGAGATTGTATGTTAGTGCATGTTTTGAAAAAGATAGAAAAAAGTGAAGTTGAGTGGTGTCAGGCCGAGAGAGATGAGAGGGTGGTGGTCGTGAATCGGGTAACTCCGCCGTCGGAGAGACATCTTTGATATTATAATATTTATTTTAATATTATTGTTAATTTAAAAATAAAAGAAAAACAAAATAACGCCCTACCCCATCTTCACGGTACCCTCTCTTTCTCCTCCTCATCCTCTTCCTCCTCCTCCTCCTTCTCTCTCTCTCTCTCTCTCTCTCTCTCTCTTGCACACACACACACATACACTCTTTCTTTTTCTTTTTCTCTCTTTCTCTCTCTCTCTCTTTCTCTCTCTCCCTCTCTCTCTCCCTCTCTCACACAACACACGCACATGCACACTAGAAACCCTTTGAAACCCATTTCCCGACCATCATCTTTTTCCCTTTTTAGTCAAACGCACACATCCACATAACAAAATTTTATCATACCTACAACTCAAAGAAACACACATATAAGCTTAAGAACAAATTACATGTAACAACAAACCACTAATCAAATATCAAAACACAGAAAACACTTCACGCATACATACACATACCTGCAACTCAAACACACACACACATACACACATACACTTTGACCTTTGTTACCTATAAACATGTTGCTGCTAAATAACCTAATTAACTTGTAGAAGAACATGTAGAAAACCCCCAAAATTGTTGTAACACCCGTTTTGCATGTACTTTTCATTTTTAGCTTAACGTATAAAATTCTTGTAAATATAGTCCTACATGGTGTGTAGGTGATTATCTACGTAGGACGTAGAAAGGGAAAGTGGACGCGGGCATTTAAAGCCCTATGGGGGCGTGCCCTTATGTACGCAACACGTAGGTACGTTGATTCTAAATCCTAATTTTTTAGGGTTGACCCTATTTAAAGTCCTTAACTCACTTTAGGCCTTCCATATCATCAACCTCCACTCTCCCAATCAACCAACTCAAAACCCTAATCACTTGTGAGCTTGTTTTGAGCCTTTTTGTGTGTTTTGGTGCATCTTGAAGAAGCAGTCTATCATTGTGGATTGGTGTGACTCAAGCTTGAAGATCCAGAGCTTTGATCTAGGATAACCTATATATTTGTATGCTTTTGGTCGCATTAGTTTGGCTTTTGTGCGTAATAGTTACTCCGGTGTAACGATTGTTTCAGGTATCATTTTTACTAACAATTAGGGTTTTGGATTGGGAAACGACGAGTTGGGGAGCTCCAACTTGTCGAGTTGGGATCATTATGGATGCAGGATGAAGGGTGTACTCGACGAGTTGGAAGGCCCCAACTCGATGAGTATACGCTAGAAAAGGAAAACTCTAATTTTCCGGGTTTTGCAGCCTATATAAAGAACTTATGGCTCATTGTGGCCTCCATCATCATCTTTATAGTTCAGCGAAACCCTAGTTCGAGCCTTATACCTTCTTGTGTGTGTGTGTGTGTAAGCTTGGAGAGTGACTTTTGGTGCTTATTTGAAAGGAACTAGAAGCTTGAAGAGGAGAGATTGAGTAGAAGGAAGTAGATACAAGATTTCCTCTAGTGTTGCAACTACATTTAGGTATAAAGTTGAAACCTTGGCCTTTTATTGCTTAGATCTTATTCTATGAAAGTTTATGGCCATCATTAGCCTAGTTTGGGACTATTCTTGGATTTGAGCATCATATGAAGATTTGGCTTCAGATCTAGATATCTCAGGGCCTTTGTGGACTTAAAGTTGCCAACTTTATCAAGTCTTGGCCCTCCTTCATGCTCTAAGACCCTTGATAAGCTTGCTTAATCATTTTTATCCCTTTGATGCCTTGCATGGATGTATAGTTAGCAACTTTACGTGTTATCTTAACCCCAGGGCACTGGATCTGTAGTTTGGGGCTTTAGATTTGACTAAAAAGGGTTGAATAGGTTAAGACTGGAAAACTCGATGAGTTGGATCGAGTTACCCTTCTTTTTGCGATGTTCTCCAAGTGCGAGTTCTAGTTGCGCGAGGTGCAGTTCCTTGGTCACCTCGTCAACCAGAAGGGTGTTCTAGTAGATCTGACCAAGATCGAGGTCGTGATGCAGTGGGAGGTTCCGAGGTCTCCATCTGAGATTCGGAGCTTCTTAGGTTTGGCAGGGTACAATCGGAGATTCATTCAGGATTTCTCCAAGATAGCAGTTCCACTCCCCCGACTGACTAGGAAGTCGGTAGTGTTTCGCTGGGGGGCCTAAGCAGCAGGCAGCATTTGAGACCCTCAGGCAGCGATTGTGTGAGACACTGATTCTTACCCTGCCAGAAGGAGTGGATGAATTCGTAGTCTACTGTGATGCTTCGATCACAGGGATGGGGGCAGTGTTGATGCAGCGAGGGCATGTGATAACTTATGCCTTTAGACAGTTGAAGCTGTCACACCCCCGAACCAGACGGCGGAAACGTCCGAGGGCTGTTGTGACTCAATTGAATACCATCACAATGAATATACATGAAACATAACATTATACATCACCAAGATTTGGAATGATACAACTGGTAGCGTTTACATCCATTACATTGTTTCAAAATATTACATTCCAAAATACATTGTTCGTTGTTACTTAAACAACCGCAAAACAATCATAGAGTACAGTCCTTTCTTCACTTTATCTGTTACCTGAGAATACAAGTATTTTGGAAAAAACGTCAACATATGAAATGTTGGTGAGTTCATAAGAAATGTTTGAAATCCAATGTTTGTAATGTTTTGAAAAACCACCAGAAAATCCGATATTTTCTGAAAATAGAATAGCGTAAAAATATGTGAAGATCCGTGAGTATGCTTGTTTGAATTCTACAGATGTAAGCGTAAGAGTTGTGAAATTCGACATGCAGTTCATAAGTGTACTTGTTGAAAACCCTAGGAAAACCCGACGTTTTCCTATCACTTTGCTTTACTTAGTTTGTGTACTGTTATTTCGTTACGTTAGAGGTATTCGTTGAGCTCCGGAGGCATTGAGTATACAGTGGGTGGTGAATTGTTGTAACGTCCGTTAATGAAAACGTCCAGTCGACAACCGTACTAGCGATCCCTTAGGCGTCACTCGCACTTATTCACACAACTCAATCCTCCCGGACTTGTGTAGTCCCACGACCGAAGGGAAAAAGAGAAGGTGCGAAACCCTCGGTATTTCCTTGCGTCGTTCAAGACCATTGCAATTGCGAAGGGCCCGAAGCCCAACCCGCAATCGTGAGTTCCCGACTTTACTAGCAGCACCGAAGGACCCTTGGGGACCAGCAGCACGTTTGCCATTGAAAGTCCTTTTACACGCGGTTAAGTCGTATTAGACCCAACTACATGTAAGCAAGTATCCTTTGGGCCTAAAGATCATGTCATCGGGCTAGCTAGGCTCAACAAGCATGATTTGCAACTTTTGGGCCTAAGGAGTGTACGTCGACGTATTGAGTAATTCCACGAGAGTAAAGAGTTCCAAGAGTTCCATATGTGTATTGAGCGTTGTAGTGTTAGTAGTTTTGGATTTATTATTGATTCGAGACCGAATCAATTCGTTTGGTAACGATTGTTGGTGATATTGTGTATTGTAATTCATCGAGAGTCGTAGTGTCAATCTTTGTTCACAACGAGTGTATTGAATTATCATTGAAAATTTTCTGTTTACAACCCCTCTTTATTTTGTAAATATACTTTTTCACCCCTTTAGGTAAAATAATTTCCAGTTTAGTCCTGGGAGACCATTTTTCTTGACATTTTAACACCAAAAATTATTGAAATTAATATTTTTCAGCATATTTTTCATTGAAAACAGTTTAAGTCCCTGAAATTACAGTTTTCTCGGTTGTAACCCCTCTTTTTCACAATTTTTACATTTTTGGCCCAAATTGGAAAATTTTTGCAACTTTGGTCCTTTTTAAATTTGAAAAGCATTTTAAACCTTTGAAAAGTACTTGTGACACTAGTGGTCCATTTTTTTACAGAAAAACACAGTTTTGGCCCTCCAAAACAGAAAATTTCGCATAATGGGCCCTATTGGGCCGAAATTGTCATTTTTAGCCCATTAAGCTTGAAATTTATGCTTTTAATCCTCCAAATAGTATATTTTCAGAAAATACATTATGGAAACTGTTTTGACTCATCTCACCCATCAGATTTCGAAATATTTCATTTTAGGCCCTTCAACTTTGTATTTTTAACATTTTGTGTCAAAAAAAAAAAATGAGTTTTTAGCCCAAAATAAGTGTTGTCAAGCCATTTGGCTATTTTTCTTGGTATACTTTGCATGTAGTAGTATATTTTATGCTAGTATAAAATATATCTCGGTTTTTAGCAATTCATAACTAGATCTAGCATCAAAATCATACAAAACATACATATAAGCATAGAAATCAACCAAAACATACACATAATGATGGATCTACACCTTTGCTTATATTCTCCCCCACAAAAACTTATAAAAACCGAAAATAAGGGGGTATGAAGCTCACCTTTGGGTGTTGATTCGGTTTTTGAAGAAAGGATGGAAGAAAACTTGGTGATTTTCGGCCCTAGCGCCCCTTGATGAAGATCTCGAGTTTATGGAGTTTTCTAGGAATATGATCACCAAAGAAACTTGTTTAGAATAAGAGATCTCATGTGAGGGGGGAGTTTTGAAGCTTAGACATGGAAAAACTTACCAAAGGATGATGATAATCTTGAAGAATCCTCTTGAAACACAAGCCAAATTTCGAGATTTTAGATGGAGAGGAAGAGAGAAGTCTTGAGTGATCTAGAGAGAGTTTGTGAGAGATTTGTGTGTGTGGGTGTGTTGCTCACGGCCGAAACAAGAAGAGAGAGAGAGAAATAGACATGAAGTGATACATGCATGGAGATATGAGACATGTTACATGGAAAACCAAGAGATAAAAATGAGGTGGCATGGTAATAGTCAACTTCTCCTCTTGGGCTTGTCTTGGGCCGAAAATTTGGGAAGGAAAAAGGTTTTTGGGCTTTTTGCCCCTAAGCCCAATATTAGAGTTAGTTTGAGTGAGTTTTAACCTAAAAAAATATAATATGATTTTTACACTTTGTTGGGCTAGTTTAGGTTAATCATGGTTCATAATTTTGAATTTATTTCATTCTAGGCCCAATATGGCCCAAAATGTTGAAATAAATAGATGTGGGTCCAATTAGAGCCCATTTGAAGGTTGTAATCCATGATAGTCAAATTGGAGGCTTATTGGCCCAATGAGTCCAATAAGGAAGTCCTAATCCAAAATGGACCTAACCAGGACTTCTAGGGTTTCCAATTGCTTGTTGACCATTTGTAGCACTTGCATGATGTATTTGATTGAAGTTTTTGATGTAATTAAATAAGCATCACACATGCTTTTAAATTTTTGATTCAACCTTTACTTGAGTATAGTGATTACAAGACACAAAATTTCTAGTTGTGACAGAAGCCTCACGAGGCTAACTATCCGACACTTGATTTAGGGCTGGGAGCAGTGGTGTTTGCCCTCAAGATTTGGAGACATTACCTCTATGGGGTCCATTGTACCATTTACACGGATCACAAAGTTTTGAGGTACCTCATGGATCAGCCGAATTTGAACATGAGGCAGCGCAGATGGTTAGACGTGGTAAAGGATTATGATTGTGAGATCCTTTATCATTCAGGTAAGGCCAATGTAGTGGCCGATGCCCTGATCCGCAAGGCGGTTGCATCCCCGATCAGGGATATTTGTGTTGGATAATGTGACATCCCCAAAATCTCGGCCAGAAAAGTCCGATTTCATTTATGCTTTTTAAAATAATTTTCAGAGTAAATCCTTTTAATTTTAAAAGAGATGCGGAATTTGTTCCCAAAAACAAAACATGATAAAATAGATATTTATCAAAACATTTCATAAAGAAATATGATTTCATTTCACAATCAAAAGTCGGGATGTCATGTTCCGATACAGATCATAAAGCATAAACGATAGCATTACAAGTCATTCAACAAATATATACATATACAGACTTGTAAACAAAACAACTTGATGTTCGCCCATCTTAAGCTCTTGCGCCACTTCCTGTAAAATAAATCAACTGAGTGGGTCAGGCTTGGGAGCCTGGTGAGCATATAGGGTTTTCAACCCACAATAATTATATTTAATTTCAACAATCAACAATAAACCTGATTACCCATTCCCGTTATCCTCACCTTACGTTCCTAAAAATAACGTCTATTATAAGGAACCTATTTCAGGATTTTTCATCGGGACGGACATTACTGCAGAGGGGCTTCCTCAACAATAAGTGTCCTAAAGGCAACCATGTGGGGGATAGAGTACACCGGTGAACACGTTGTTCACAACACCTACAGGTAATGAGCCTGCTAGTGTTCCACAGGACAGTCTAGAATAGTCCGTGGTCGTCATCCATACTCTGCTGAATGACTAGAATAACACCAATAACACTGAGGTCTCTCATCTGTTTATTAGACACCAATTACCTACCCATGTTCTACCCAACATATTAGTAGATAAAAATATACATTTTTATACATTGTTTAAAAACCTGTATAACATGTTTTAATCAACACATATTCCACATAACAGATGAGGCATACACACATAACACGTATTTCATAGAGAATACATCAGATCTATAAGATAGAAGAGAGTGAATATACACTCACACGTATAACAACCAAATATATACACATAACACATATTTTATAGGAAATACTTCATAATATTGTGTTGGAATGAAAATAACTACACACTCACTTGATCAGAAGATGATCGGGCAGCACTACGGCTTTCAGAAGAGGTGTTTCTCCGTAGATCTGGAAGATCTTCACAAAACCGGGCTCCTCGCGGGTAGCGTTTCGGCTCGGGAATAACGCTCTCGGGATCCTCAGGGCTTCGGATCTTGCTTCGGGGCTCGGGAATATTATCGGGGCTTTGGGGTATAAACGGCATGCAAAACGAGGCAAAACTTAGAGAGAGAGAGAGAGAGAGAGAAGAGTTTGAACAAGAGAAAATGGCTGAATTCGAGTTCTATTTATAGGCTGTTGGGTCTGGGATTACGCGGGGCGTACTCAAATTACGCGGGGCGTACTCAGTACGCGGGGCGTACTCGGGTTACGCGGGGCGTACTTTGACGTCACTACGTGCGTCGACTGGTGGCACTCGAGTATTGGTCAGACAAGTTGCATCCGACTGAGTACGCGGGGCGTACTCAAATTACGCGGGGCGTAATTGACTTGTCAAACTTCTAAATTGCGTAACTTTCGCATACGAGCTCCGTTTTCGACGTTCTTTATATCCACGCGAAGGTCAGACCATACTCTACAACTTTCATTTAGACTCCGTCGGCTAATTTTGACTTTTATTTTTATTATTTATTTTTAGAAGGCCGGGACAGAAAAACTTCGTTATAAATTCATAACTTCTTCGTCTGACGTCCGTTCTCGCCTAACTTTTCATCAGTTCGCTACTAACAACAAGATCTTCGATTCTCATTTAGATTGTTTCGGCTAAAAACCGCTCGATCTCAAATCGAGTATTCGGGCTGCATACTGCCACGTTGAAACTTCAGAAAATCATAACTTCCTCATACGAAGTCAGATTTGGGCGTTCCTTTTATGCATGCTCTCGGTTTAATGAAATCTACGACTTTCGTTTAGATCGCTAAGGCTAAATATCTCTCTATCTTAAATTCATATTTTACGTCACTCGGCGTCGTGTCGGTTCTGTCGCGAAACTTCGACAGGTCATAACTTCTTCGTTATAACTCGGATTTTGGCATTCCTTATATCTCCGGAATCCTTGTTTCGACCATTACAACTTTATGCAAAGATGTCGGGCTTATCTCACACTTAAATTTTGACGCTTATTTTATTCTTAATTCATTAAATTATAAAAATTAAGAAAATACACACATAAATCACATAATTCAAATAATTCACAAATAATACATTCTTATTATTTCAAGTTGAGTTACAAGGTTAACCTAGACTATTACATTGCTAAAAATGGCAAGCCTAGAAACACGGGTGTTACAATTCTCTCCACCTTAGAATGATTCCGTCCCCGGAATCACACACCAGCAAACAAATGCGGATAGCGACTCATCATGTCACTCTCCGTCTCCCAGGTGAGATTTGGCCCATTCGTGTGTTTCCATCAGACAAGCACTAACTCCACCATCTTACGTCGCAATTTCTTAGTCTTTCGGTCAACAATTGCCTCCGGTTCCTCAATCAAACTTTTGTTCTCATCGATCCTCAACTCTAAAAGTGGAATTATGTCGGGAACTTCTCCCGTGAACTTCCTCAAATAACAGACATGGAAAGTGTTATGAATTCCATTAAGTTCTTCTGGTAGTTCGAGCTTGTAAGCTTGGTTCCCAATCCTCTGAAGAACTTTAAACGGTCCAATAAACCTTGGACTTAACTTTCCCCTTTTTCCAAATCTTATAAGTCCCTTCCACAGCGAGACTTTAAGCAAAACCGAATCTCCAACTTCAAAAGTCATCGGTCTTCGCTTTTTGTCAGCATAGCTCTTTTGACGATCCTGAGCTGCTAACATTCTCTCCCTAATTATTTTCAACTTTTCAGCAGTTTGATGGACTATCTCCGGCCCCATAAACTGCTTTTCCCCAGCCTCAAGCCAACAAGACGGCGTACGACACTTCTGTCCATACAAAGCTTGATAAGGTGCCATCTTTATGCTCGAGTGAAAACTATTATTATAGGAAAATTCTACCAAAGGTAAATGTTCATCCCAATTACCTAGGAATTCCAAGGTACATGCTCTCAGCATATCTTCAAGTGTTTCTATCGTCCGTTCGCTCTGACCATCAGTCTGCGGATGGTAAGCTGTACTTAAACACAACTTGGTACCCAATTCCTCTTGTAGACTTTTCCAAAATCTTGAGGTGAAACGACTATCACGATCCGACACAATTGTTAGCGGAACACCGTGAAGTCTCACAATTTCCTTCACGTAAGAATTCGCAAGCTTTTCCATAGACCATTTCTCATTGGCTGCTATGAAATGCGCACTCTTAGTGAATCGATCGACGACCACCCAAATCATGTCGTGACCATTCTTTGTTCTGGGCAGTTTAGTGACAAAATCCATAGTAATGTCTTCCCACTTACCCATAGGCACAGGCAATGGTTCTAAACTCCCGTACGGTTTCTGATGTTGTGCCTTGACTCTTGCACAAGTTACACACTCGGCCACATACTTCGCAATGTCGAGCTTCATCGTCGGCCACCAATAATAGGGTTTCAGGTCCCTATACATTTTAGTGCTACCGGGATGAATTGAGTACATGGTCTTGTGAGCTTCTTCCATCAGAAGATCTCTGACTCCTCCTGTCTTAGGTATCCAAATCCGATCTTGGAACACCTTCAGTCCGTGACTGTTTACACCGAACACCAACGTTTTGCCCAAACGTTCCTCCTTCCGGTCATTCTTCTCCGAAGCTTCCTCTTGAGCTTTCTTTATACTTTCTAAAATGGTTGAGACAACTTCAATTCTCAACGCTCTTGGCCTTCGCTTTTCAAGATTGACTTTCCGACTGAGAGCATCAGCAACAACATTGGCCTTACCGGGGTGGTAAAGTATCTCACAGTCGTAGTCTTTAAGTAGTTCCAGCCAGCGTTGTTGCCTCATATTCAATTCTTTCTGACTAAAGAGATATTGGAGACTCTTATGATCAGTGAAAAGTTTGCACTTCGTGCCATAGAGGTAATGCCTCCATATTTTCAGAGCGAAAACTACCGCTACCAACTCCAAATCATGAGTCGGGTAGTTCTTTTCATGCTCTTTCAGCTGTCGAGATGCATACGCGATCACCTTATCTCTTTGGGTCAAAACACAACCCAATCCAACACCAGACGCATTGCTATAAACAGCAAAGTCTTCAACTCCATCGAGTAGAGAAAGTATCGGTGCCTCGCATAGTTTCTTCTTTAGCTTCTCGAATACTTCTTTATGCTTATCACTCCAAGCATAAGTAGCTCCTTTGTGGGTCAAAGTTGTTAATGGACTAGCAATCGAAGAAAAGCCTTGGATAAACCTTCGGTAATATCTGGCTAATCCTAAAAAGCTTCGAATCTCCGTGGGACTTTTTGGTTGTTCCCACTTCATTATAGCTTCAATCTTTGCTGGATCAACCATTATACCTTCTTGGTTGACCACGTGACCCAAGAATTGGACTTCTCGAATCCAAAAATCACATTTGGAGAACTTCGCATACAACTTCTCCTTCTTCAAGACTTCCAAAACTTCTCGCAAGTGTCTGCCATGCTCCTCTTGGCTTTTTGAATAAATCAGAATGTCATCAATGAACACTATCACAGATTTATCAAGGAACGGATTACAAACCCTGTTCATTAAATCCATGAATGCTGCGGGAGCATTGGTTAGTCCAAACGACATAACCAAAAACTCATAGTGTCCATATCGGGTTCTGAATGCGGTCTTCTCTATATCCTGCTCTCTTACTTTTAGCTGATGATATCCTGACCTCAAGTCGATCTTTGAGAAATAACTTGAACCTTGTAGCTGATCGAATAGGTCATCAATCCTCGGCAACGGATATCTATTCTTTATTGTTGCCTTATTCAGCTCTCGGTAATCAATGTACATCCTCATGCTTCCATCTTTCTTCTTTACGAATAACACCGGAGCTCCCCAGGGTGATGAACTAGGTCTAATGAAACCTTTGTACAATAACTCCTGAAGTTGCATCATTAGCTCCTTCATCTCCGTTGGTGCTAATCGATAAAGTGCTTTTGCAATTGGCGTTGTTCCGGGCAACAAGTCAATATGAAATTCTACTTGTCGATCGGGCGGTAATCCAGGAAGATCTTCGGGAAATACTTCCGGATAATCACACACAACAGGAATATTTTGCATCACCTTCTTTTCCTTCTTAGCATCGATCACGAATGCTAAATATGATGTACATCCCTTGGTCAAACACTTTCTGGCTTTCATTAGCGAAATGATTCCAGAATTTACTCTGCGTTTATCTCCATACACCATAAACGATTCCTTTCCAGGCGAATTCACTTTCACTATTTTCTTCTTGCATAAAATTTCGGCATCATTGGCACTAAGCCAATCCATTCCCAAAACGATGTCGAAACCATTAAGTTCTATAGGTAATAATTCCTCGTGGAACTTATTCCCATTCAAATCAATTAAAATGTTTTTCATACGATGGCTAACAGGTACAATCTTGCCACTAGCAACTTCGACTAATAAAGCATTATCTAGTCTCACAATAGGCAAAGCTAGTTTTCTACCAAATTCATGCGATATAAAGGAGTAGTTGGCTCCAGAATCAAATAAAATTTGGGCAGGCAATTTGTTAACGAGAAAGGTACCTGAAGCGACATCAGCTTCATCTTTAGCAACTTCCAGTGTCATCTGGAATGCTCTCGCCTTTGGCTTTGGCGGAATGTTGGGTCTTGCTGCCTCCTTCTTCTTCGGACAATCCCTTGAGATGTGCCCCTCCTCACCGCAACCATAACAAACATTCTTGGTGAAAGTGCATTCGTTGGCATAATGCCCTGGCTTTCCACATTTGAAGCATGTGGTTTCCGCGCCACACTTCCCATGATGCTTCTTCTTGCACTTGTCGCACCATTTCGCCTCTACCTTTCCTCCACTTCCTCTCGAACTAGACTTCGAGAATTTACTTTTCTTGCTGAACCCTGAAAATCCATCGATTTTCCTTTTCTCACCAACCTCTGACCTTTCTAGACCTTTTTCCCTGATCTGGGTCTCAACATTTCTAGCAGCCCAGATGGCGGCTTTCAATGTGGTTGCTTGCTTAACCATTGGACCATAGTCCGCTGGTAGTCCAAGGGCAAACTTGTTGACCTTAGAGAGTTCTGTAGGTACCAAATATGGGATAAACTTCATCTTTTCCCTGAAACTTGTAGCGTATTCAGTAACGCTCAATTTCCCTTTCTTCAAATTCTGAAACTCATTACTGATTTCCAGAAGGTCCTGCTCGGAGCAGTATTGCAGTTTTAGTTGTTCCAGAAAGTCTTCCCAAGACATTTTGTAACATACACTTTAGTAACCTTGTTTAATTATCATGTTTCATATGATTGTTAGTTTAAAAATGAATATTATTATATATTATGTTGTTTTAAACGTTTAAAGTAGGTAGTTATAGTAAAATAGAATTGTAAGCGTTTAAATATATATATATATATATATATATATATATATATATATATATATATATATATATATATATATTATTTTCGGTATGGTTTTAAGCGTTGATTTCTAACGAAATAGGTTTATAATATTTGAAGTTAAACTAAGTTTAGAATCATTTGGAATGTATTAGAGGTGATAGGGAAGTCTTATGTGATTCCGATCAAAAAGTCAACTATCGGAATTAACGAAAGTATAACGTCTAAGTTAAAAATAATTAAATCTGATTTTATTGGAAGATCTTTTCTGGGATATTTTTATTGGAAGTTGTAAATTATCTCGTTAGAAACGTACAGGCGAAAACCTCATCGAAAACGGAGTTTCGAGCGAAAAGTTATGCAATTTTTAGTGTTTAGGGGTAAAACGGGTACCCAAACCGGGTCAAACCCGACCCAACTCGGGTTTTTACCCATTGAAACACGATTTTGAGTCATTTTCCTGCCATTTTCAGTTCGTCACCATCCCTATGGGAGATTTTCACATACATGATCAATCTTGATCAAGTTTTGAAGATTAAATCAAGATTTTGAGTGTTTTTGAAGTATCAAATCTAGTAATCAAGGTATGAACTCTTAATTTTTGGATTAACCCTTGTAATTAGTGAGTTATTAAGAGATTAGGGTTTGATCAAAGTGGGTTTACCACTGATTTAATGAAATTAGGCATGAGTTTATGTTATTAACCTAGAATCTTAAATGGAAATCAAGTAACTACATGTAAACTTGAGAATTAATCATATGGTTTAAGAGTAATTAGTGAAAATTAATAATGAAACCTATGGTTTATACTTGAATTAGAATGGATTACTAAAATATTCAGTGTTATCATTGTAAAAGAAGAACTTGGTGATATTGATCATGAGGTTTGATCATGTAAAGGGTAAATGAAATTATAAAGGGTATAATTGTCCTGTTTTTGTAAAAATCACCAAAAATTATTGAAAAATCGTATGGAGATGTGCTATATATCCCTGGAAAGCTGAGAATGTCTACTTTGATGTTTGTTTTAAAACCAAAATCTAATTCCGGACTTAAAATGGGTGAAAACAGTTATATGTTCAGTGCAGTAAGGCTGAATTTTGACAGCTTTGGAACATTTTGACAGCTTTAGGATGCTGTTTTGTAAAATTCATAGTAAATTATAGAAAAATCATAAAAATGTGAGGTCAGTGGCATTAGAAAGATATAAGAGTCTATTTTATTAATATGTATAATTTATTAGTTATTTTGACATTTAATAAGGGTAAAACAGATCTGCAAGTGACAGCTATACAAAGAACAAAAACTAAAATTTCTAAATTGAAAAACAACATAACTTGAGAGTAGTTGAGTAATTGCTTATGAAATTTGAAATATGAACTCCAGGGGTATAATTGAAGGTTTTAGAGGCCTGAGGATGGTGTAATTTCATCAGAAAAAGAGGAATTTTATCGCAACATTCGGTTACAGCACAGTGAGTTCAATATAGGGACAATTGTATGTTATGTGTTATATGTGCAATGTGCTTTCTTGTGTTATTGATCTAAGTGGTTATTACTTGATATTGATTTTGATGCCTTTGGCCATGTAGAGCATGACTCGTATCACTTTGGTATTGGCTTTGTGCCTTTGACCATGTAGAGCATGACTCGTATCACTTTGGTATTGGCTTCGGGCTAGGTAGGGCTGAAAGCCTGTATATTCTAGCAACATGATTAAAAAGGGATCGTGTTTTATGTGCCTCTTGGGCTGGAATTTATGATGCTTATGATCCTAAATTATTGTGTCTTAATTATTGTAATCCCTTGAATCTAACCGTTTATTGATTTGGAAAGTCCTTCATTTGATACACATATAAGCCTTTGTTGTCCTTTGTTTCTTTTTGTTCCTGTCATATTGTTATGTATATGGCATAGCGTTATATTGTATCTATTTTTGAACTCACTAAGTGATGCCCACTTATCCCTTTTAGTGTTTAACTATTTCAGGTGATAAGCATCCAGAGTAAACACGCTTTGTTGGAGGACTTAGAGTAGTTGACACTACTACGTTTTTACTTGGTATACATATATGTATATGGATTATAAATTCCTCGGTAGTTATGTATTTATACAACTAGTTATGAAACTTTGTAAAAACCCTTTTAGTTGGTTTGTATCCATGCTTTTGTATTTAGACCACTAGTGTGAATTATAATTATGAATATGCATGTAGCATGTTTGGCTTTATGGTAATTTTAGTGAATGGGGTCTTACACATTTTGCTTGCTTCTCCCTTGGGCATAGAGTCAGCTAACAACTTCCACCAACTCAACACGCCAGATTTTAGCAGAGGGATCGCAAGAGCGGTCTTCTGCCTGTTGCTGCATTCGCAACTTTCAAACATAGTCTCCATTTCAGAGACCCAGTCCATAACTTGTACCGGCGTCGGGCTTCCGGATAGACATGGTGGTTTGGATGCCATGAAATCCTTATACTTGCACCCACGACCATCATTTCCTCCATACTGGTTATTGCGTCTAACCACTAGTTGTTCGTCTTGACCAATGATCCCACTAAAGTTTTCTCCTTCAGACTGCCTTCCATTCTCCTCAGGCTCTTCCGCTTGAATTGACGGTTCTTCACGATTCTGCCTAAGCAGGCGTCTTGTTTCTTCCATCTGACGATCCAACATCATTTGAATCATCATTTGTACACCAACCATTGTTATCGGCTCAGGTGCAGCAGCTACGACAGGTACTTGCTCGATTACAGGCGGTTGATTCCTGTTTTCATTAGCATTTCCAACTCCGCTTCTTGTTCTCACCATTTTGATCTATACACCGAATAATTTCACCTTATTACTCCAAACGATTAAATGCTAGTTCTAATATCGTATACATACGCTTAGAATCCTAAACACATAAACCTTCAGATCCGGTTGGCAACAAACCATAGATCCGAACAAATAATATCATATATGGCAACATATAACATTTAGCACATAAAAGCATTTTAGGCAACTTTCCTAAAATAAACTAGTGCTTGTGTCTAAGATCCAACAGACACACACCTCACAATCTCCACTTAGAATGCTAAGTTTAAGTTTAGAAATCCTACAAATTCCTAGTTCGCTTAAACTAATGCTCTGATACCAACTGTGACATCCCCAAAATCTCGGCCAGAAAAGTCCGATTTCATTTATGCTTTTTAAAATAATTTTCAGAGTAAATCCTTTTAATTTTAAAAGAGATGCGGAATTTGTTCCCAAAAACAAAACATGATAAAATAGATATTTATCAAAACATTTCATAAAGAAATATGATTTCATTTCACAATCAAAAGTTCGGATGTCATGTTCCGATACAGATCATAAAGCATAAACGATAGCATTACAAGTCATTCAACAAATATATACATATACAGACTTGTAAACAAAACAACTTGATGTTCGCCCATCTTAAGCTCTTGCGCCACTTCCTGTAAAATAAATCAACTGAGTGGGTCAGGCTTGGGAGCCTGGTGAGCATATAGGGTTTTCAACCCACAATAATTATATTTAATTTCAACAATCAACAATCAACCCGATTACCCATTCCCGTTATCCTCACCTTACGTTCCTAAAAATAACGTCTATTATAAGGAACCTATTTCAGGATTTTTCATCGGGACGGACATTACTGCAGAGGGGCTTCCTCAACAATAAGTGTCCTAAAGGCAACCATGTGGGGGATAGAGTACACCGGTGAACACATCGTTCACAACAACTACAGGTAATGAGCCTGCTAGTGTTCCACAGGACAGTCTAGAATAGTCCGTGGTCGTCATCCATACTCTGCTGAATGACTAGAATAACACCAATAACACTGAGGCCTCTCATCTGTTTACTACACACCAATTACCTACCCATGTTCTACCCAACATATTAGTAGATAAAAATATACATTTTTATACATTGTTTAAAAACCTGTATAACATGTTTTAATCAACACATATTCCACATAACAGATGAGGCATACACACATAACACGTATTTCATAGAGAATACATCAGATCTATAAGATAGAAGAGAGTGAATATACACTCACACGTATAACAACCAAATATATACACATAACACATATTTTATAGGAAATACTTCATAATATTGCGTTGGAATGAAAATAACTACACACTCACTTGATCAGAAGATGATCGGGCAGCACTACGGCTTGCAGAAGAGGTGTTTCTATGTAGATCTGGAAGATCTTCACAAAACCGGGCTCCTCGCGGGCAGCGTTTCGGCTCGGGAATAACGCTCTCGGGATCCTCGGGGCTTCGGATCTTGCTTCGGGGCTCAGGAATATTACCGGGGCTTTGGGGTATAAACGGCACGCAAAACGAGGCAAAACTTAGAGAGAGAGAAGAGTTTGAACAAGAGAAAATGGCTGAATTCGAGTTCTATTTATAGGCTGCTAGGTCTGGGATTACGCGGGGCGTACTCAAATTACGCGGGGCGTACTCGGGTTACGCGGGGCGTACTTTGACGTCACTGCGTGCGTCGACTGGTGGCACTCGAGTATTGGTCAGACAAGTTGCATCCGACTGAGTACGCGGGGCGTAATTGACTTGTCAAACTTCTAAATTGCGTAACTTTCGCATACGAGCTCCGTTTTCGACGTTCTTTATATCCACGCGAAGGTCAGACCATACTCTACAACTTTCATTTAGACTCCGTCGGCTAATTTTGACTTTTATTTTTATTATTTATTTTTAAAAGGCCGGGACAGAAAAACTTCGTTATAAATTCATAACTTCTTCGTCTGACGTCCGTTCTCGCCTAACTTTTCATCATTTCGCTACTAACAACAAGATCTTCGATTCTCATTTAGATTGTTTCGGCTAAAAACCGCTCGATCTCAAATCGAGTATTCGGGCTGCATACTGCCACGTTGAAACTTCAGAAAATCATAACTTCCTCATACGAAGTCAGATTTGGGCGTTCCTTTTATGCACGCTCTCGGTTTAATGAAATCTACGACTTTCGTTTAGATCGCTAAGGCTAAATATCGCTCTATCTTAAATTCATATTTTACGTCACTCGGCGTCGTGTCGGTTCTGTCGCGAAACTTCGACAGGTCATAACTTCTTCGTTATAACTCGGATTTTGGCATTCCTTATATCTCTGGAATCCTTGTTTCGACCACTAAAACTTTATGCAAAGATGTCGGGCTTATCTCACACTTAAATTTTGACGCTTATTTTATTCTTAATTCATTAAATTATAAAAATTAAGAAAATACACACATAAATCACATAATTCAAATAATTCACAAATAATACATTCTTATTATTTCAAGTTGAGTTACAAGGTTAACCTAGACTATTACATTGCTAAAAATGGAAAGCCTAGAAAGACGGGCGTTACAGATAAGGTGTCTAAGTCCATAACTATTTCTGGTATGTACTTGACTCGACCCGGCATGGTCCATTTAGGTTGCATGGCACCATGCAATTAGATAGACTAAATGAGAGAAATAACACTTGTGGTTTATTAATATATTAATAGTATTATTTAATTAGTTTGATCAAGAATTAATTTAGAATTAATTAAGTGATCAAAAGATAACTAATTAAATATATGGGTTGATTATGTAAATCATACATAACTTGTATAGTGGGCTAAGAGGCTCCATGGATTATCAAGTTGGGTTAAACCCATTGGATGCTCCATGGGAGTTACAAACCCATGGGTCATGGAAATGAAGAGTCATGACACATTAGGGTTTACATGGTGTAACCCTAGATGTGTAACACTATATAAGGAACCCATTCTCCACCAAAATCGGCTACACAAGTACAAGTGAGGGCTAGGATGATTTTTCAAGTGTGTGTATTCTCTCAAAGTTTACTTATTTGCATTTGGTGTTGTGTGAAGCATTTGAGGCATCACACTTGGGGTGCTAGGCTCACAAGGTTTCAAGGATCATAATCAACAACAAGGTAAGTTATTCTATCTTTCATTCAAGTTAAAAATTGTTCCCTATGTATGCTAGATAGGAATATAACCTTGGAATTCAACTTTGCATGATAATTAGACAAACATAGATCCAAGGTTATTAGGGTTGCATGTACACTTAGGAAGTGTTAGAATGCTCAAAACCCATCAGTCGTATCAGAGCCTAGGCTTGTTTGTTATTTGTGCAAAATTGTGTTAAAAATTGAATATGGTTGCTGTTTGATCAGTGAACTCGCCGAGTCCATGGGCGGACTCGATGAGTTCAAGTGTATATTCATCCTACTCATTGAGTAGGTTAATGCACTCGACGAGTAGGAGGACCTGACAGCAGATTTTCGACTTTTGTTGCTGGAAATGGACTAGAAACATTACCCTAAACTGTTTTGGTACTTGAAAACTTGTTTTAGATGGTGTAATGTTTATGCTAATCCATTTACAATGACAATTATCAAAATTACAAGTTTTTAAATGTAATTTTTGATTCTTGAAAGTGTTCATATTCATGTTCTTGAACTTATGAAGATTAGATGATCATAGGAATTGCTTGTAACCTTCATGGTAGTTTAATTCATGATCATAATGTGTTTTAATGGAGTCCATATCTTCTCCTCAAGTTATGGAAAACCAAAATTCACACTTTTATTAAAGCCATTAAAAGAACACAAAAGTTATAAAAATGAAGAGTCTTCATTTTATTACTCAATTAATTCATAAGTTATGAGAAATGAAAAGTTTTGAAAGTTTACAAAACTTGCCCTCAAGTTTTGGAACAAGTAAAGTCTTGATTAAAACTTTAGTTCAACCCTTATATTTTATAATATTATAAGTTAATAATATATATATATATATATATATATATATATATATATATATATATGTATGTATGTATGTATAAGATCAAGTCGTCTTACCGCTAGTACGCCCCATTCACGAAGTCGGTCTATAAGGGGGGTATAAGGTTGTTGCCTATAAAATGGCAACTTAAAGGGTGTCTACTCTTACCCACCGCTTCCTTGATCGGTGGAGGGTTGTTAGCCGAACGGGTAGGACAAGGACTTATAAATTCTCATTAAAAGTATGATGAATATTATAAAGTAACTAAATGCTTTTATTAAATTCCAAATCTTAGTTACTTTAGGAAAAATGTGAATAAGGTGCTAATCCATGAAATTACACTTTACACTTTGTTTAAGTCGTTGGTGGAGCATGTGTGGTTAATCGGCACACTAACTTGGACTTAGCAAAGTAGGTAAAGGGTGACTTAAGGTTTATCATAATATCAGTGGAGTGTGTGTGGTTTACCGGCACATCGATTAAGTGATAAACTTTAAGGGTACCAAGTGATTTGCATGGTTACTTCACACCTCGTTTTGTGATCCTCGGTATCCCAGTCACAAAACTTGGAGGGCACACTCGAGATTGAAACATGCCTTTGAAAAGTTCATTGAATCTCAAAGACTCTAGGAATTTCTAAGAACCAATTAAAAACCTAATATCAATATTTCGTTTTTCATGGTGGAAATTGGTGAATCGTCATTCACCTACCTTTCAAATATGTTATAGCTTGGATTACGACATACATCTTCTAAGTTATAATATATTTTGATTGGATCCTAGCGTTAATATTACATTTGGGTGTTTTTATTAAGGACTCTCTTAATATCTAAACTAATCTTGTTCTATTCTTTTAGATGTCGTCAAACAATGCTGCTTCTGGCTCTAATCCTAATGGCTCCTTTACTCTTATGAGCTTGTGTGGGAAAGTCACTTTTGATGGATCCAACTTCAATGAATGGATTAGAAACATCAGGATGATTACCTGCTACGAGGACAAAGAATATGTCCTCGATAAGGAGCTTAAGGAGATTGATGAGACCACTGCAACTCCCCAGGAGATCGCTGACTTCCGGGCACATGAAAGGGATGCTACCAAAGTAGCATGCATCATGATGGCCACCATGACAACGGAACTCCAAAAGTCCTATGAGGACTTCTACCCTTTTTAAACGCACCAAGATATGATGGAAGATACCATCAAAGTGCACGAAAAGAGAGGTATGAAATCATTTGCTCCATGATAACAACCATGATGAAGGATGGGGAACCCGTCACGAGCCACATGCAGAAAATGCAAAGGTTTGTGGATTGATTGTTGAAGCTTAATGTGAACTTCCCTGAGGAGCTTGGAATAGATATTGAAAGACCCCAACTTTCGTATTTATGAAAAACCCGAACTTTCATACTATTCCAACATTATTCTTAAGTTACTTCCTCAAAACATGCTACATGCATATTTATAAAACAATATTTTATATTGATAAAGTGATTACAAAATATTAGATACAAACCGACTAAGTTTTATTACATTTCATGTCTACCCAGGAATCTACTATTCATATACATACATGAACATTAAAATACAGAGAAATAGTATTAACTATTCTAAATCTTTCAGCAGTATAAAACTATATTGGATACTCATCACCTGCAATTGTTAAATATTGAGAGGGATAAGCGATAACGCTTAGTGAATTCAATAAATAGATACAATATAATCTTATACCTTATATATACCAATATGACAGAAGCAAAAGGGAACAAGAACAACAATAGCATATGCGTATCATATGTCAGGCTTTCAATATCAACTCAAGATTTGATTCAAAGATTTACAATCAATGAGACATAACGATTTCAATACTTGATATGCATCAATAAAGCTTTAGCCCAAATGACACAGAAGACATATAATTTCTGATTAACATTTTGGTAGATTTCAGACTTATAGCCCTGTCTAACCAGTTGCTAATACCATAGAATAGAGTTCATTCTCTTACGGAGTCATGCTCTACATGGTCAGAGGCTACATACCATTCCTATCTAACCTTCTGCCAATGCCATAGAATAGAAGTCATTCTCTTACGAGACATGTTCTACATGGCCAAAGGCTACATACGAGTACCACCGTGAATCTAAGTCCTTTCACTGATCACATGGTCAAAGGTATAACTTTGCTATTAAAAATAGCGAATAAAAATAATACGGGAAAATAATTCGGAATAATAACACTGAAAAGCACATAACATATATAACACATAACATACAAATGTTCCTATATATTGAACTCACCTTAAAATAATCGGGGGTAAAAATAGTAAATGAGCAACACTTCGGCTCTAAATACGACTTTCTGGGGAGAAACCGGGGTTTTCAGTTGAAAACCGGACTTTACTCGGGTAGAGTTTCGACTTGAAAATAAGATTTTCTCGGAAACTTCGGGGCGTCGGGGCTTGCTTCAGATGTCGGGGATGATACCGGGACTTCAATGGGTTAAATGGGTGAAAGAGGGTGTAAAAGAGTGAAATTTTCCAAACAAAATCGGGCAGCCTCACACCCTATTTATAGGAGTCCGAAGCTGCTGACTACACTGGGCGTAGTCTTCATGTACGCGGGGCGTACAAGTTGTGGCAGCAGCTCGGATCTCGGACTTCTACGTGGCGATCATGTGAAGATAGGTAGACGTGACTGATTACGGATCATCTACGTGCGAAGTACGTTGGGCCTAACTCTCGCGTACGAGTACGGCTCCGGATAATACTTTGATTTTTCATTTATTTTTATTTAATAAATTCAAAAACTCATATCTTTCACATGTGAACTCTGTTTTTGACGTTCTTTATATGCATGCGTAGGTGAGAATATACTCTACAACTTTCGTTTAGACTTCATCAACTAATTTTGAATTCATTTTTATTATTATATTTTTAACAGACTGGGACAGGAAAAGTCCGTTAAAAATTAATAATTTCTTCATCCGATGTCCGTTTTCGTCAGTCTTTTTACCGTTGTACTACAAATGACGAGACCTTCAATTTTCATTTAGGTTGTGTAGGCTAAAAATCACTCGATCTAAAATTCAAGTTTTTAGCTGTCTACTGCTAAGCTGAAACGTCGAAAAATCATAATTTCCTCACACGAAGTCAGATTTTGGCGCTCTTTTTATCGAACTTCTTGTTTTAAAGAATACTACGAATTTCATTTAGATTACTAAGGCTAAAAAGTAGTTTATCAAAAACTCACTTTTTACATCATTCGGCACCGTGTCGGTTTTGTCGTGGATCTTCGATTGGTCATAACTTCTTCGTTATAACTCGGATTTCGATGAGGTTTTCTGAGTGATTCTAAACACAGTTTTACTTCATTATTAGTAAAAACTATCTGTTAGAACTCAACACTCAATTTCACATAATATTATTCTATTTTATATTTTACAATACACGATAACTGAATGTGTATGTTACAGATATCATTTTGCACTCCTTACTATTGTGCTATGATCAATTCTGCATGACATATCACATGAATAAGGAAGAGGTCACACTCAAAAAACTTCAAGGACTCCTCAAGACCGCATAAACAAGTCTTAAGGGTAAGTCGGTTGTTAACACTCCTACTCCAAACTCCACCCCTGTCTAGGCAATCGGGAAAGGTAGAGGGAAGAAGAGAATGAGCTCTTCGAAGGGTACCAAGGCTAGGACCCTTAATCGCTCTTCTTCAAGTGGAACCAAGAAAGGTTTCGTTACTCCTTCTTCTGACCCAAAAGAGGCTGAATGCTTCTATTGTCATGAAAAGTCTCATTGGAAGCGGAACTGCCCAAAGTACCAATAAGATGTGAAGGATGGGGTAGTTAAACCCAACCATGCAGGTATTTACACTATCTTATCTAATAACTCACCCCATTCTAACTCTTGGGTCCTTGATACCGGTTGTGGTATTCATATCTGTTCTGATTTGCAGGGACTAAGAAGAAGTGAGAATGTGAAGCATGGAAGAATAAACTTAATCATGGGGAATAGGAAAGCTTTACCTATCACCAAGATTGGAGTTTATACTTTATCGCTAAGTAGTGGGTTTAATTTAGATTTGAATAAATGTTTTTATTCGCCAGAAATGGAAAGAAATATTATTTCCTTTCATGCATTATATAAACTAGGTTTCACCTTTTCATTTGATAATGAAGTTGGTTCTATTAATGCTTTCTTTAATAATGCTCTTTATTTTAAAGCATTACCTTGTGATGGTGAGTATGTAAGTGTATCTGTGGTTGATAACTTAGAATATAATGTATTGTGTATTTATTCTGTTAATGATAATAACTTCGATAAAGCGTCATTATGGCATTGTCGTCTTGGACATATAAGCAAGAAATGCATAGGCCAACTCCAAAAGGATGGAGTCTTGGAGTCATTTGATCTAAGGTCAAATGATAGTTGCGAATCATGCTTACTTGGAAAAATGACAAAGTCACCCTTCACAGGTTCTTGTAAGATGGGTGAAGGTTTGTTGGATCTCGTATACACAAATGTGTGTGGACCCTTTAAACATGCCACAAGGGATGCTAATCATTATTATTTGACTTTTACTGATGATTACAGTAGATATGGATTTGTGTACTTAATCAAGCATAAGTCAGAGACTTTCGAAAGGTTTAAAGAGTTTAAACAGGAAGTTGAGAATCAATTGGGAAGGAACATTAAGATGCTTCGATCCGATCGAGGTGGTGAGTATCTGAGTTCAGAGTTCTTCGACTATCTTAGGGAATGTGGGATTGTCGCACAATTGACACCTCCCAGGACACCGCAGTTGAATGGTGTGGCTGAGAGGCGTAATCGAACCTTTTTGGATACGGTTCATTCCATGATGAGTCGAGATTCGCTACGAATCTCATTTTGGTGGTATGCCTTAGAGACTGCTGCCTATATCCTTAATCTGGTCCCTACAAAGAAAGTTGCCAAGACTCCTCATGAGATGTGGACTGGTAAAGTACCCAAACTAGACCACATCAAGATTTTGGGTTGCGAGGCTTTCTTGAGACGCAAGACTCATGATAAGCTCGAACCTCGAAGTGAGAGGTGTATTTTCATCGGCTACCCACCACAATCCTTTGGTTACCTCTTTTACAGACCTAGTGAAAATGCGGTCTTTATAGCAAGGAGAGCTGTCTTGAGAGAGAAAGAGAGAGAGAGAGAGAGAGAGAGAGAGAGAGAGAGAGAGAGAAAGAAAGAAAGAGAGAGTTCATAAGCGAAGGAAATAGTGGGAGGCAACTTGACCTTGAAGAAATTTAAGAGTCAAGTGGTGAAGGAACTTCAAACCCTAGCACTCAACTTGAGGAGGAAACTCCTGTTGAGCCAATTGATAAGTCTGTACCTTTGAGGCGTTCTAGAAGGGTTAGGAATGCACCTGAGCATTACTATGGATTTCATATTACTTCGGAAGGTTATACACTTATCAGTGATGAGACACTGATATGTCTGGATGAACCTAACAGTTACGTGGAAGCCATGGCAGGCCCTGAGTCAGCCAAATGGAAAGAGGCATTGGACAGCGAGATACAGTCCATGTATGACAATCAAGTTTGGAACTTGGTTGAGAATGTACCAGGTCGTAAGACTGTAGGGTGC
Organism: Lactuca saligna; assembly: GCF_052625555.1. Taxonomy (NCBI): domain Eukaryota; kingdom Viridiplantae; phylum Streptophyta; class Magnoliopsida; order Asterales; family Asteraceae; genus Lactuca; species Lactuca saligna. The sequence goes on from NC_136425.1 coordinate 47,889,128, forward strand.
AAATGGATCTTCAAGAAGAATACCGACATGGATGGTAATGTACACACTTATAAGGCACGATTGGTTGCAAAGGGTTTCTAATAAACTCCGGGAGTTGATTATGATTAGACCTTTTCTCTAGTAGCGAAGATTAAGTCTATTAGGGTTCTGTTAGCCATAGCCGCATTTCATGACTATGAAATATCGCACATGGATATCAAAACCTCTTTCCTCAATGGAAAGTTGGCTGAGGATGCTTACATGAGTCAGCCAGAGGGTTTTGTCAATACAAAGTACCCTAATAGAGTGTGTAAGCTTGAGAAATCCATTTATGGATTAAAGCAAGCACCTCACAGATGGAATTTTTGCTTTGATAAGAAAGTCAAAGAGTTTGGTTTTTCTATGAGTGAAGATGAATCTTGTGTGTATGTCAAGGCTAGTGGGAGTATAGTTAGCTTTTTGGTATTGTATGTGGATGACATACTAATCATAGGAAATGACATCCCAACTCTGCAGGAAGTTAAGTCCTAGCTTGGGAAGTGTTTCTTTATGAAGGACCTAGGAGAAGCTGCCTATATTCTAGGGATAAGGATCTTGAGAGACCGTAGTAAAAGACTAATTGGACTTAGTCAGAGTACTTACTTGGATAAGGTGTTGAAGAGATTCAGCATGCAAGACTCCAAGAAAGGAGAGTTATCCATCCAGAGTAACGCCAGATTGAGTAAGACACAAAGCCCTAGTACTGAGGCTAAGATAGCAGAAATGAGTCAAATACCTTATGTGTCGGCTGTAGGATCGATTATGTATGCTATGACGTGTACTCGACCTGATGTAGCCTTTGCCTTGAGCATGTTTAGCAGGTATCAGGGGAACCCTTGCAAGGCACACTAGACTGCGGTAAAGAATATCCTCAAGTACCTACGGAGGACTAAGGATTGGGTCCTTACCCTCGGTAGGAGTGATGACTTGAGAGTTGTAGGGTATAGTGATGCTAGCTTTCAGACTGATAGGGATAATTTCCGCTCTCAGTCAGGCTGGGTCTTTACCTTAAACGGAGGAGCTATTTCCTGGAAGAGTTCCAAGCAAGATACAATGGCTGATTCAACTTGCGAATCAGAGTATATAGCAGCTAGCGAGGCAGCAAAGGAGGCGATATGGCTGAAGAACTTCATTAGAGACCTTGGAGTTGTAGCAGCTATTAAGGAGCCAATGGAAATTTTCTGTGATAGTGAAAGTGTTGTTGCCTTAGCCAAGGAACCAAGGGATCATGGGAGATCCAAACACATTGACAGAAAATACCATTTCATCAGACATCGAATAGAAGAAGGACTCCTCGTGGCAAAAAGGGTATCATCGGATGAGAATCCAGCAGATTCCCTCACGAAGGGACTGACTCGGGTTAAGCATCTCCAGCATGCTCGGAGCATAGGGTTGAAGGATGATATTAGATTTAGTATTTAGATAACCTCGAAATTTGTAAAGCGTAATTGACATTAGATGATGAATAAAAGGTGTTTTATTTATGAGTAAAGTATTGCTATCTCTTGTCGATCATTTACTATATTTCTTTTGCATGTTTTGACTTCCAGAATAATTATGTTTAATATATCATATTATTTGAACCTCCACAGTCGGTCATATGTCGGAAGTAGGTATGAATCAAGACTATCATGATTGGTTGCAGAGGTCTAAGTTGTTGGACATGGCTACAACAATCATGAGTGCTCAAAAGTTCTAAGCATTAGAACCGACCCACGCTCATTGGAATCACTTCATGGAATTTATCTCGAGTGATCGTGAGACGATAATATCATATAAGTCTTCAAACCTAGAGATATGATTTGTTACTTATGAGTTGGTTATGCATAGATTGTACGTAAACGCATTGGTAACTCGATGTTATAAAACATGCCTTTGTGTATAATTCAATGAGTAGTAGAACAAGCATATGAGTCGAAGTTTATCTGTTCCTTCTTAGATTAGAAGCTGATATCTGGGCCCGTCGATGATTTTGTTTTGACCTATGTACCGGGCCCGGTCAGAACTAAGTTGATGTGTTCAATTAAGTTCTTTGTCAAACAAATCGGAAATCGGGAAACAAACTCCTGGACAATAAGTAAGACATTGTTCCATGTATTTGTCCGGCTGATATCTAGAACAGAGGATTATATGATCACTTATCTTAAATGGTGTATCATCATCTTCTCAGTTCCGAGAAACCTTGAAAGAGCTACGATTGCTGATCGGTTCCTGAAGTCATACTTGCAGTTATAGTTATTAGACTTATCCAAGTGAGAGACTGTTGGATAAGGTGTCTAAGTCTATAACTATTTCTAGTATGTACTTGACCTGACCCGACATGGTCCATTTGGGTTGCATGGCACCATGCAATTTGATAGACTAAATGAGAGAAATAACACTTGTGGTTTATTAATATATTATAAGTTCTAATATATTAATAGTATTATTTAATTAGTTTGATCAATAATTAATTTAGAATTAATTAAGTGATCAAAAGATAACTAATTAAATATATCGGTTGATTATGTAAATCATCCATAACTTGTATAGTGGGCTAAGAGGCTCCATGGATTATCAAGTTGGGTTAAACCCATTGGATGCCCCATGTATGCTCCATGGGAGTTACAAACCCATGGGTCATGGAAATGAAGAGTCATGACACATTAGGGTTTACATGGTGTAACCCTAGATGTGTAACACTATATAAGGAACCCATTCTCCACCAAAATCGGCTACACAAGTACAAGTGAGGGCTAGGCCGATTTTTCAAGTGTGTGTATTCTCTCAAAGTTTACTCCTTTGCATTTGGTGTTGTGTGAAACATTTGAGGCATCACACTTGGGGTGATAGGCTCACAAGGTTTCAAGGATCATAATCAACAACAAGGTAAGTTATTCTATCTTTCATTCAAGTTAAAAAATGTTCCCCATGTATGCTAGATAAGAATATAACCTTGGAATTCAACTTTGCATGATAATTAGACAAACATAGATATAATGTTATTAGGGTTGCATGTACACTTAGGAAGTATTAGAATGCTCAAAACCCATCAATTTGTTTGAGGATGACTGTGATTACTCCCTTGTTGGAGCAAATTAAAGAAGCACGGGTTGAGGGCCTAAAGGAGGAGAGGCAGAAGTGTGAGAGGATTGTGGGTCGGGTGGCTTCCTTTGATTATGACATTCGAGGACTGTTGACCCTACATGGGAGAGTATGGGTGCTGTACTGGGGCGGAGTACGACAAGTGTTGATGGAAGAGACTCATAAGTCTCGTTTCTCCATCCATACAGGGGCAACGAAGATGTATAGAGATCTTCGACCCGATTATTGGTGGCCCTGCATGAAGCATGTCGTAGCCTGGTACGTGGAGAGATGCCTGACCTGCAAGAAGGTCAAGGCGGAGCAACAGAGGCCTCGCGAAAAGATGCAGCCATTAGACATTCCCATGTGGAAATGGGAGGATATCTCTATGGATTTCATCATTAAGCTTCCCAAGACAGCACGTGGAGTTGACTCGATTTGGGTTGTGGTGGATCGGATGACCAAAAGTGCGCATTTCATACCGATCCAAGAGAGTATATCGGCTGAGAAGCTAGCCAATATTTATGTGCGTGAGGTAGTAGCACATCATGGAGTGCCTGTATCAGTAGTATCATATCGAGACGTACAGTTCACTTCTAGGTTTTGGAAGCGGTTTCATGACGAGTTGGGGAATCGTATTCATTTTAGCACCGCTTTCCACCCTCATACGGACAGGCAGAGCGAGAGGACAATTCAAACTCTCTAGGACATGCTTCGGGCATGTGTCCTAGACTTTGGTGGTAGTTGGGATACATATGTTCCCCTAGCGGAATTTTCGTATAACAACAATTACCATGCTAGTATTGACCGCCCTCCTTTCGATATCCTCTACGGGAGGAACTGTAGGACCCCGATTTGTTGGGGCGAGGTTGGTCAGTGAATCATCGGGCGCAACGAGGTGGTGCTCAAGACCACAGAGTTGATCCAGCAGGTTCGTAGTAGACTGCAGACTGTGCAGAGTCGGCAAGGAGTTACGCCGACAGGAGACGTTCGGACTTGGAGTTTCAGGTGGGCGATATGGTCCTCCTGAAGGTATCACCCTGGAAGGGTGTTATCAGGTTTCAGAAGAGGGGAAAGTTGGGCTCCAGGTTCATTGGTACTTTTAGGATTTTGGCTCGGGTGGGCCGGGTTGCTTATCGGTTGGATCTTCCGGCAGAGCTTAGCCAGATCCACAACACTTTCCATGTTTCTCAGTTGAGGAAGTGTTTGGTGGACGAGTAAGCAGTTTTACCCTTGGAGGATATTCAGGTTGATAGCAGCCTGAATTATATCGAGAGACCAGTTGAGATCTTAGATCGGAAGATGACGAACTTGAGGAACAAGGTGGTCCAGTTAGTGAAGGTGCAGTGGCAGCACCGAAAGGGTTCAAAGTAGACGTGGGAGACCGAGGGGGAGATGAGGGAGCATTATCCAGAGTTATTTTCAGATTCAGCAGCAACAAACTTTGAGGGCGAAGTCTAAGATAAGCGAGGGAGAGTTGTAACGCCCCATTTCTGGTATGTAATTTAAATTAAGTATTTTCTTTTCTTATGGGGTACTCAACGAGTCTGTAGCCCGACTCGTCGAGTAGAGTCGGGATTTGCACGCGATTTAAGTTGGCTACTAGACGACTCCATATGCTGGGACTCGGCGAGTCTGTCTGTCTGGATGAAGCCCTAATCTCAAGGGTTTCACCTTATTTAAACATCTTATGTGCCCCAGGACCGGTCTCCCTCACCCATAAAGAGTCCCATACGAAACCCTAGCAATTCTCTAAGTGACCTTGAGTGTTTTATGCTTTTTGAAGTTTTGGAAGGAGAAAGAAGGAGGATCCAAAGTAGAAGAAGAAGATCTAGGATTTTGGGGGTCAATTCAGATCATATAGAGGTATTAAAACTCGAACCTTTGCTGTTCCCTCAATTGAATCTCCATAAAAGCTTAATCTAGTCACTTTTTGGGCCATTTCTAGAGCTACTAGTGAGTGGGGGGCATGTAAAGATAGAAGAACATCAGATCTAGTTGTGTTTGAGCTCCAGAAGCTCAGATTCACCATCTTTATTAGGCCAAACGTTCATGAAAGCCCTAGATCTACACTTTTGGCTTATTTAGGGTTTTAATCCTCATTTGATCATACATTCACGTAAAGTTGGAAACTTTACGTGTAAAACCCACTCTAGGAACCTAGATCTATGAATTGAATGCCTTGGAATCGAAAAAAATCAACGATATAGTTTTGTCATGAAAGCGACTCGGCGAGTTGTTCATCGGACTCGACGAGTCGAGCCGCGTGTATCCAAATTTATCTCTTTGAGAGATTACGAGTGGAATCAGTGAGTAGGATGTGGACTCAGTGAAATGAGACACAAACTTAGTAATGGAGGGACTCGACGAGTCTACACCCAGACTCGGTGAGTCCAAAGCAATTTTCTTGCCTCAAGAACAGACTCGACGAGTTGTTCATACAACTCGGCGAGTCACAGACTAGACGTGTTCATGAGATGAGGATGGACTCGACGAGTTGTTCATACAACTCGGCGAGTCTGATGAAGTTAAACTGGATGTCATTATCGAAGAAGAACTCGTCGAGTCTTTGCTAAACTCGATGAGTAGTAGCGAGTAGTGGATAAGAAGAGAGAATAGGGACTCGACGAGTTGACGGCCCAACTCGGCGAGTCCGTTCACCTGGAAGTTGACTTTGACCAGGGGTAAAATAGTCATTTTACCCTCAGTTAAGTTATCGGTATGTGATTTAGTGTTTATGGGAATTGTAGCCGGGGAGTTCCGGAGTAGTAGTCATCCAGTTTCGGATTTAGCATCTCAGCAGTCAGAGTTCCGAGGTGAGTTTTCCATCCATTAGGAATGGGTCTATGGCCACAATGTCGGCTCGTCTAGTTAGCAGTAGTTCCGGACTTTGGTCCGATGCAGTAGTTCGGTGTGCTTGATGTCTTTGTCATTCAAGCATGTCATGTGTTATGTGTTCCGGACTTCGGCCCGATGTAGTATGCAGTATATAGTATGCAGTATATAGTATGCAGTATATGTGTTTATGCTAGTTGATATGTTTATGCTATGCTATGTTATGCTCAGTCAGTTTCCGAACTTCGGTCCGATGCAGGGGACATGGTCTCAGTTAGTTCCGGACTTCGGCCTGATGCAGTTAGTTCCGGAATTCGGTCCGATGCAGGGGACAAGGTCCCAGTTAGTTCCGGACTTCGGTCCGATGCAGTTTCCGAACATCAGTCCGATGCAGAGGGCAAGGCCCTGGTTAGTTCTGGACTTCGGTCCGATGCAGTGGGCAAGGCCCAATAGTTGTTTATGTGTTATTGTATGGTATGTGGTAGTTTGGGGGAGCTCACTAAGCCTCGTACTTACATTTTTCAGTTTTGGTTTCAGATACTTCCGCTAGCAAAGGGAAGAGCTCGGGATGATGGCATCGCACACACCACAACTTCGGTTATATCCTGGGAGTTTATTTCGGATATTGTTATGATTGATACTGTTTTGTCTTGACACAGTTACTATGACATTTGATCTACTCATTCCATGGTTTTTATTATATATGATAATCGATGATATGATTTTTAGTAATATTAAAACAAAAAATTTTCGGTCGTATTTTGGGTTGTTTCACCTTGGCTATAAACCCATTGGGCCGTAAACCATGGCCTGCAAACTCAGTTGGGCCGAAAACCCATGACCGTACACCCCTTTTTACGACCGAAAACTCCCCTCTTTCAATCACATATGATTCTAACACTTAGTTTCAAGTGTTTCGTGGTTTCCCTTTTTACGGCCTCAAATACACACTTCATCATGAGTGTACGGCTGCAAACTCCTTGGCCGTAAACCCATTGGGTCGTAAACCATGGGCCATAAACCCATGGGCCGCAAACTCAGTTCGGCCGAAACCTATGACCGTACACCCCTTTTTACGGCCGCAAACTCCCCTCTTTCAATCACATGTGATTCTAACACTTAGTTTCAAGTGTTTCTTAGTCCCTAAGGTGGTTTCCTTCCACATCTAATGGTGTTACGTCCTAATATAATACATATATGTTATATTATATGTTAAATAGGATCCGGTTGTGTCCTAGGCTTCACTTAACACTCAACATCCCTATCGACACGACATTCGAATCACACAAGCAAATAGTGAGTTCATACCCCTACGCTTTTAAGGTTTTTAAACGTTTTCAGGGGGAATACAAGCCAAACAAAAAAAAGATTTTTGTGAACTAAAACATAAATGTTTTCGACAAGTTACAACTTATGCAATTGATACGATCCAACGTGTTTCATAAACATATAGACATTTATTCCCTTTTGTATTATGCGGAGCATAAGGGACGTTTTCTAAACATAATTGCATAATTTTCAGAACAGTACATGAACATAACATATCAGTCAAACTATAATAGGTATAGTTTGGGGAATTCATCACCAGTTTTACAGATTCAAACTACGTAGACGGTCGAACATAGAAACTATGATAGATTTAGTTTATCCATTTCTACATACAGATAACAAGAGTATCATACTAAATAATTATTTTGCATATAACTATTTATACTCTACTCAGTACACAAACGATTTCAAACATGAGAACAACAGAACAACACGTAAACTAGTTAATACAAGATTGTGAGACAGCTCTTCATTGTACCCTTTGGGATACGAGTAAATCCACTACATTTAGTATAGCCAGAGTCTCCTGGAGGGAGAGCGTGAGATTTGTGAATAGATCTATTCGGGACCGACAATCCCACACCTTAACCGTTAACTATAGTTAGGCAGGCATGCCTGGGGTGACAAATTATCATACGACGCCTGAAGAAACGTCGCGGAGGTCATCAGTCATATTAACATGGTTATACGAACTCACAATAGTATAAACTAACATTTGTTTATGGGATTATCATTCATCAATAAGTTTTATTTTAAGTAATAAGACTACTTTACATACTAGTGGTAGCCTGGGTTTCAAACAAGAACATACATACTGGTGGTAGCCAGGGTTTTCAAATGGATCATACTATTCATACTGAAATCAACAAACATGATAGAAAATATTGGATTTTCTAGAAAAGCAAACATACATTTATACAAATTCAGTAACCAGTTTTCAATTCAAAAACATGCTTATGAACTCATCAACTTTATGTTGATACATTTTCAAAACCGCTTGTATTCTCCGGACATCAGTAGATAGGTACCCTAGCAGGCTTTTGGAGAAGACAAAGCATTTTGGAGTCTCGTCTTTATCTTTTGCTACTTTCGATGTATATAAATCTTATATCAAACAAACGTAACTATTCATATTATAATGTAATGGTTGTGTTTACTATGATTACTATGATGCAATTATTGTGATACTACATATGATGTCCTCCACTGCCAGACGTTTCCGCCATTTGTTTTAGGGTTTGGGGGTGTGACACTGGAACCTACCAAGACACATCTACAATATGAATGACTAGCCCAAACACATAGATGTGACCTTTCACTAGTCATGTTGAAGGTTCTGTGAGCGACCCAGGTAGTTTGTAGGCTGACGTGGCGGTCCAGTCAGGCTAAAGGCTCTGTATGCTTGTTGTTGTTTGTTATGTTTATGTAGTGATACTTTGGTGGAAACTCAGTAAGCTTTGGCATGCAATTTTTCTTTATGGTTTATGGTACTTCAAAGGACCGTGACAGGGCGAAGGCATGACCATACACATCCTGATTTTATATTATTGATCTTGGGAGACTCTAATTTTAAGTAATATTTTGGAAACAATGGTTTTGTGAACACTTTCATTAGTAAATGGGTTGGTTTAAGAAGTTTAAATATGTTGTGATATTCAAGACGTTACAAGTTGGCATTAGAGCATTGGTTTGAGTAAATTGGAGGAATATGTGTGGGAATCCAGTCTCAAACGAAGGAACTACACAGGTTTTAAAAATGATTTTCCAAAAACTGTTTTTAAAAAATAATCAGGAAAGGATGTGATGTGTACGATGAGTCGGAGCCAATAAGTAGACCACAAGTTACCACACTGCTATTTGATATTATGTTATGAGAGAATAACATGCTAGTGATAGACTAGGAATCTTTATAAATTGCATGATAGAATTGTTTGATTATATGATGTCAGATAGCCTAGGGTTCCTTCTTATATGAAATTGACTTTATTACTGTAGTTGTTTAGTGTATGCACACAATACAAGCCATCCCACGTCGTGGCAAACGGTCTTCCTCAAAAACCATACTTTTTACTCCTTTAGATGTAGTTCCCCAGTTTAACGAAAGAAAAGAAAAGAAGAAAAGAAAGAAGATAAAAGAAGAGAAATGAAAGGAAACAAAATTTTCTTTTACGTTCCCAAGTTAGAAAGAAATGAAACGAAAATTAATCATTTTTTTCTTTTCTTTCCAAATCCCTCCAAATCGGAAAGAAAGTTAGAAGGAAAAATGATTTTTCTATTTCCTCCTATTTATTTTTTTTAATAAAACTCGAAAACCCAAATATCCTTTATTTTATTCTCATTCCAATCAATTTTGAAGGTGTTAGAGTTACGTAACCTTCTTCTTATTTGTAAATCCCGCCGTCCCAAATGTATATATATTTTTAGATTAAACAGTCAAAAACTCCTAACCATTAACATTTAAACTTTAAACATTTTTAACTTACCGCCGTTTTCCTACAAAAAAGTTGATGTTTTTTACCCTAAGTATCGAATTTTGACAGACCGTACAAATCTGTCCAAAACCTGTTAGATTGATCTGAAGCTCCTCCATTTTTCTTTTCCCCAAGGCTTCATGGTTGACTGACCTCTCAAGTATCATGAAGTTCTGTTTCAATCAAACGACTCGTGTCTTCTAATCGATACAAACTATGGCTGAAACTACCGCAACAGCCACCGTCACCAACAACAGAACCGCCATCGCCACCGCCACCGGCACCACTTACACTGTTCCTAAGCTCGAACCATCACCCTCCGCCTCCATGGCTACAACTATTGAGGATGTAGACGAAGATATGTTTCTATCAAAGTCCGAGTTATTAGCTCGTGAAGAAGTACTTAAACGACGATCTCGAAAACTGAAGCAGATAGCTAGGGTTTACAAGGATCATTACTGGTGTATGATGGAAGAACTGAAATTGAAGTACAGAGAATATTATTGGGAGTATGGGAAGAGTCCGTATCAGGATGATGGATCAGTAACTGAAATCGATGCGGAAAAGAATGGCGATGATGAGTTAGGGTTAGAGTTCAGTAGCGATTTAAGTCGGTGTGCTGTTCATGGATGTAAATCAAAAGCCATGGCGCTAACCAAGTTTTGTCACGCTCATATATTGTCCGATTCTAAACAGAAACTCTACATGGGTTGCAATTACGTGATCAAAAGGTATCTTTCCCTACTCATTTTCTTTGATTGATTGTTGTGGTATCCTTTATTTTGAATAGCATTTGGTTCTGATTCCACATTTGACTTGACCTAATATTGGGGGTATTATCAATATTGATGAATACTTTGATCCAATTTGAAATTTACAAAGTGATTACATTGCTACTGCTAATTTGGGGAAAAAGTTCTTTAATTTGCATAATATGTATCTGGTTTAGGTAATTTGTTTGATCTGTGAAGAAAGATATTACCAGTTCTTGATACTTATGAATGTTTGTATATCTTTATGTTATAGCTCACAAGCAGGACCTATACTTTGTGGGAGACCAATTCTTAAATCCACAGTTCCTTCTCTATGTGCAACTCATTTCCAAAAGGCAGAAAAACATGTTGCAAGGGCTTTAAAGAAAGCAGGGCTAAATGTAACCTCTACTAGTAAAGTTGCTCCAAAATTTCATGTTATTATTGCAGAATATGTTCGTCTAATTCAAAGTAAAAGAAGAATTGCTCATAAAGCAGAATTAGAGAATCTTGATGTAAAAGAAGAAGATATCAGCATTTAAAATTGTTGTAATGTGAATTCAAGTGTATTTTTCAAATTGTATTCTACCTCTTTTCCTCTTTGTTTGTTTCTTTTTCCCTTTTTCTGCCCCTACACATTTTAAGTCAACAGATATTGTAAGATAGCTGATTTTATGGAGCTCTGAATTGGATCTTTGTGTTGCTAGATCAAACTTTGTGCATTGAAGGTATATACTACATCATTAGTGTTTTGTATTTTGTAGTTGTGGTCTAAAGTTTCAATGTTTGTGTATGTTGTTTAAATATATATTGTTGCAAAATGTTTTTCTTTGAAAGTATCCGAGTCTCCCAATTTAAATTTGAGCTTATAATCGTGTTTAGAAGCTTATGCTATCTTAATCCTTTTTTTTTTTTTTTTTTTTTCTTTCAAGAAAAACACAATGTTTTGTTAATAATCCATCTTTCTATGATATGGATGAATGTAGTGAGATTTTTGTTGACATATATATATATATATATATATATATATATATATATATATATATATATATATATATATATATATATATATATATATATATATATATATATATATATATATATATATATATATATATATATTAAATTCTTTAATGTGTTGTTTTTCTTGTGATAAATAAAAGATAACTATAGCCACTTATGAAGCAAAAAAAAAAAAAAAAGAACAATTGTGAACGAATAAAATATAACCCATGTACCATTTTAATTTTGTCGAGGGTAACAACATTTCAATCAACTTCGAGTAGCACTCATGAACCAAATTGCAATACCTTTTTGCAACTTCTAACTTCTAGCAACATGCTCTTCTGATTTAATAAAATTGAACACTACAATGGTATTCGACTCCACGACATATTTCATAATTGAAATATTTTTCAGAGATCAAACGGCTACAACTTTTTCTTTATTTTCAAACAATCATAATGAAATGTGAGTAACCTAAATGGGAGATAATATTCTTATATACACAAAAAAATTACAATTAATCGTTCCATTAAATAAAAGAATTTGAAAAGTTTGGGAGGTTCAAGTGAATATGCTGGAAGATAGAAGCCTATCTTGAACCATATTGATTTAAGTGGTCTCTTTTATAAGATTTACTCGGTGATATTCCACGCATCGTACAGTTATAATAAATTATTGATAAAAGATAAATATATGTTATTAATGTAACATCCTGATGATGAGGTAATTTAAAATTTAATCCTATGCCTGAAGAAATAATGCATTTTGGCCCCTGTTCATGAGAAGGATTGCAAAATGGCCCATAGTGGCATTTTGGTAATTTTGGCCGAGGATTGGTATGTTGGGTGTATGCTTCGTACGCCAGCGTACATCGCGTCTGTAGGTTGTACGTATGAGGGTTTCAAACCCTAAAATTTAGGGTTCGAACTCTATTTAAACAACTTTATGGCCCCAAGACCTTCACTCTCATCACCCTCAACCTAAATATCATCCCTCTAGCTAGTCCTAAGTGAGAAAATTGCATCTTGGGCTCTTTTGTGTGTTTTGGTGGTGTTCTTGAAAAAGAAGAATGTAGTAGAAAGACATTGGAGATTAGAAGGAGTTTGGATCGGGATTCTCACCTTGCTAGCAACCTTCAGGAGGTAAAAAAAACTCCTAGTTTGATCATCCTATCTTGTAGATCTAGATATTCCTTCATTTAGGGCATTTTTGTTCCCAACCTTTGTGATTTTTGAGCATGGCATGCTCTTGATCAAATAAGTCGCCCGTACAGACCCAATGAGGGGTCTTGAGTCATAAAAAGGAGATCTTGATGCTTAGGTCTTCCCCATGCATGCTCTAGAAGGTCTTAAGATGTTAAGAAGTTGGGATTGTTTGTATTAAGCACTTAATGGGCATGAAAAGTCATAAAGATGGAAACTTCATGACTCTTAGTGGTATTTTGACCTTGGATCTGCATTTGGACATAAAAAATCGAAGTATTAAGCTCCTAAGTGGTTAAGAAGGAAAAAACAATGTATGCGCTGGGCGTACCAAACGGTATGTTGCGCATACGTAGGTTAAGCCCTAATGCCACAGATCACGAGTACGCCCCACATACATCTGTAGTACGCCCCGCGTATGATCATCTATATATGATTGATTGGTAGAACTGCATGATTATTTGTATTTGTTGGTTTTATGTTTATGTTTATCTGTGACATATGTCAACATATTGTGTTGGGTTGAGGCGGTCATGCTTTGTGTTTTAGGCCAAGACACCCGGGGACGAACGGATAGGCTGTAGCCCCTGTGAGGCGGTCTATAAAGCGATCCAGATAGATTGTAGGCACTACCAGGAGGTGCAGTCATGCCGAAGGCTTGTAGAGCGGTCCAAATAGGCTGTAGGCCCTATGAGGCGGTCGAGTCAGGTTGGCTACTCATATTTATATACTTGTTTGATATGTGGTGTGTTGGTTATTTGGGGGAACTCACTAAGCTTTGGCTTACAGTTTTAGTTTATGGTTTCAGATACTTCAAAGGATCGTGGAAAATTGAAGGCGTGATCATGCACTGCTTCCCGCTTTATGTCACTGGGTCCTAGGAAAAACTTTGATTTTCAAATAATGCTTTTAAAACAATGGCTCTTTTTTGTAAACAATAATGGTTAATGATTAATTTTGAAAATTTTAAATTTATTTGATTTTTGGAGTGTTATAAATAAGTATGAGAGTCTTGGTTTGAGAGAATTGGATGAACATTCGTGTGAATCTAGACTCAAACTAGGAAACTACAAAAGTTTTAAATTGGTTTTCAATTTTTTTTCAAAATAACCAAGGAAGGATGCAATGTGTACAATCAACCGGAGCAAGAAAGTACACCTCAAGTTACCCACACCGTTATTTGATATTATGTTTATGTTAGAACATCATGCTAGTTGTAGGATAAGGATCTTCAGGAATTGCATGATAGAATTGCCTACTATATGATGCCTTATTTCCTATAAAATTTCTTGCTTATTGATTGTAGGACTCTTTCTTGTGTGAATTAACTATTAATTGAATACATTAAGTCACATGCTACATAAGTTAAATATTTCTGGAGTGAAGGATTTGGTCATATTGCGCAACTCTTCTCTGAGTCTAACCATTGTAGGGTTGAATCTTTTAATCTAAGATTATTTAAGTTATGTTGCATGTGATTGTATTTAAGTGGTAGTTAACTGTCACCAATGGGGGTCATTTGGTAGTTGATGGTAGGGTGAGGTGTGGATCCTAGGATAGCCTAGGGAGTATGTAGTACTCATGATGCGTTTATTTGAAACTGTTGGAAGTTCCATGGATGGGTTATGTGTAAGAAACCAACTAGTTGAGGAATGTTTAGCTTTTCTCTAAGGAGTGAGAATAGGATGTATGTGTATTCTGGTATGCAATATTAGGGTTGTTGTGATGATCTTCTGAGACAAATCCGGGTAGGTGTGGAAGGTAGTATAGGCTCGTACTACCGGAAGCACATGACCCATACACGTAACAGGGAAGTCACAACCCCTAGGGTTTCATTATTTAGAATAGCTCATATGGTATGAAATGTACCTTATCTGATATTTTATGGTTTATTTTCAGTATGGTGTTCACGAGGGGATCCGAATCAGGAGCTGGAGCGAGTGGCCAAAATAGGCAGTGGTTGACTAAGGATGAGATTAGGGCGTTGATTTCTATTGAGGTTATGACTATCATCTGGGGGCAGATAGCGGAGTTGTTTGAGTCTATCAAGACCGCCATGATTGGGTACTTTGATGATTGTTATGCTGCACTTTTTGAGGCTGCTATTGCTACAACTACCACGACCGTTACGACCGTTGGGGTTCGTGGAGAGAGAGCCTTCCAATACCGAGACTTCGATATTATGAAGCCCATAGTGTTCAATGGGGTTCGGGATCTGATCTTTGCTATGAGTTGGTTGTTCGATGTTGAGGGATGGTTCTTTACTTGCTCCTGCCTAGCTGAACAGAAGGTCAAGTGCGCCCTGAACCTTCTCCGGTTAGGGGCAAAGAATTGGTGGAGGTTGGTTACTAGCTCTTACACTCCACATCAGAGGGATGTTGTTTCTTGGAAGTAGTTCTCTGAGATGTTCCACACGAGATATGTTCCATTGGTTGAGAGGGAGAGATTATCCTAGGAGTTTCTAGACTTGAGGTACGGGACTGAGTCGGTGACGGAGATCACCAAGATGTTTACTGAGAGGGCACTGTTTTGCCCTGAGTTTGCTGCTTCTGAGCAAGCTCAGATGATTCGGTGCTTGATCATGCTCAAGACGGACATCCACTAGTTTGTGTCTACTTAACATTATGGTACACTTTTGGAGGTACAGGGGGCCGTTAGGAGGCGGGAGATGGAGTTGGAGCTCCAGGTGAGGGAGCGGAGGCAGGCTATAGTGCAGACATAACTTGTGGCGAAGCGGTTCATGGCCGCTGATGTGAGATCTGGGGTCAGAGGGGTTGCACTTGTGGCAAGTGTGGCAAGGTTCATGAGGGTTCTTGTCGATCTTCTTTTGGGTGCCACAAATGTGGCAAGGCTAGGCATTACGCGAAGGATTGTCACCAGCAGGTTCCCGCACCGACCACCAGGATCTGCTATCACTGTGAGCACGCTGGCCATATTAAGGCCAACTGTTCTTTATTTACTGTGGGGCCGATGCAGGATCTAGCGCAACCTATTTTGAGGATCACCAATGGGTGCTTAGGTAGGGTAGATGTCACGCTTTTCTGCTCACGGCATAGGAAGCCAGGGCGGTGCCAGATGCCGTTACTGGTATGTTCCATTACTCTGTCAATTAATTTATGGCATGCTTATGTTTATGTTTCTAATAATTACATTCTTAGTGAATTCCTTTCCTACTCTTGTGTTATTCGACTCAGGTGCGAGTCCTTCCTTTGTATCTCAGTCTTTTAGTAGCGATTTCAATATGACCCTTGGTGAGCTGGAGTGTCCGTTGTGGGTTTCTATCACTAACGAACATGGGATTTCTGCATCCAGAGTGTATCAGGGTTATGTATTGGATATCTTTGGGGTGCCTTATCCGATTGATTTGATTATGATTCCCATGGGGGATGCATGAATGACAGTAGGGATGGATTGGATGAGCTGGTTTGGTGTTATGATTGATTGTGAGGGTCAGCAAGTGGTAGTTCGAACACCAAATGGGGAATAAGTGGTCATCTATGGAGAGGGTACCAGGATTGGGTTAGGGTTTTGTTCGACGACCATGGCTTGACAGTATATTCAACATGGTTGTATGGGTTATCTTGCCTATGTGGTTGATACACGGGTTGGGGAGCAGGCATTGGTTTTCGAATGTGCTAGTTGTTAGGGAGTTTGCTGATGTGTTTCCGGAGGAGTTACCTGGTGTGCCTCCTGAGATTCAGGTTGAGTTCAGGATAGATTTAGTGCTAGGTGCGGCTCTGATTGCCAATACGCCATACCGTTTGGAAAAACCTGAGATGCAGGAGTTTTCCTCTCAACTTCAGGAGTTGTTAGGTAAGCAGTTCATCTGGCCGAGTAGTTCGTTGTGGGGATCACTTATATTGTTCGTCAAGAAGAAGGATGGTTCGCACTGGACATGCATTGATTATGGGGAGTTGAACAAGTTGACTGTGAAGAACCGTTCTTGTAACAACGTGAATTTTCAAAAACAATTTTTCTTTTTTAAAACATAACATATCTCATAAAGTAATCTCAAATCTCAAGTGTATCAAATGTTATCTCAGTAAAACATATCCCAGAATCTCAAATACATAATACGTAATACTCTATCAGTGTGTACAGATCATGATGGCGCCTTCCCGCGATCCTCGCTGGTATCTGAAACACATATCACATAACACGGTAAGCATAAATGCTTAGTGAGTTCCCCAAATTACCACATACAACACATAAGCCACTCGAAGCCATAACTCGATATGACCCTCCGGTCAATGTGTCTCAACGGGAACCTCCAATCGCGTAACTCGTTGGACCCTCCGGTCCAGTCTAGCTCGTTGGACCCTCTGGTCCGGTCTAAATCGTTGGACCCTCCGGTCTGGTCTGATCGAGGACCCTCTGGCCTCAAGTGTCGTTGGACCCTCTGGTCCGGTCTATATAACACATATCATACATAAAACACAATGCACATAAATCTCAAACATACACATACACATAAGACCCTCCGATCTATATAACACATATCATACATATACCACTCTAGGTAATGTATAGTAAGAAGACTCACCTCGTAAGATGTCTAGAAAACTCTCGTGCTCGAATCCCCGATCTAGCCTCCTCTTATCAAAATGATAACATCTCTAATCAATACACTCCTTACATCCTCCTCTATAAGAATGGGTAGAAGACTATTCTACCCGTCCCTGACCTCTCTTAAATCAGTTTGACCAACCCTAAGGTCAATTGAAGTCAACTCAGTTAACGGTCCAACTTTGACCAGACTCGCCAAGTGCACTCGGGTGACTCGGCGAGTCCATGTGTGTCCTTTGACTCCTTCTAAGGCCTCACTTGACTCGTCGAGATAGCCTCTCAACTCAATGGGTCCTTGACCTCCATGGCATTACTCATTTGACCTTCTGAGGTCAGATCTGTTTCTCTAACTTATAGATCTGGCCTTCTAACACCCAAAAATCACGTAAAGGTCTGAACTTGGTTTTCATGCATGGTGTATCTTGCATTATATACCATAGAAACCCCATTAATGCTTCCTAGCTTCAAACCCTAAGGTTTACTCTACTAAAGCTTCATCCTTTCGGGATCTCTGGACCTAGAAGGGTCCAGATCTATAACACAAACTTGCAAGAGGGGTTTGGGGCATTCAAACCCCAAAAATGAAGTGATTCAAGCCCTACCCCCAAAAATGGAATCTACACAAAAAGGGAAGAAAAGGGGTTCGATTAGGTACCTCATAATGAAGCTCCTTGCTTGAATAACTTAGAACAACAACCTCCTCTAGTTCATCTTGCTGGAACTCTTCTCTTATCTTGCAAAATCACACCAAATAGCTCAAGATAGCTCTTCTGGAAAGGTAGCCGCAATTGAAGGCCATAAGTGCCTTTAAATAGGGCTCAAGCCAAAAAATTTAGGGTTTCTGCCAACATCGCAGACTTGTCGAGTCGACCCACCGACTCGCCAAGTCCATTCATTAATCTGAGTCATAAGTTGCGACCTTATTCAATGAGTTGAGGCATCAACACGTCGAGTTATTCCTCATATCTCAAAAATAAATACTCAAATTGTCAGACCTGGAAATTTGGATGTTACAATTCTCCCTCACTAGAACCTGAGTTCGCCCTCGAAGTCTTGCTCCACAAATAATTCTGGATGCTGCTCCCGCATCTCTTTCTCCGGATCCCAAGTTAGCTCGGACCCTCTTCGATGTTGCCATTGGACCTGAACCAGAGGCGCCTCCTTGTTCCTCAGAACCTTAATCTTCCGATCCAGGATCGCGACCGGTCTTTCGATGTAATTCAGGTCCGCATCCACCTGAATATCCTCTAGAGGTACCAATTCCATCTCATCGGCCACACACTTCCTCAACTGGATACGTGGAAGGTATCATGGATCTGACTCAACTCCTCGGGTAGCTCTAAACGGTATGCTACCTTTCCCACTCTTGCGATCACGCTAAAAGGTCCAATGTATCGGGGCCCCAGCTTGCCCCTCTTCCTGAACCGGATCACTCCTTTCCAAGGATATACCTTCAGGAGTACAAGGTCTCCAATCCGAAACTCAAGCTCGGATCATTGCCTATCCGCGTAACTCTTCTTGCGACTTTGGGCTGTCAGTAACCTCTGTCTGACCTGCTAAATCTGCTCAGTCGTCTTAAGCACTATCTCAGTGCTACCCATCACTCATTGTCCTACCTCTCCCCTAATAGATGGGGGTCCTACACCTCCTCCCATATAAAAGCTAAAAGGGAGGCATACCAATACTCGAGTGGTGGCTGTTGTTGTAGGAAAACTCAGCCAAAGGTAGGTATGTGTCCCAACTTCCACCGAAGTCCATAACACATGCTCGAAGCATGTCCTCAAGTGTCTGAATCGTCCGCTCATTCTGCCCGTCTGTTTATGGGTGATAAGCAGTGCTAAAGTGCAATCTCATGCCCAACTCATCATCACCCACTACTAGTTCCCTAGTCTTATCTTAGCCGTCCTCGGTTCGGTTAGGAATCCTCTGCTTTCAGTAGTACGGGCCCATACTACCTTCCACATCTATCCGTACCTTCCCCAAAGACCGCCTCGACTCGACCAGGTCCCTTCCCCTACTGCTGATCACTGCTACTCATTATCCTAGGCTTACCCTAGGAAACCTCTAACTCCACCCAACCCAACCCTCAGCTGCTGAAGGCCTCTTGGTGATGCCAATTAACTATTACGTAAATACAATCACATGCGCTGAGGCTCGGATAATCCTTCGAGTAAGGGACTCATCTCTACAATGATTAACACTCAAACAAGAGCTACGCAATAGAGTCAAATCCAACACTCTGAGATTATTCAACCCTGATCACATGTGACTTAAACGTATTCACCTAACAGTTAACTCCCATCACTTCAAGGCCCACGTAGCACAAAGAAATCAGCATTTGGACGTAAAAAAAACAATCTCAAGCAACTCTATCCTCGAAGAGAGAACTGAACTGGCATACAATGCTAAACTCGTACTATCAGGAATAAGCTAAACAGGCTACCTTACTACTGTCTACTCAGCTCTAGCATGCAACTCTTTCATACACTGAAGCACATAAAGCAGGCACATAAGGCATCACTCCTAGATCCTTAGTCCTATTCTAGCATGCTATTCTACAGAAACTGATAAACATAAAGAAACTTGTATGGGTACATTGGGGAATACTTACTTGATCTTGGCCGGTTGCGTACATCACACACATTATTCTTTCTTAAAACCCTTTACTTAACCTTTTTATAAAACATTTTCTCTTTCCAAAATCTTTTAATCCCTCGATTTGAGTCCAAACACCCCCGAAGGTGTGTCCGAATCCCTCAAACCAGGGCTCTGATACCAACTTGTAACGACCCAATTTTCACGTCCAAAAATTTCGTTTTTAAAACATTACTTTAGAAAATGTTAATAGATAAAAACATTGTTTGACCAAACTACATCACAACATAAACCATGTTCAAAAGTCAAGTCATACAACCAATCAAAACATCAGAGTATAAATCCCAAGGAAATTTAATAAATGCGGAACCCAATGTGTGTGCATGATGTGCCGCTACCGAGCCAGCTCCTTCCCCTTCGATGAAGAGGTACCTGAAACCAAAACTGTAAACTGTAAGCACAAAGATTAGTGAGTTCCCCCATTGTACCACAAACCATACAATCACATAACATACATAAATTGACAGGCATATATGGGTGCCCGACCCACCCCTTCGGTCCTCTCGACCGGATACTGCCTAGCATATCTGGGTGCTGGCCTCCCCTCGGTCCTCTCGACCGGATACCGCCTAGCATATCTGGGTGCTGGCCCCCCTTCGGTCCTCTCGACCGGGTACCGGGGACTATTTCACCCCTACTACTACCACATAGCACATATATCACGTAGTCTATCTAGCATGGCTGGGCATGACTGCCCCTTCGTCCTTATCGACCGGTAACCTGGGGACTATCTCCTTTACTATCAATAACACATAACATCATATCATACAAACACATAAACATATCACAGGTAGTAACAACCCTAGATGAATATCACATAGACAATCATCTAGTCATACATCTCCTACTGGTGGGCCGGCATTGTGGCCTTAGACCCACCGCTGCTGGAAGGTAACTCACCTCGGAGTAGCTGCTGATCTTCGTGGGAATAGTCTGACTGTTGTTGCTGCTGCTGTTCCGGAAATCCTTCGGCTGTATTCCCACCAAACACTTAGTCAAAAACTGCTAACTGACCTTTAGGTAATATGACCATTTTACCCCTAATCATGCCCTAAGTCAAAGTCAGAGTCAACTTCCAGTTGACTCGACTCGCCGAGTCCATGTCCAAACGACTGATCTGAATTCTGTTTATACTCGTCGAGTTAGGCATCTACTCGACGAGTTCTCCTTCCAAACTGATGTACAAGTCCTTCATCCCACTTGCCGAGTTGTATGAACAACTCGCCGAGTTCATCTTCATCCGATGAACAAGTTATACTGTGACTCGCCGAGTTGTATGAACAACTCGCCGAGTCTAATCTTGATCTAAGGAGATTGCCTTGAACTCGCCGAATCTGGGTATCGACTCGCCGAGTTCCACTATGGGTGAGTTTTGGGTTCCAACTCACCGAGTCCCTCCTGGACTCACCACGCAACTCAACATAACAAAAAGGGGACAAACCCGGAGACTCGCGACTGGACTCACCGAGTCAGAAGAGCGACTCGCCGAGTCCGCTCCATGCAAGAGCTAAAAATGCGATTTTGCTCGAATCCAAACCATGTCATTCGTAGATCTGGGCTCCTAGAGCATGAATAACACGTAAAGTTTCCAACTTTACGTGTAGATATCCATCTATGGGGTTTTTAGGGTTCAAAATGCACCAAAAGAGTAGATCTAAGGTTTATATGCAATATGGGCTCATAAAGGTAGTGGATATGAGCTCCTGGAGCTCAACTATGCTTGGATCTAGGGACCAATCAACTGATTTTGAAATATTATGCACATACAAGCTTGGAAATGAGCCATGATGGACTTTAATGGGGCCATAAGCATGGAGACAAGGGGGAAAACGAGCCATACCTTAGATATCACTCAGAAATTGCTCCCAAGTGCTTGACCTCCTCTTCTTCTTCTTGATCTCCTTCCCTACACACTCCAATCTCCAAGAGGACACACCAAATGGCTTCAAATCCACAGAACAAAGCTTAGAACGAGGTATATGGCTCTTAGGGTGAATGGGGGCTGGCTTGGGGGCGGAAAGGGGGATTAAATAGGGTGCAAACCCCTGAAACTTAGGGTTTCATCCAACAGTGGTGACTCGCCGAGTCCAGGATATGGACTCGCCGAGTCGCCAACTTAAACGTGTCCCGGGTCCCGTCCCTACTCGGCGAGTCGGACCTATGACTCGCCGAGTCCAAGGCTTAAAAAGGAAAAATACTGAATCAAGATTTACATACCAGGAACCAGGTGCTACATAATTCTTATGATCTTACTAAGACTCATAAGCATGAACATTCATATCAACTATTTCAATAATCATATAAACATATATAAAACTTGAAAATTTGATAATAACCATTGAAAATGGATTAGCATAATCATTACACCATCAAAAATAGGTTTTATAAGTCCAAAATAGCTTAAGGTAATGATTCTAGTCCATTTCCAGCAGGAAAAACTCAAAAAACTGCACACAGGGGCTCCTACTCGCCAAGTGCAAGAACCTACTCGACGAGTAGGATGCATTTTCACTTGGACTTGTCGAGTCCCCCCATGGACTCGGTGAGTTCACTGTATAGATCGCAAAATTTCGACTTTTTTCAAGCATTTTGCATTATATACAAAGAAAACAAGCCTAGGCTCTAATACCACTGGTGGATTATGAGCATTCTAACACTCCTATGGTGTATATGCAACCCTAGAAACCTTGGATATGTGTTTTCTCTAATATTCATGCAAATTTGATTTTTCCAAGGTTCTCATCCTAACTAGCATGGCAGGGGTACTTGTAATATAAAACTAGTAGAATGACATACCTTTCTTATAGCTTGGATTCCTTTAAGACCTTGTGAGTCTAGCACCCCAAATGTGATGCCTCAAATGTTTCACAAAACACCACAACTCTTGGAATAACTTGAGAGAAGAACACTTTCACTCAAAATCGGCTAGCCCTCCTTGTTCTTGTCTTAGTGGCCAATTTTGCTTACCATGAGGTTCTTTATATAGTGTGTCACATGTAGGGTTACACCATGTAAACCCTAATGTGCATGGCTTTTCATTTCCCCCATGATCCATTGGTTTTAACCTCCATGGAGCATCCATGGAGCACCCAGTGGGTCCTAGCCCAATCTAGAGAATCATGGACCATAAGCCCACTATATAAGAATGAATGATTTACAAATCAATCCCCATATATTTAATTAGTCTTTTTTTTTTTATCACAAAATTAATTCCAAATTAACTATTGATCAATACTAATTAAATAATATGATTTCATATGAATATATTAGAACTTATAATATATTAACAAACCATAAGTGTCCTTATTCTCATTTTTTTTAATCCAATTGTTATGATGCCATGCAACCCAAATGGACCATGCCAAATCGGTTCAAGTACATACTAAATATAGTTATGAACTTAGAAACCTTATCCAACAAAAACCCACCTATGCAGGTATTTACACTATTCTGTCTAATAACTCATCACATGCTAATTCTTAGGTCGTTGACACAGGTTGTGGTTTTCACATTTGTTCTGATATGCAGGGACTAAAAGGAAGTAGGCATGTGGAGCACAGGAATATGAACATGATCATGGGGAATAGGAAAATATCGTTTGTTACCAAGATTGGAGTTTATTATTTATTGCTTAGTAATGGGTTAGAGTTAGATTTGAATAATTGTTTCTACTCGTCTGATATGGTGAGAAACATTATTTCCTTTCATGGTTTGTACAAACAAGGTTTTAGATTTCCATTAGATAATGAAATTGGTTCTATTAATGCGTTTTATAATGGTATATTTTATTTTGAAGCATTTCCTTGTAATGGTGTATATGAAACTATGATGATTGTAGACAACTTAGGAAATAATGTATTGCATATTGATTCGTCCAATAATTTGGACAAGGCATGTTTGTGGCATTGTCATCTTGGACATGTCAACAAGAGGTGCATAGGCCAACTCCAAAAGGCTGGCATGTTGGAGTCATATGACTTAAATTCGGATGACACTTGCGAATCGTATTTGCTTGGAAAGATAACCAAGTCACCCTTCACTAGTACTTGTGAAAGGGGTGACGGTTTGTTGGATCTCATACTGTACACAACGATTTTTGTGGAATCTTCAGATCTGCCACAAGGGATGCTAACCGCTTCTATGTGACTTTTACTAATGATTACATCATATATGGTTGTATCTACTTAATCAAGCATAATTCAGAACCTTTGAAAATTTTAAAGAGTTTAAACAAGAAGTGGAGAATCAATTGGGCAAGAAGATAAATATGCTCTGATCCGATTGGGGTGATAAGTATCTTAATATCGAGTTCCACGACTATCTTAAGGAATGTGGAATTGTTTCACAATTGACGCCGCCCAGGACACCACAACTTAATGGTGTGGCTGAGAGGCGTAATCGAACCTTGTTGGACATGGTTCATTCCATGATGAGTAAATATTCGTTACCTATCTCATTCTGGGGGGTATGCCTTAGAGACTGCAGCCCATGTCGTTAATCTAGTCCCGACTAAAAAGGTTTCCAAAACACCTCACAAAATATGGACATGGAAGGTTCCCTCATTATCACACTGCAAGGTTTGGGGTTGCAAGGTTTTCATGAGGCATGAGACTCACATCAAGCTCAAGCCTCATAGTGAATGTTGTATTTTCATCAGCTACTCATAGAAGTCTTTTGGTTATCTCTTCTACAGACTGAGTGACAATGTTGTCTTCGTTGCGAGGAGAGGGGTTTTCCGAGAGAGAGAGAACTAATATGCCAAAAGGACAGTGGGAGGTAAATTGACATTGAAGAGCTTCAAGAGTTAAGTAATAAAGGAACCTTAAACACTAGCGCTCAAACTGAGGAGGAAACTCCTATTGAACCAGTTGACGATTCCTTACTTCTGAGGCGTTCCACTAGAGTTAGTGTTCCACCTGTATTATATGGTTTCCATATTACTATAAATGGTGATACATTTATCGGTGATAGCATACTGGTAAATTTGGATGAACCTGACAACTACAAGGAAGCCATGGCAGGCCCTGAGTCTGCAAAAAGGAAAAAGGCTATGGATAATGAGATTCGGTCCATGTATGACAATCAAGTTTGGAAGTTGGTTAACAATGTACCAAGTTGTAAGACGGTTGGGTGCAAATAGATCTTCAAGAAGAAGACCAACATGGACGAAATTGCCAAAACATCCCCAACAATTGACACGATAACTGGAAAAATGGATTTTCTTAAACCAAGTAAAGCAAACTTGTTGTATAATAGACTCACATTGCTCACTCAAATACCAATCCAACTCCCATTATGCACCTATAATTACCACATAATAAGTATAAAATCATTTATTTAACAATCAATGGAAAAACTAAATGACACAAAATTAGTAAATTACATATACCACTTGAGTTTTCTTCCAAGAATCTGTTATATTGGTTGTTCATGGAGGAAACCAAAAACCGATTTTAAAGAAACACAACTTGTAAAAAAATAACAATTTGGAAAATTTAGATGAAATCCAATAATTATGAAATAGAGTTATAGAGATCTTTCTTGTAGTGAAAAGAAGCATCAAATAAAAATATAGAAATATGTACTTTTATTTTTCATTGTTCGATATTTTCTCTATGTTATGTTGTTTTTAAATTTTTGGTTATATTGTTTTATTTTAAGTAACTAATGTTTTATTTTTAATTAGAATCTAGCATTTTTATTTCCTTTATTTATGTATTTTTAATGGAAAAAATGATGTAGAGATGTAAGTATATACCAAGATAGTGTGATGTTGGCATCGTTACGAGATGGTAGTGACATGATACCATTCTTTATGCAGGGATGTAATAGTTGTACCCCATAACCTTGTGGGTGTAGGAAACTTGTCTCTTGTATCTCTCCCAACCTATTTGTCACTCCTACATTAATATTTCTCTCTCGTTTCATTTTCATACATCTCATCCCGCAACACATGGAGACTCATCTATCACATCCT